>NC_141768.1:15509772-15822613 GCF_051362555.1 Lingula anatina
CTAATGTGAACCACGTGTCTATTTTGAATTGCTATTTGAAAAGTCTATTTGAAACTTCCCTCTAATTGAACTGCCTATTATATATATCCATAACCTTTTTAGAGTTCAGATAACTATTTAGTATAGATAGCCTGTAAATGTACCTAGTTCTCAATAAACCAATCATTATCATATCCAAAACTCAATACTGAAACTGTGACATGGCGCACCGGATATGTATTTGCTCATATTTAGCTTATACTTGCAACTTAACGAGTTCATTTTTTCAGCAATGATAGAATAAGTATAAACAGGCTGGCGGTTTACAATATTTATTACGAAATACGAAAGAGTTACTGTACATCTATGATATTAAATAGGAACTTGTGTTCAACATATTTAAAATACATGAGTAAATAAAGAAAGTGAAATTCTGTCATGGTAAAAATTGACCAAAACAAGTTCTTATAAGCATAACAGAATTTGTTACGAAGGCAATAGGCCTACTGTATGATAGCACACATTTTCCTTTTGGAAATATGGAGGGGGGGGGGGCGTAAAAAAACTCCCAGTGGAATGAATAATGGAAAAGGAGCGGGGAAAGTGGTATAGGATAGTTAAAAGGTGGCAATAAAAAAGTGCTGAGATACAGAGTAATTAAAGCATCCCATGGACACAATGTCAGGGTAACTCCATCAACACAATAGAAGGAATGAATCATACAACGCAAACAAAACTTGGTGAGCTAATCTCTCAACATACACGTGCGTACTCCAGTGAGAGATTATAAGACTCTTGAAAGCTTTATATGCCATTGAATGATAAAAAAATCTCGTCTTTTTAGAGCATCTTGTTTCCGTGACTAATCAATATAGTGTCAACATACATGAGAGGGTTTATACACCTCTGTTTGATGTTATGTATTTGATTTAGGTTTCACGGAATCGAGTATATATTTGTATAGTAATAAAGTTACAGTCAAGCTGACGTCTTCCTTTGAATACAACTTGCAAATAAAAAACACTGAAAATTTGTTTCCGTGCACTTTCACCCTATTTATTTATGGTATCTTAATTATCTACGCTGGGGATATCGAAGAATTAAAATGTTTTTAATCCAACGTTTAAGGCGATGTTTGGACACACCCGTCAATATTAACAGTGAAAGGATCTTTTATGAACTCTACGTGTCTGATTAGCACACCGAGATTGGTTGCAATTTTCACCTTCCAGATGGGCGTTTTTGAACAGTAAAACTGTGTGTTTCAATCATTAATACTCAATTCACATGCAGAGGCATACATACATACATGTAGTTGACATGTTAATGTATGTAACCATCTCTTTATATTTCACCCAGGTTGCTGATTTACTTCGCTTCTCATGTGTTTTTTACAGTGCAATAAATACATCTATTTGAAATACAATGCTGATTGATCAAGCAATAAATAAATCATGATTGAAATGTAGATCCATTCAGCTTCAGAATTAATGCGTTAATTACATTAGCTTTATAAGGGTAGATGCGACTGGTAAAATATTTATTTTCAATTCACTGCTTTTGTATTCAGAATTTGCTATTTACTGCATGTAAAGGTCTATTTGGCATCGTGTTTTAAAAGCCTGCGGAGCGTTTGAGAGCAAATCACACTGGGATTTTATCATATTGACAAACGGACTGTGGGTTTCCGCCCATGAAAACTGAAGGAGGAGGTGGCTTCCTCCTGGCAACGAAACCATGGAATTGATCGATCTAAACGATGTTTTTAAAACGTCTTTGACAGTTGTCAGAAATAAATGACCCCCTTTTTGCGTCGGTGTCTTCGTCTATATAGACTGAATTAAGCGAGAAAAGTAACTGCTGTGATGTACTGGTTTGACTTAGTAAGGTCAAAGAGTAATTAGTTCACTTAAAATGAACTTAATGTTTTTCCCGGGGAATATACGGGGTGGTTAGATCAACAGATAAAAGCTTTTCGTGATCATGGTTATTTGTACATGTAAATTTCCCTTTACCGGTATTGATATCTCTTTCAAGTCCCAGGGTCATGAAGGGCAGATTTATTTTAGTATTTACGTCATCTGCAATAGTTCCTAGCTCACCCACGCTACATGAAAACACTGTATGGTCATTTTCATTAATTCGCAAAGACGTGGACTGGGCTTGTAAACCTTAAGTGTTAATAGTAACAAATTGTCACGACACTTTTAACGTCCTTGCGGAGGTGGATGGAGTAGTTATTCTTTATCTTCATCGTGTTCTCTAACTTGCAAGAAAATAAGTTTTCAAAGTTCTAAAACTTTTGTTTAATTATACATTGCTGACACTATTTTTTTTGACGTAATACCCCTCCTTATCCTTAAAGAAAATTGTTTCTTTACGTTAGTTTGTATAATTATATTATTAAACAATATACCTCATGTTTCTCTCTCTCTCTCTCTCTCTCTCTCTCTCTCTGTGTGTGTATGTGTGCATGTGTGTTGTCAATATTTTGATGAAAACGTTCTTTTAGTTTATATATGGTCATAGCCTTGGGGTCCACTTCATTTAACCAAATATAACAAAAGTCTCATTAAAATTCGAGTATAGCATACATATTTACCTTACATTATTCAGCCCACAGTGAATAATCATCTAATTTTCCTGTAATTCTCTTGTAAAGTTACGCACATGAAAGTGTTTATCACACGCTAGTTTGGACATCAGTCAAACGTATTATTTTTTAATGACCAGTATGTTGTTATAACTTGTTACATGCATTCTAAAATTTATGAGGTAAATGTTGCACTGATTGAATCACCGGTTTTCCTTGTTTGTATTCTATTTAAATGCTTCATAACACAATATGCACCGTATTTTGAAAGTTCATTAATTGGACGTTTCAAAGAAGATCTAATTGTTCAATCTCTTTATTTCCCGACTTTTAATTTAGGTTAACAGAAGGTTTATAGAAGCGAAATAATGTTGTGTCACGGGTTTAAGATGAGTCACTACTCAACGAAAAATGGCTACTGCAACCTAAAATTGAATTACATATATATATATATATATATATATATATATATATATATATATATATATATGAAATGATATGAAATTCAAATCATTTTAAACAATGCCTTTTGTAGTTAAATTTAAAATAAAAAAATATTTAAGTGAAAACTACTTAACTACTAGCCATAACAGAAACCAGAGCTATCGATTAACTTTAGTCATAACAAAATGTAGTTTATAATTGTACTATTATTAACTATATAATCTATTGATAAAACATAGAATTACACACAAACACACCCATCAGGCCCTAATCTATTTTATTTAGTGGTTGGCTGACTGAGTTTGATGCTGTACAATTTTTAATTTGATTTTGGATTTTCTACTTTCAAATATTGTTTCATCTGTCGAAATTCTGTAGATTCCCAGATCAAGATATTGGCAGGTTATCAATTTAATTCCTCAAACGTGAAAAAAGGAGAAATTGCACAAAATAATTGATTCTTTGCATACTTCTATTTTAGGAAATTCCCTGTATCAAAGGTCGCAAAGTGTGCTATCATCTGTCCGATAGATGTCTCAAGAACGTTTAATGTCAGGGGCTATGAAACAAGTTAATTGCGTTCCCTTAACAAAGAAAAGTATGTGTTTTCATATAGATTTTCCATTTATACACAGCTGCGACTCAATTACTGGTCAATTCATACATACATTGTAGAAACGTGCGTTTTTTCTACTACACAACACAAAATTATTTATTTTTGGTGTAAGATTTATTGTTTAAAATAAAGGACACGTAAAATGTTTCATAGCAAAATTACACGGCAAAAATCCCCATAAAGGATTCTCGTAACATCTTCAACATGCCTTAAAACAATATCAGAGGCACCACCACAAGAGGTAAGGATAGTTAATGTGCGGAGAAAACAATTGGGTGGTGAAATAAGTAGTTTTAATTTTTATCAGTGTTTATGGTAATGTTGTAGGAAAGGCGTGCGCTCGAGCGTTCTGACAGTGCACTTTGTTGTCATGACTAAATTCCATTTAACGAACACGTCAGAGACGTGTCCCCGCAACAAGAGGAAGAGATTGCATAAGACAGACGACCGACTCGTATCTAGTCAATAAAACGGGTTACGCTAGTCAATGACCTTTCTAGATCATTGCGCTTATTGCGGTCAGTACGCCAGTGTTAAATCCAAGAAGGCTAATTGTATTCTTTTTCATGTCCACCGTGTTAGCCAATCGAATAACACCACAAAGAAAAGTGCTCTCTTTGATTTAACAGTATTATTTCCCCGGACTCAAAACACAAGACAGCCAAGTTAAAAAGGAATTTTTGTCTTTCCCATACCCCAGAATAGTAGTTTTCTCAGAGAACTGCATCTAAAATGTTTTGTTGTAATGTTTTAAATACGTGCATCTTTATTTGTGTTGATCAGTAATTTCTGGTGAAACATATTTAGTGCCCTAAAATGAATATATTTTTATCACAATTGAACATATCTGCAATCCGAATTAAAGCACGGAGGCATATTATGGCAAGAGATAATCCCGAACAAAACTTGAAAGAGTAAAAAAGATTGGAAAGCGTGTTTGGGTGCTTTCTTTATATCTTAAAAATGAATAGTGCACGTATTTAGTTGAAATGGACCACAGCAGTTGTCTTTCAAAAACGTGCACGTGATCAAAATGTTTTAATGGACTAACACGCGCCAATTATTTAATTGTCGTGTCTTTAAGCTGAGAAGTGCAAGATAAGTTAATGTATCATTTTTGCTACAGAGGCTAACTCCATCGATTAGTTTCCCGCTATAATCGTGTTATCAATGCATACCTTTACTTAAACCAATTCAAGGTATAGTGTATTGGCAAACATTGTCAAGTTTAGGCACAAAGCTGATATTGACTGACTGACGCTTTCTCAAGCGTCTAACCATTAGAGACAATATAAACGGACTATCAAGGGAATCATAATGGCAGGTGTCCGTATGGCGTGAATGGCAAGCATTTGTTCTGTCACGGTGGAAAATCGATGCAAACAGTAGTAAAATAGTCAAACTTTGCAGAGGATCATCGGTCTGTCTGAATGTCCAACAGTTTGTCTGCTGTCCGTTTGGTAAACTCATGGGTGAAAGTTGTAAAAAATGAAAAATCGCGAAAACGTAGCTTGCAATTTCGTGATGACCAAAATGAAGACTGAAAATCTTAAAATGAGGCATACTCCTGAAAACTTTTACCCATGTAAACTGCTTTTGTGGCTGTCTGATACATTTTTTCTGTGTTTGCTTGGTTTACTATGTGTGTGTGTGTGTGTGTTGGGGGGTGGGGGGGGGTATGTGTGTGTAACAACATTTTTGTGTGATTTCTTAGATGATTTTACTGTGAGCTTGAAAGTCTTCTGACGTGATCGCTTGCTTGGACACCTGTTGTGTTGCTTTCTGCTTGACCGACTTGGTCATCACCTGCTGGAATATCTAGTTTCACTGATGGCCCATCTGTATGTCTGATGACTTAACCCATTATTCAGCCTGCTTTCTGCTTTTTTTTTCGTTTAGTGTACTTACATTGGCATTTTTTGGAGGCAATGGATTAGAGAAGTTTGGATTGATATGGACATACATGAATTAATGGACATTAATCTTGATTGATGAATATGCGTTAAAACAAACGCAAATGGTGTTTATGTTACGACAATACTGTTTGGAAGAATATGAATTTATAAACAGAGCTGAACAGATATCAACTGTCGCTGGTATATTTATTTTGAAGCAGTCCTGCTCTCTAATTAAGTTCTTTTTTTAGTTATTTTCAATTGATATAAATCGTACTTTTTACGTTTGTATAAAAATGAATGCAAATGGACTAATGGATCCTATTTTAGACTTGTGTCATACAATAAGATATAATAAATCTATTAATCGATCCATGAATATTCTAGCAGTGGGTAGTTACAAACTACCCTATGGTTAGAGTGCATCGATTACATTGTTATTGGATAGAAATAAGCACGAAACAGGACGTCAATGCATTAGTAATGCCTCTTAATGATTTTATTCTACGTATAAACAATGGCTCCAATTAAAGTAATGACCAAGCAAGCATCAATTGCAGTAAGCGTCCGTTTATTGTTTTTATCAAAATCCCCCATGAAGACTAGCATATGAAGAACTAACACAATGTTCGCGAATTCTTCTGTAGCGGCTTAGAATGAATTGTTAATATAACACTCATGAATCCTGCTCGGAAGATACCTTTGATTCGCTTAAATAGAATATGCATGTGATAAGCCTAAATCGAAGATACATTTGATTAGCTTAAACCGACGGACTCCCCCCCCCCCCCTCCCCCCCCCCTCCCCACCAACCCACTATTGCGGCGGGTATCAAAATAATTTACGCTACCTTCACGTGTGGTTTACCACGTTTCAGACTTTTTTTTTTTTTGCAGCTTAGTTCATCCCACACCTTTCTCTTTTTCTAGATATCAAAACAATAATAATCTTTCATTTTAAATTTCAGCCTTGCATATCTTCACGTCTTTTTATTCAATGCCAGGTGGAATGTATTCTATATTCATATGACATAAAACGCGAATTCCTATTTGATGTGGTGTCGCAACTGGCGTAGAGATACATCTGTAACAATATAAATGCAAATGTGAAACAAAATCGAACCTTTGGTAAAGTTTATCATGCACAAAGCATAATAACTTAGTTAATTATAATCAAAGGCCACATCAAAAGCATTTTCTTAAATTATTATAGGGGAATCTATTTTACTATAAAAATGAAAAGTGCCAACATCTCGCCAGTACATCAGGCCCGAACGTCCGTTTCATTGTGCTACAAATAGTTTAGAAATTATGAATTAAATTCATGGTATCCTTTTAAATTAACAATTATTGGATGTAACCACTGAAAGGGACACAAGACACGGGCTATTTACTATGTAGGAAATAAGCGCCTTAAATAAACTTTGAAATTATGAATGAAGGTGCCTCAAACGGGCTAATAAACCCAAACAAAAGACCTGTTTCTTATTTCTTACAGTTACGTTCGTTGCCTTTGGAGATCTTTTTCAACCGAAAATATATAGCTTTTGGCGGTTGTTTGTTTAATTGACCTGAGCAACAAATTACAGCCAAAGAATACGGATATCACACCTCGTACTTTTGTTTTATTTTTAGTTAAGTTTGTGTGAGCACCAATGAACAAACAGCTTCTACTGTCCTTGGGTGACAGATGACGTGTAGCAGTAATGTCCAAATATTTAATGAATCGATCATTGCCAACAAATTACGGAAATCACTCTTCCTTATGTTTTAACTTGATGCCAAGGTCGACTGCTAGTGACCTAAATGAATCACATTGCAGTCCAGCAGATGCGTAATTTACAGTATAACCTTATATAAAAAACATGCTGAAGTTAAAGGCATTTGTTACCTTTTCTTCACAAAGGTACTATATACTGAATTTTTACAACTCCCCCCCTCCAAAAAGAAACCCTGCTACAACGTCAATGAGCACATTTGCCCTTTTGTATTTTTAATGTGATATTATCTCATTACATGACAAAGTTTATTTCCTCATTATCTAAGCGCATGCGGAATAATCCTAACGTACCCAACAAATTAACTTAAAACGAATAAATTCTTGAATTCTAGCGCTCAAATACGACATTTTAATTTAAAGAAATGATCAGTACGTGTAAACAAATTATCATTAAACTGACTGAAAATAATATCATATTGTATAGTGGTATTATCTGTAAAAAAAAAAAGATTTTTTGGTAAAATTGCTGTCATGATTGTGACGGTTGCCAACTGAATGCATCCAAGCTTAATACATCCAATATAATATCCGTTGACCGCATGATGCGTTTAATGGAAAGAATGTCAACCACACTGATCAAAGGAGTAATTTTCTTTCTGATTGACCCATGTGTAGAGTGTGGCGGATTATCAATCTGCATGTCAGGTGCAAAAACCAATTACATGGTTAGTGTTTTAAATGTTAATTTATTCCCGGGGATGTACCTCTGCTGGGGTACATAGAGTCTTATATCACATTTTACTAAAACGATAAGTGAAAGTAGCGTAAGGAAGTTGCAACTATAGCAGTAGCAGTTGAATGTGAAGTCAGCAGAATGTGATGTCAGCGGAATCTGGTTAACACATGGGGCTTTTCCCGTATCTTCTTTGTGGCCGGTGGATTGTAGAAGTGCGCAATGCGGAGTAGTGCAGGAATTATATACTATAGCCTGCCGGAAGACTGCCAACAGGTAAAACTATTCACCATTATTTACAGGTAACACTCAGTTGAACACTACTCACAACACCAAACCAGCAGACAGTACACTACAACATGTACATGTATAAGGGCCGCTGTAGACTCAAGTCACCATTGCTATTTAATGATAATAAGAATGATCATGCAAACTAGAATTTCAAATTATGTAAGCATAGTTGAATTGCGGCAAATAATAAATCATTTCAACTATAGCAACTGTTGTTAAGTTTACATTGTGTGATCAATCACAGACATTATAGTTAAGGTAGAAAAAACTACATCACTCCTGTGTTGGCAGTTTGTGAGCTTGATCAGATATTCAAAATGAGTTTTATATTCGCATTTTCAGTAGTTTTGTCACCAAGCTTGTAATTTCTGTTATTATTATTATTATTGTTATTATTATCATTATTGTTTTTAGGTGCCAACTTGAGATTTTAATGATAGTCCTCTATAATATTTCATAATAACAGCGTTCAAAATGTAATATGTATTATATCGACCCTTTGATAAACGTGTAATTATATCACGAGTCACACACGTGAAATTATCATGAACCTGGGGTGAAATTAAGTCATGACTGGATATTACACCAAAGGCAGGTCGTAGTATCTATAGACATATGTCTGTGCGTGCGTTTCTACATCGGGACCACGTGACTCCAAATGTGGCAACGCGGTCACACCGTACCAACAATTGATTTGACAAAATCCATTGCGAATAATGAAATGCTTTGTGAACTGTAAGTGCCCGCTTAGTCTAACGTTTGAGATCTTGGATAAGTGCGATGTTTCTCTAACGCGCTTACATTAAGTATTAGGAAAAAGCAAAATATTTTCACGAGGAATAACTTTTAGCATGCTCAAAATATTTAAGATATTATTCCTTGTGGAATTCTGACAACATCAAACATCCAACAAGAGTGCAGTATACAATGTTCTTAACCATCATTTTACATTAAAGGTGAACTTAGGTGTTCGAAATTGATTGACACGCTGAGTGGAGCTACGGATAAATTACAATACACCCCAGAGACTGCGCGCCATCCGCACTGACTGTGTCGTACTACAGTGTAACATCCGCAAGAAGGACGAAGTACGTGACTGATCGAGGACATCGTGTAACAGAAAAGGTGAGCAGCGAGGACCATTTGCTTAAAAAGACATTGTGATTAACGTACGGTCAGGTATTAGATTTTGTGGTGTAGTGAAATAACTTATTGTATCAAATCAAAATACCTTAAACAATTTTTTTCTATCGTACTTTCTCATTACATCGCTGTGAGAATCATCAGCGAAGTTCTAGGTAAAGTAAATGGTCGACTATTGGCTTTCGCGATGTTCATTTGAAATAGTGAAATTACCAGTATTTATCCTGTGTAATATTATAGAGCATTTAACGAGAAATATGACACCCTATTAGATGTGGCAATGGACAAAACATGTATCAACAAAACAGAGCACTCTCATCATCGGAAAACGTTTGGCTCTCCGGGTTTGGTTCGATATCACTTTAGAAATATGACAAGGGCAGGGGGAAATTTCACAAAAAAGGTATTGTTTTAAGGCAACCACCTCAAGATGCCCTTTTATTATCTTAGTAATTTATATGTTTAACAATTTTTATTCAAAGAAAAAGAAAGCGAGGCAATTCCATTTCGCATTTTATGCTCTCCCTAAGAAAAACACCTATTCAAAAGAGGGCAAGTGGTTTGAGTAAAGCAGCAGTACAGATTAGCCGGAGGTAATGAAATGGTGACAGGCTATACATGTAGGTCCTTGGTAATGATATTATGGAGTTAGAGGTTGAATCCAAACCCAGATCCATTTTTCATTAGCCATTAAGATTTGTGCTCACGAAGAAACAGTGAAAGCTTGGCGCTTGCGTGAGGAATAAGGTCTTAACATCAAA
Organism: Lingula anatina; assembly: GCF_051362555.1. Lineage (NCBI taxonomy): Eukaryota > Metazoa > Brachiopoda > Lingulata > Lingulida > Lingulidae > Lingula > Lingula anatina. The sequence continues at coordinate 15,519,947 of NC_141768.1, forward strand.
CAATGTTTCTTCAGTTATCTTTCTGAAGTAAATGAAAAATTTTCTTGGCTTCTTTTAATTCTGTGGCTGGGATTTTAATCTTAAAAGAGCATTTCTGCATTCAGGTTATTATTATTATTTTCTTAGAAAAAAAATTTAAAAAAGATACTCGACAGCGATCTTGTTGAGGAAGACAGCCGATCACAAGAAGAAAAACGTAGTAAAAAAAATTATATGTGATGGTTTTTGGGTATATTGTGGTGACAATGCAAGTGTAATGAAGATAAAGATCAAAGCCCCTGGAATTAAGTCAGGTACGATTTGAACAGTGGAGAATGAACAGGGAAATATCGAAGAACGAATGATGGTTTAACCATAATTTTAATGTTTTTGTCAATATAGTGCACAGAGAAACATTACACCAAGAAACAGCAAATACATATCATCACAAAGCAAGCAAACTGCTTATATTTGCGTTTCCTATGTGAAGAATATTAGTTTTAAAACTTCATATTATCTAGACAGGAAAAGGTGGCGCTGCAAAATATTTAGCATAAATCTTGAAGCTTGGTTCTTAGACGTTTATTCCGAAAATCACAAAAGGATGGATGGAAATCGTAAATGTGTAAGTTCTGGTCGAATATGCAGTCTGAAAAATAATTTCCTGAATTTAAATACTTCATGAGTGCATAAGTACACTTGTCGACAACATAACAGCATATCTCGGAGATATCTTTTTTGCTCTGCCCCATTGTTATCTACGTCATAACATAATATCGGTATTTGATTATCCCATTTTAATACAAACAATCTCATAAATATTTGATGCACAAAACGACTCAGTTATTCAATCAATAGATTTTCCATATGGTCTGATCTTGATAAATAAAATTCGAACCTCTTAAATATAAATAAAATAGTTCACAGGATCTTCAACAATATTAAGGAATTTTTTTCATGGTAATTAGAATCAAGCAACCTCTTGAAACAACTATTGAAAGTTTCAATCTCAATGTATAAATTGGATAGAAAGGCTAATAAATGGACGTATATATAAATAAGAATTAAATGGATGAAATATGATAGACAAATGAAATAGGCAAGGGGGTAAACAGGTAATAAAGATCTGGTAAGTTGACATATATATTTTTTAATCTGAAAGAAAATGCACTCATCACACAAATGTCACCATGACTTTCTTATCTAGCACTTTAACTCTATCGCCATGCCGAGAAGCACTAATCATAAACATTTGGCCGATCATTTCATGTGCTCATTGATTATTACAGGATTTCTTATAACCCGTGTCAAGCTTCAGGCAGATTCTCGATATATTGATACATGTAAATACCGCCGTGATACATAGACCTCTAATGCAGCGGCAAAATTTACCACCTGAAATTGATTACCAATAAATTGAGCAAAGTGTGTCTACTTTACTTCTTTCATGTTTTCTGAATCTGGAACATTGTTATTGCCATTAACGCATGGAAGAATTGCCTAATGTTAACTGCAAAATACCGATTCACTGGACAACGAAATCTTTTTTCACATTCACTAGTCTAATATAACATTAACACTGTTTAATGATACCATGACATGATATGGGTTATAACGTGAATTGGTTTTATCATAATAACATAATTCACTATGAAACAGTTGAAGCGAGGTTTGCTGTTACCACTTTATGTCCGTCTTCCCTAGGGACTACATATACAACAGATACGTGCGTATACATGAAATATGCATCATAATCGCATATCTAGCCATAAGTACTGTCATGTCAGGTGCAGTTCACAGAACTGTTTACTTTTATTGCGCACAAACATGAAGGATTGATGAGCAATGAGATTATTGCGCTATTCGAGAGCCGCAGAGGAAACGTCCTGAAGTAAGTTATCGTATACGGTGCGGTGTAGGCCTACATTTTTACTGAGTAAGGTGCAACACCAAATAGCATGTCTCTGGTACATTTCAGTTTCGTAATTTTATCGTGATATATTCTGCATGGAAGGGAGACTTTTGAGATGACAGCCAGGGCCCCGAAAGCATCGCGATATCACCTAGAGGCTACAGTGTATTATACGGGGCGAGTATAGGCGAGTTATGGAATCGAGACGCTTGCGCTCGGTCGCAATGCGCGATGCTTTCGAGTTACAGGGCCCAGGTGGAAAGTTCCACGGCTATCAATTCATTGATTGTGTCATTATCAATTCATTCAAACCTGGCGTAGATAACCACTCCCTTATATAACATGTTCTCTGCCACAATGGGCGGATTTCATTGGCTGTAAGGAAATACGTCCCGATGACATATATACTGGTTAAATTACTTTTGAGAATTATCCTGGACTTGTATCGAAAAACAGCGCAAATATATCTCGCAAAAACTTCATTGCGTAGGGTATTTGTAAAATGTTGGCCACGTCATTGAATACTTATTAATATTTCGTTCTGGCCAAATATCGTCCAACCTATGTAATGAATATATATTATTCATCACGTTAATGAACCCCACAATACCCGGTAAGAAGATTTGCCTATATAATTGCAGTGGTGTGAAACCGTTCGCCGTACGATGAAACAACATGAAGTTTTTTAAAAAGAAGATGGTGGTTCTATAGGCCCTATTGCTATTTTGAAACGGCGTATTGCTTACGTTTTCGGAAATTAAATACAAATTTACAGAATGTTTTATATCGGTAATGTTGCTCCAAGAAGTGCACGGATTCCCACGCTAAGGATTAAGCTCTAAACACTGCAGTCTTAATGGATCTTCAAATTCAGAAGTGTTCTTAGTATTGGATTTCCTTAAAAATTTGTTGGCACTTCGATTATAATCATTGAAACTGTATCCTGCACTCAGTAATATGATCAATACCCTGTCCTTTGATTGCAGCTTTTACACAAATCCACTAATTGCGGAAATTCATGTTGTCCACCACCGGATTGAGGAAAATGAAGATTTGGACCATATTTCTCGTCTTCATAGGTGAGTGTCCTCCAAATGAAGATGCCTATGAAATGATGTAATAATCCATTGTTATTTCTTAAAGGTACACCGATAGTCCGAGACATACCATATACTCGTTAATAATGGAATACCATACCGATCTTAATTCTTAATCGAGTTCATAAGGTGCTAAAAAGTTGCAACAACAGACACACAGGCGTTGGCAGGGCAACTAGCCGTAACAGATGAATACACATTTAAATGGCGCGCCAATTACAAATACTAGTATAACAGATAACAGTAACCAAGGAGCTGTAAGCAATGTAAATATAAGTGGGTATAAGTTTTTTCACTATAAAATACATAGAGCAAAAAGGCACATAATTTTGTTTGTCTCTGATGTGCTTTCGTCATATTTAATTTCGATGTAGATACCTTTTGACCGACGTTTTTTACTGAAGACGGAATATTAAGAAAAATTGTAATGGCTCCATCTTGTTAGGATTTGGTCAACATGTCTTGTACTTCTAGAGTAATAACTATTGATCATGCGACGAAAAAGTGCCTTTGAAGGCCCCAAGCATGTGTGGCTAAGTCATTTGGAATGGCGGTATGTTAGTGAGATAAGGACACATGTTTAAAGTTGTCTTTTTTTTCCTTATAGGTTTGACCACAAAGGGTAATTGATATATCATTTGCTTTTTTCTAGCGGACACCTTTCATTCTTGACCTAAAATAGTTAATGTTTTTACCCCTGCTCAAGCTCCCCTGTATTATAGGCTTAATAGGGTTATGTATTTTAACGGATATTCTCGAGTTTACATGAAAACTTTGGTATAGGGTTTGCATGTGGGTTTGCTTTGTAGGAATAGACTTTCGCAAAGATTGTTTCGAGTGACAGCGTTGCTCTATAGGAAATCCAACAGTGAACTCCACGATGAACCACATTGCATTTATTTAACAAAATAATTAATGTGCCTCCAAAAGTACGCACTTCCCCTATTGTTTTGCAGCATCTGTTTTCTCTATTGTGTTCATCGATAATTCAGTCGGACATCGACAATCTGTTGCATGTTTCACTGCTTATTCATATTCTGTTTGTGGTTCTTTCATTTGTTATTAATTTATTAAAACCTGTGATTCTGGTTTTTGTTTTGCTTCTTGTCTTTAACATGCAGTGCCTTAATGTTTACACTTTTCATCTTATCATTTGGTTTTTAGTGCTGAATTTTTTCATTACTTGTAAGTTGACATTGCATAAGCATTTTACATTTTGATTGATACTCTAATTTCAATATCCACCTATCTATCCTTATGGTATAAGCATTATTATTTAGTATTCCATCCTATGAGTACAGGTCTTAATCAATTTGATATAAGCTTACCTGCATTGCAGAAAATTTACGTTGTAACACATCACAACGTACAAATGTGTTTTGTTTTGTGCTTCTAACGTCTAAAACAGTGAAAATTAAACACACTGCACATAATTTTAATGTCATTTTAACAGGAAGAATAAAAAGAAATTTAACTATTCAATTTTTGCTTAGTTGCCCCTTTTTTTACAGCATTCCCTGGCTTCTGTTTCCCTGCAGACATTGAGAGACAACTAGTTCAATCTCTGATGGTCAACTATGACGTGGACGTTCGACCAGTGGAGAACACGTCCGTGCCCATTGTGGTCAAGTTAGGCATGGCACTTAACCAAATTATTGATGTGGTAGGTGATGTGTACAGAACACCCTCCGGTATCATAAAACCGTTAATAGCTTGTACTTGGTGCCACTGATACAAAGAAATAGAGCTAATATATCAGACGGCATCTTGACTTAAGAGAACTTTTAGGAAGAACTTTTGGGATGCCTATATGGTTATCTCAACTATTTGAAATCCTTTTCATTCAAGATGAATAAAAAAGCTCAGCTGTGGTCTGAAACACTTTCTGTCCGAGAGAGAGTCCTGCTTGTATACGAAGCATAAGGATGATATACATTTTACATTTGTATTAGTACTGTAATTAAGGATAAGAAGTGAAGAAAAATTCGCCTGAAGCAGAGCAGCCTGCACTGTTTATGTACATGGTGCTTATAGAATCACTTAGCCAAATTGAATATAAATTTATGTATAATAATTTATTTGCGGGACGCCGATGTTTGCTTACTGAAAAATTCAGTAGTGCTTTAATTCTTGAGACATCAGAGGGTCCATCCAAAAAATGCCTGTATAATGTTTTTCAGCAGGGGGTCGACAATTAGGGGCTAGTACAAACAGCTAAATATATTCTAAATAGAAATTGCTATTTCGAAGTATTTTAAGGTATGCTCAAAAATAAAGTAAAATAGCAAGACTATTCTGCAGAATGATTTATTCTAACTTAATAAAATATTTTAGGACGAGGTGAACCAAATCATCGTATCCAGCGTCTGGTTCAGACTGGTGAGTACAGATTGATTTAAATATTTAACCTGGGCGTTACCCCTTCCCCCTACTCACCAATCAGCCCAATTCACACACACACACCAGAAAGGTGTAAACTATATAAAGATTAGTTTTGACAATGATATCATTGATAAGAGTATCTGGATTTAAAATTAAGGACTGTGCTATTTGGCGGTTTAAGTTATCGTTGATAGTGATTAAAACTATAATAACTGGGGGTTTCCCCTTTGTTTTGTCCTTTTCAAAGTGGCAGCAAGGGGACAACAAGTACCTTTTTATATATGGGCCTTTTGTGTGACAATGTTGCAGGGGTTGATCCCATTTCATTAATTGAATTCGAAGTTTCTTTTTTTAGCCACTTTCAAAAAGAATTTAACTCGAGACAGCTATTATTAGAATCGAAAATCTCGAAAACAAGTTTAAAAACGGTTATTTTCTCAAATAAGTTACACATTGGTCACAAAAGGCAAATTGCTGAAAAAAGAAAAAATCATCACTTGCTGTAGCATGCAGCATGAAACTCTTTTTAGGACTAGACATAACTCCTTGGCGAAATGATGTATGTCATACCTAGCCACACACCACCTAACTTTGATTTAAAGGGATAACAACTGTTCGAAAGATATCCATATTTCACAACATATACATTGTAAACAACTCATAGAAATATAATTTATTGTATTTTACTGCCAAAACGGCAGTTAACACAATTATTCTGGAATTTGTGCTTGCCATCACATCAACTGACCTCCATAGATGGCTATACTCTGTAATAATCTCTTAACAGAATATTGACAGTGAAAAAAACCTTTTAGGAAAAAACTCGGGACTAACTCTGAATGTGGGAATGGTTTCACTTACCATTGGTAAAATTGTCCTTTACCCCTGGAAAATCCATTTTTTTTTTTTTTGGTCGACATGAACAGTTGTTATCTTTTTAACATCTGCCATCGCTTGTTCCCATTCATTTATCAACACGGGCACTAATTCTCCTTGCATCAGAATCACACCTTACGTACATACTCATGGGGAAAGGAAATATTATACGCTACCTTTTTTTGTAATAAATGTTTCAGCAGTTATGACTTTGTCGCGGTCTCTTGTGTGTAATCAACCGGCGACTGCTCTAATTGCACGGTGATAATCATAGAATTGTGACATCAACCACTAATCGATTCATTACCTTAATAGCATATTAAATATGAAAATTAGAATAACTTTTACAAAAGATTAATGATATAGATAAGTGAAACGAACTAAAAACTGCCAAACCGAATTAACTTAATAAATTCGGTTGGGCAATTTTAAGTTCGTTTCACTTATCTTAACACAAAATATCAAAGTTTCTCTCCAGGTCTTTCGTTTCTAATATAGTATTTGCTCGTTTTTTAAACAAATGTTAAATAAGTGGGTCGTTTGCGTTTTGAGAAAATTGTGGACATATCAAATTTACAGAAAAGCTTAATGTTTTAGTGGAAAATGCAATAATCCGATCAGACAACTGCAATAAGATCCAAAAGCTTTGGTTTTTCTTAAAATGTTAGGATTCTTTCATTTAAGAGATGGAACGACTTCAAACTGCGATGGAATAGCAGCAGCTATGGTGGTCTTTCTAGTATCCGGATCTCATCTGGCAGAATATGGCGACCCGATTTAACTCTTTATACAGAGTAAGTAGTCTCAATGAAAAGTTCCCATTTTTACAGAAGAAACTTGTGCACCGCTTTAGCCTTAAACTTGGTATCAACATATAGACCAAAAGTTTGATCTACTGAAGTTCAAAAGATTATTCAATTATTAAAATCAGTCTGAAATATTATCCATGTTTTACTTGTTATAAGAACAGACGCAATGTTTCATTTTATTGGACGGCATTTTTGGCCAAAGTAGACTACAATTTTAATCAGTTTAGATAAATTTTTGGGCTTATGTACTTTTGTGAAACAGGGTCCCTGGAGCTTCTTGACGATGCTGCACTGGATAAAGTGCCGTGCTCTCTCTCTCTCTCTCTCTCTCTCTCTCTCTCTCTCTCTCTGGTTAAGTATTATATATTGTATTTTTCCTTCCAGCGTGAAAGAATCTGCGTCTACTTTCACACACTACAACGCTATTGTATCTGCAGACGGTAGCATCAGTTGGAATTTCCCCGCCATAGTTCGCAGCACGTGTAGTTTGAATGTTCGCTATTTTCCTTACGATGAACAGAGATGCCCTCTCAAATTTGGATCATGGACGTTTGATGGACTTCAGTTAGACTTAAAAAATCTGTCGATGTCAGGAGATTCGTCCACTTATGTCACAAACGGGGAGTGGGAATTGAAAGATATCCCTGTGGTCCGCAATGAGTTGTATTACAATTGTTGTCCGGAGCCCTACCCTGATGTCACATTCACAATCATAATCAGACGACAGTCACTCTTCTACCTTTTCAACTTGGTTCTACCTTGTGCACTGATTGTTGCAATAACGATCCTTGTTTTCTACCTTCCCCCAGAGTCTGGAGAGAAGGTATCACTTAGTGTGACAGTGCTGTTGGCACTAACAGTTTTTCTGCAGATTGTGGCACAAACCATGCCAGCACAGTCGGAGGTAGTACCGTTGATTGGTAAGTACTAACGTATTTAAATACCTCAATTGAACCTGATTGTGTTTGATGAGAGCTGGACAATGCCAAAAGCTGTTTATTCCCCAGATTGTGTTTAAACGCCAGTTGTGCTCAAATACTATATCGCGTTTGCAGTTAAATTTCAGACAGAGCTTCCGTATCATGTGGTCGACCGTGTGGTCTTAGTATACCATGTATATATATGTAGTTCTTATGTTTAGATACATATTTGTTCTTTACTGTTTACAGTTCCATCTAACCTTTACTAAATCTGATGCACCTTAACATTTCAACAGTGACATATAAATGAATGGCTCTGATCCAAGAAACGTATCTGCAGTATATAAATGATCTGAATTAAATATCTAAAGAAAATTATTAAGAAATTGTTAACCTAACTAAGACTCTTCAGTATGTTTTCAATTATCGATCTCGTCTTATCACATGCTAACCATCATTTATCAATATTAACAAATTTAATTCAATGCAGTTTTGTTTAACAATTAAATTTTAACCCCCTAGGTGAGTATTTTGGCGCGGCAATAGCCTTGCTCTCCGTCTCCACAGCCCTGACTGTGATTGTATTGAACCTACACTTTCGTGGCTCCCACAACAACGAAGTCCCTTACTGGATGAGGAAAGTCGTGCTAGAGTACATGGCTAAGCTACTTTTTATGACGGAGACAGTGAAAAGGAATGTATCAAGTCCCAAAAAGGTATGCTCACTGGTTTGAATAATGATTAACATGGCCGATACAGAAAGAGGACGCGTGGGGAATATTCGTTAATTTTATCTGTATATAAAATCAAAATAAAATCTTATCGTCATTTTAAAATTCTTTTCTTTTTTACGGATTTATTTATTCGGTCATCATAATTTGTTTCAAGAACATATGTAACTTAAAAGAAAGATAGATGTAGCCTACCTTAAAACAAAAATAATGAGGTCATATATTTATATTATAATATTTATATCATATTATATTATATTATATTATATTATATTATATTATATTATTACGAAATGTTTTCGGTTTTAGGAGGAGACCCGCGTATATCCCTCCCATATACCACACCTGGCAAATGGCAAGAAAACTCCACACTATCCTAATACTTCAGTCAGAGATCTTCGTAAAGAACCCCTCGCCATCTTAGACTTGGAACCCCAGAACGACACCAATAGTCTGCTCCTCTCAATAAGCAAAACATTAGACAAATTTGAGGTGTATCTGGAGGAGAAAGAAGTCCAGGAGCAATGTGAGACAGATTGGCAGCTAGTGGCGAGAGTTGTGGACAGGTTTCTCTTAGTCGTGTTTTCTCTCATCACCCTGATCGTGTCTGTCACCATTTTTTCAAACCGACCAACTTACGACTAAGTGCGGTTTGGCCGTCCCGCTTTTTTAAGCTAAAACTTGGCCCGTATACAAATCATGAATATACGTGAAATGGTTCTTATTTACTCTTACGCCAGGTAGTACCCTATAAAAACATTACGGGAAGCATATCATAGCAATATGGACTTATGGAAATGAATTTTAAAAAAGACCTATTAAAGAAGAAAAAATCTAATACTAGTACATTTGTGAACATTGAACATTATGTATATGTAAAGCAGTCTGAAACTTTACAGGCTTTATATTAGCAGGCTATGTTTCACCTGTACAATTTTTGTCTGTTTTTACGCCTATATCATGGCCATCGCGGTGTGTTAATCGTGCAGATACCATAATATTTGGAATTAGAGGGCATATACGTATAATTATTTTTTAGAGAACAAGTAGACTTAACTGTATCCATGGCGTCACCCACACTTACGTCCATTGCTTTTAGTAAAAAATCATGAAACAATTTTCAAACATAAAAAAATGCAATCGTTTTTACTTGCAGGTGGAATTTATTCGTTTTATAAGCATTTTGTTTATTGATACGTTTTTCATTATTAATCAAGTCCAGCATTTAGTTTAGAATCGTTCATCAATTTTTGCAGCACAAAGGGAAAACGTTACGGAATTACAATGTACTTATATACATATACTATATGCATATATATAAATGCACGTGCACGATACTGGCATTGATATAAATACATTGACTGGCACTCAAGGTATTTCTCAAAAAGTATACATCTTACGTTTGGCCAGTATCTGTTAATTTTATTATTGTTTAAACAACGCTTTTAACAGTGCTTTTACTATTGCTGATTTGAGGCATATTGGAAAATAAAGTGCGCATGTAGAATGATGAGTTCAACAGTTTCGCAAAAAAAGATGTCGGACATGTAGCAAGCAAAGTACTGTAGGTAGGGGACAAAAAACTGACTTGTTAAAAAATAAAGAAAATTTATTTTATTTATTTATTTATTGCTAAATAAATCGAGGGGGAAATTACGTCAAAATTTTATTATCTGAATTAAATTGAAAGATAATACAATAACTTGAAAGATAAAATAATGTTCATTTTTTATCATTGCTTGAATAAATTTCACCCATAAATTTCATCCTTTCCTTTCATTGTCGGTAAAATGTCTTTTCTATTGCCATTTATTTGTTTTTTCCACGATCAATTTAAAAAAAAATTTCATTTAAACACAATTAATTTAACATACTCGGATACTGATTATGCTATTTTAGCAGTAACGCCATGATTTTTCTTTCTTTGATATAAATATCATTACTTTATTATTTCTTTTATGCATCTCGATGGCCAATCGAGATCATTGGCCATTTTCAGTCATGCACGATGTTTGCTGTATCTGACCTTGAATTTTATGGGTTTTTACAAATGTATGCCCTTTCGTTATGCTATATTTACTCAAACTCGCTGTATTAAAGTTTACAGTAAAATATTTCTAATTGAAATACGACTGGAGCGATAACACTAAAACTGAATAAATTCGTAAATCGTTTTTTTTAAATCTAGAATAAATAACAAATACAGTAGATATACACAATGAAACAAAAAAATTTAACTCCTGATCATTTGCATGACAAAAACTCGTGGTTACAGAAAAATGTTTCCTTAATCACTTAAGTGGCAATAATGTGCGACAGAGTTACATTACTATGCCTAAATTTAATTTGCTTGAGATATTAACCTACTTTATATTGCGAATTTAAAAAGCCATTATCGACGTTCACCAGTTTTGAGGCATGTTTTACTTTAAGTAATGGAATTACTCTTGAAAATGATGTACACACTTTGGTTTTAAGTGAAAATTCCAGGATATTAGCATGAATCTGTCTCGATAATGTATTAAGACATTTTTATTCAATCTAATTGTATTCTGTGAAGTTACTAATTTTCTTGAGGAATAGAATTTTGAGGTTTACCACATTTTATCCACATTATCTGCACTAAATGCCTATTCAATTACAAATAAAAACGTCCACAACATATATAGTCTTGGATCTTATTACAAAAAAAAAAAAAAAAAAAAAAAAAAAAAATTAAAGCTTCATACCACCAGCTATTAGTCAGGTCCTACTGTGTCTTAATATGTTGGGCAAGCATTAAAACATCACGGAAACATGTGACGAATATTAGATTTCAGAGCAACTATCCCTATAGAAACATTTATGTCCAGATGACTCAACCTATGTACCTAATTTTTGGCGCCAAAGGTTTTGCACAACACTTTGAAACATCGTTGCAATTAAGATCTCTCTCTCTCTCTCTCTCTCTTATTCACCCACAGATACAAACAAGCACGCGGTTTAAGCATGACACTAAAAACAATCGGCAATGAATGATCCATCCCTCTTAAACGACCTTCTAGCGTGAATCCTGTGCACGGATTCAAGTATAGGCCTATCTTGAGTAACAAATTGAAAACACATATTCTTGAATTTTAGTGTGATGTTAATGCACGGAGTTCTGCATCTTATTTTGGTATTAAAGCTTACTTGCTAGCCGTACTAGTTTTGCTTGCAGAAAGTTTAAGGAGAATTATATTCTTATCTTCAATATTTGTGGAATGCACATCAGAGGGCTATTTTTCCTACGTTCTGTCCTTCCACCGTTGGGAGAGCTCATTGATGTTTAACTTTACAGTTCAATCTCATACGTATGATAGAATCCTTGATATCTATCGTTTCCTCTACCTTGCCAGTAAGGTTGGTACAAAAACTGGCCTTAAGATTCTGTTAGTGTAGCCAAATCAGATGGTCTTGGCGACTTGAAGTCTTGGCGAAGTCGGAAGAAAAGAATCCCATTTAATATCAAAGAGCATCCGAACAGAGCCCAGCCTGCAAACTGAAACATTATATTGTACAGTTATGTTTATCTAAATATGTTTTATTGTTTATACATGTTTGTAATTGTGACGCAATTCAAGAATATAGACAGTTTCCTATATTCTGGTGTGTGTGTGTGTGTGTGTGAGTGTGTGTGTGTGTGTGTGTGTGTGTGTGTTGGAGAGAGAGAGAGAGATACCTGGGCGAAGTTCGTTATGTCATAGAAATAAGATCCATCCACGTTAAGCCATTTGATATTCGTTTGAGTGCCGCGGCACCTGAAATTGAATAAAAAGGTTGACAATTTAAAAAAAAGCTTGACAACTGAAAACACTGACAACAAAATCGGCCATGGGATGTTTACTATTAAATGCAAAGTTAAGGAGGGACAAACAGATTCATCAATAAAAGGACTCGTATATTGTTTGATTAATGGACGCCCGTGTATGAAAATTACGAAATAATTGGGGGGGGGGGGGGGGGGGGGGTAAAAGGGCCAATATGTAAAATAACGATTTTCAGAAAAAGAAAAGGGGTCTTTAAATCTGAAGGTATCAGAGGTACATGTACTTCTAGGGCCTACTCACGTCGGAGCGATGTTCCGTTTGGAGGTGATCTGTTTACAGAATGCAGCCAGTCCTGCGCTGATAACTATTGCACATGCCAATAGCAGTATAGTTTTTAAAACGCTCAACACAGCTGGTATCATGGTCACAATGTCCTGCCTAAAGTATTTTAAAAGTTCTGTAGACTTTTGCAACGGGTAGATTTACTTACAGAGTTAATACTTTTTGTTTTTATCAAAAATAGACATTTTATATATAACATAATATTCAAATAAAATACTAGCTGCGTCGTACAATATTGGGGATCCTCTTAGATCAGATTTGACATATAATACAACTAAGGTGCCGTGTATAAGATTTTCACTCACCCTTGTCTGCTCCTCGCTAGCACGGTATACATGCAATAGATAAACATGAACATTGCATTGACGGCGTTCAAGGCGGATATTATGGAGACAAAACTGCACGGTGTGTGAGTAGATGTCTTGGACACAAATCTAAACATCCACATATTATCTTCGTAACCCCACTTTCCAGAGGCAAACAGCAAACATTAGCCATTCCATTTTATCTGTATGATCCCTATTGAAAGGGAAACACTGGCGCTTCCTATGAAGACAAGGAAGTAAGTAACTGTAAGTAATATAAGCGTCACCCTAACCGCCATTTTGGCAGTTTTTCCGGGAGTATCTGTTCTTGTTGGATATATGGACCAATCATCGACTGACGAATGTAGTTCAGTGAGAGAAATTTATTGCTCTTTCCATTTTTCCTGGCATTTCTTGTGTGTTGCTAGGGTTAATTTTGGTGTCAACTAGCAGGCTAGGGTGTAAACTAAGTAAATGTTAATGTACCAGGTAGGTTATTCCATTTTCAGCTTTGGCCGCAACAATATTTATTTATTGCAGTAGCGGAGATTGTTAGGGAGAGAACATGGATGTGTAATGTTGTTCAGAATGTTCAATTGCGGATTAGTACTAGTTACAACACAGGTCGCCCAAGGTATTTCTCAAGAAATGGACATCTTAAGATTGGCCAGTAACTTTTAATTTTATTATTGTTTAAACCACGCTTTTAACAGTGCTTTTACTATTGTTGATTTGAGGCATATTGGAAAATAAAGTGCCCATGTTGAATGATGAGTTCAACAGTTTCGAAAAAAAAAGATGTCTGACATGTAGCAAGCGAAGTAGGTAGGGGACCAAAAACTGACTTTTTAAAAAATAAAGAAATACGTCAAATTTTTATTTTCTCAATTAACCTTGAAAGAGAAAATAATGTTCATTTTTTATCATTGCTTGAATAAATTTCACCCACTCATCCTTTCCTTTCATTGTCAATAAAATGTCTTTTCTATTGCCCACTATTTGTTTTTTCCACGATCAATTTTAAACAATTTTTCATTAAAACACAATTCATTTAACATGCTCGGATATTAATATGCTATTTTAGCAGTAATGGCATGTTTTTTTTTTCTTTGATATAAGTATTATTATTTCTTTTATGCATCTCGATGGCCAATCGAGATCATTGGCCATTTTCAGTCATGCACTATGTTTGCTGTATCTGATCTTGAATTTTATGGGTTTTTACAAATGTATGCCTTTTTGTTACGCTATTTTTTCTCAAACGCGCTGTATTAAAGTTTACAGTAAAATATTTCTAATAGAAATACGACTGGAGCGATAACACTAAAACTGAATAAATTCGTTAATCTTTTTTTTAATCTAGAATAAATAAAAATTACAGTAGATATACACAATGAAACAAAAAAATTAATTTGAACTCTTGATCATCCCCATGACAAAAGCCAGTGGTTACAGAAAAAAATGTTTCCTTAATCACTTAAGTGGCAATAATGTGCGGCAGAGCTACTATGCCTAAATTCAATTGCTTGAGATATTAACCTACTTTATATTGCGAATTTAAAAAGCAATTATCGACGTTCTTCAGTTTTAAGGCATGTTTTAAGTAATGGAATTACTCTTGAAAATGATGTACACACTTTAGTTTTAAGTGAAAATGCCAGGATATTAAGCATGAATCTGTCGTATTCTGTGAAGTTACTGATTTTCTTGAGGAATAGAATTTTGAAGTTTACATGTACCACATTTCATTCACTCACATATAAAAACGTCCACAACATAGTCTTGGACCCTATTGCATAGGATACATAAAAATACATGAATCAAGCTTCATACCACCAGCTATTAGTCTGGTCCCACTGTGTCTTAATATGTTGGGCAAACATTAAAACATCACGGAAACATGTGACGAATATAAGATTCCAGAGCAACTATCCCTAGCAACGTAGGCCTACATGTATATGTCCAGATTTCTTTACCTATTTATAGAAAATTTTGGCGCCAAAAGTTATGCACAACCTATAGAAACATCGTTGCAATTAAAATCTCTCTCTTTGTCTCTCTTTTATCTCATTCATCCACAATACACACACGCGGTTTAAGCATGTGATACTAAAATTCAACTGGCGATGCATGACCCAGCCCCTTTAAACATGACCTTCTAGCGTGAAGCCTGTGCACGGATATATAAGTATCTTGGATAACAAATTGTAAACACATAGTCTTGAATATCTATGTGATGTAAATGTACGGAGTCCTGCATCTTATTTTGATAGCTTTCTTGCTAGCCGTACTAGTTTTGCTCGAGGAAAGTTTAAGGAGAATTTTATTCTTATCTTCAATATTTGTGGCATGCACAGAGGTCTATTCTTCCTATGTTCTGTCCTTCCACCGTTGGAAGAGATTGATGTGTAACTCGACCTGCCCTAGAATTCACAATTCAATCTCATACTTATGAATGAATCCTTGATATCTTTCCTGCTACCTCGCCAGTTACGTCGGTATCAAAGCCGGTCTTCAGATTCAGTAAGCGTAGCCAAATCTTACTGTCTTGACGACTTGAGGTCTTGGCGAAGTCGGAAGAAAAGAATCCCATTTAATATCAAAGAGCATCCGAGCAGAGCCCAGCCTGCCCACTGAAATATTATATTGTACAGCTATGATAATATGTATAATTGTTTATATGTAATTGAAACGCTTAGCAATTTACAAGAATATAGACGATTTCTTAGGTTCTGGTGTGTGTGTGTGTGTGTGTGTGTGTGTGTGCGCGCGGGTGTGTGTTGGAGAGAGAGAGAGAGAGAGAGAGAGAGAGACCTGGGCGAAGTTCATTATATCATAGAAATTAGACCCATCCACGTCAATCCATTTGATATGTGTTTGAGCATCACGGCACCTGAAATTCAAATTTTAAAAAGAATATAAGAGACATATAAATAAGACCTTCAGTGCAAAGGTTGACATGAAAACACACCACGACTCAATCACGTTGAGCCTCAGCACTAATTGTGAAATAACATAATAAAAAAGAAAATAATTGTCAAAATTTTAAATTACGATAAAAAGGAAAAAAAAGGTTTTCGTAACCTCTGATAAGTTATCAGGTAGGATTACTTACGTCGGATAGACGTTCCCTTTGGAGGTGATGTCTTCACAGAACACAGCTAGTCCTGCGCTGATCACAATCGCACAAGCTAACATCAGTGTTGTTGAAAATATGCTAAACACAGCCGGTGCCAGGTTCAAGATGTCCTTCCTACAACATTTAAATTATTTAGACGATGTTTTTGTAATGGATTCGCAAAGAGTCCATACATTGTACATTATATTTTCATCAAAATTGCATGCATGAAAATCTAGATTTTCCATAAATAAATAAATAAAGTAGCTCGATGTACACTAGTGCTAATTATAGCTCATTAAATTTGCATGCAGTTATTATTGTGGCTATTTTTTTACTCACCCCTGTCTGCTTTTGGCCCGCAACGTATACATGCAATAGATAAACATTATCAACGCATGGAAAGAGGTCAGGGCGCACGCAATGGAGACAAAATTACAAGGCATGTGTGCGTACGTTTCGGAGGTGAATCCAAATACTGAACCTGTCCACTCCCCAGAGGCAAATAGAATGCATCTACCATTCCATATTATCTGTATGGTCCCTACAGAGACTGAAACACACGCGCTCCCTATGAATATGAGGAAATAAATAACTGTCAGTAATATAAGTGCCACTCTAACCGCCATTTTGTCTGTCTGTATTTTTTTAAATTTTTTTTTGGGGGGGGGGTGCATGTTTACGGTAATGACTCTTTTCAATGGGGGAAATTACCAATGCCTTAAATACATAATTTTGGAATCATAAAAAATGTGCCTTTATATTAAGCATTTCTAGTGTTTTTACTGTAGAACTATAGGGTGACCTGCTATCGCTCAGTTGAAATGTTCTAAATTTAAGAATTTATGGCTTAAAAGTTACAGTAGGTTCATATGTAAAATTCACAAATTTTACATTAGAAATGATCGACTCATTACCGTTTTAGTTGGTCGGTGCAGTCACATTACAGAAATGTTCCACACCTAACACAACTCTCAGTAGACAGTTGGACGATGTCGGAATTTATCTTATTTATTTTAACTTATTTATTTGTTGGTACTGCATGTAAGGATTTTTAACACATTTAAATCTTACATTTTAATAAGTGCGACGCGTGGTGACATAAATTTAATATGCCTATGTGCGTAGATAGATTCGATGGTTTATAGGGAAAAAGTGAAATGAAAATAAAAAATAACTGATAGGTTAAATCAGTAGTTAACTGAGCATACTATATTTCAGATGGGACCTGCGTAATCGACCAGAGAAACGTCACCTTTTTTTATTTTAGGTCATACTTGATTAATAATAATAATCTTTATTGAAATATGGCAATTCAAAGGTTGAAGTTATACATTAATATATATATTTTATTTATTCTTTTTAAATCAAATTTATTTAAGTCGAAGAAGCCTGGTCATTTTTTGGCCCTGTTGCACACTATAGGATGTCGCTCTCGCCTCCCTGGGGAGGATACAAATTAAACTGGCCTTCAATGCAGAACATCTTTTTTCTCTGAGAAATTACTTGACCAACTTTCTAAGGTCCACAAATAACAAGCACAACCATGCAATATAAGTGGAGTTTAAGTCTTGTTGGAAGCATTTTCTAAAGTCAAAAGAGCACATACTGTATACATGTATGTAGCTTTGTATTTTTGTTTGCTTAATTGGCGAATTCAATTAATGAACTGGTGTCACAATGACATCAAAGACATTATCAAAAGTTATTAAAACACGACTTCATTCCTTAGTTTGATTGATTAGTCATCAAAATAGGAAAAAAGTTATAAAAAAATGATTTGGGAAAATATTCCATATTAAATGTCAAGTCTGTATTTTCCAGGAACGCTGATGGTTTCTAGCTTATTGCAGAAAAAGACGAAGCTGTTAAGTTGTTCACAAAGGCTTCGATCCTGAGAGGTCTCCCGGTATAGTTGCTAAAACCAAATTGGTGGTCACAAGGATGCTTTTAGGGGGCAATCTGCCCCTCATTTTTGAGGGTACGGGTTGTCGTTGTTTTTCTGTTTCGGCATAACCGTAAAAGCAATTGGCCCATCTCCTGGTGATTGGCTTTGGATGCCCCGGGCGTGGCCTTCCGTGCGGATTCCTTGAAGATCGATTCGTTGTCTGTGTAGATCCCTACGGATTTTTGGCACCCATGTGGTCAGAATGAGGAAAGACACAAATTCAAATTCGTGCAAATGAGTCACCCTAAGTTTTGAACATCTTCACTATTGCCATGCCTCCTAAAACTACCAAAGGTGGAAGGAAAAGAGACCAACAAAAGTTCACCGAACAATTCCCGAACGGGAAATGCACGATGCCACCTATGATAATGCTACGGCCTACGGGCTTACGATTTTCAAAATATGTCAATGGTTTTAGCTTGACAGAACCATAGAGGCAACGGAGGATGTAAATCCGTACGATTCCGTATGATTTCTCACGGCCACCGTCTGCCTGCGCTCAGACGCTACACGAAAAGAGTTTTAAGGACATCGCATGGCAAATGTAACCTACGCTCTGGTTAATCTCGGACCAACCCAAACAGAACTACCCAATGAAATAAGTACATATAACGTACAAAATGTATTCACGATCAAGGCAAAAGAAAAATGCTCCGACATAAAGGGAAAAACCTCTCTACCTAAGGCCTCTGATAAGAGTAGAATGTAGGTTTCATGTTTCATAATTTTCACAATCTGAGAGACAGGCCTACCCAACTACCAGACTCGGCACCTACGGATCCAGAATAAACCGGTATATCAGACCACACCACCCGTTTTCAAGGTGTGTGTCAGATCGCATTACAGAGTATCATACCCCATCACAAATGCGCTACGAGGTTAATACGTTCAAGCATGTCAAAAAGTAAAAACATGCAAACTTCGTGCTTTTATTTACTATTAATTACACTATTATTTTACGCTTTACCACCCCACTAAAGTTGTAGACTTGGGTTTGTCTCCGTGCTAACATACACTTGATCCTTATTGTGCTTGTTGAGAACAGCCCTTGCCAGGTGCCACCTATCCCCAATTTATGTTCACACGCCCGTTGTTCTAAAATACTATTTGTATTTGCAGTTCAATTCAAGACAATGCTTACATGTACATAAACTTTGCCATACGGCCGACCATACGGTGTTAGTAATACAATAAACAGAATATAGCAAATATAAATATATGTAGCTCTTATGATAAGATACACCTGTACATATTTGTTCTTCACTACTGACAGTTCTAGAGAAATCTTCAATTCTGGTTCTTCGGTAACTACTATTTCGGCCAGATATGCCTACAGGTAGAGATATCTACACCGACATTTTCTTGACACCCCCTAAAGAGTATGTGTAGGACGCTTATCGGTAAATCCAGATTGCAATATTTACAAATTATGCTTCATATTTACATACCCGTTAGTAATCACACGATAAAAATAAGCACAGTTTTTCCGTGTAACACTGTTAGTAAACACCACTGACTACCAGTAGGTTCAACCAGCCTATTATTCAAAATGATATATATTATTAAGATACACTGTAGCACTGATTGGGGTACCTGTCTGGTCTCTTTTATAATAATCGGTATAATTCAGTCGGTATTTAATGAGGTGTATGAGACCTTCCTTGGTGATATATGTAGGCCTAGTCTAAGGTAACCTTCCACTTCTTCCCGGATATGCAGCATTTCATGCTGGCTCTGGTAAACCAAAACAAACGATTTCAAAGTTCGTGAAAATGATTTAGATTCTAGATCTCTCAATCACCTCTACTAGTACATACTTGGTAAATCCAAACTTCATGCACCATATAACAGTCAAAAGTATGAAGTTACAATATACGTAAGCCTCATCATTGACCTTGTAGTTGCTCAATGAACTTAGGATTTCGTCGTTCCGCAAAGATGCAGTCCAGTACATGTGTATTGATACCAACATGTCTACATACTAATGACATGACACAGTTTCATGTTTTTCAAATTTCAAATAAATCTGTTTGTATTTACATAAGGTCCTGAATACCCACTACTAAACGCCTCGTTGACTTGTGTTTTCTTCGTTGTGTTGACCTTGATGACCCATTTATCACAAAAATAAGTCTTACTTAGCACATTCAAATGCTTGTGCAGGTGGACATCAGTATCAGATATATCAATAACGTTTTCTGCATAGAATAATTCCAGTAAAATTTGCAGTATGGTAATAAATATATCTCATGCCATACCACATGCTTTACATGTAGATAATTTGCCGTGTGCATTACTTAACTGTTTCAAAAACACTGGTACATAATGGAAACCAATGAACTAACATGCATCGATTGTCTGTACTGGTCCTATAGTGCACTCTAAAACAGGAAACCGAATAAAAAACTGTACATGGCAATGATGAATGTAGAACATTATGTTCCAGTGGAAATACTGAAAAAAGTGAGAGATACGTTTTCTAGGCATTCCCGCTGTCTTGCCAGTTAGGTCTGCATTAAAGCCCATGACGTTCGTCAGATTCTGTGAGTGTAGCCAAATCGGACGGTTTTGGCGACTTCAAATCTTGGCGAAGTCGAAAGAAGAGTATCCCATTTAATATCAATGAGCATCCAAACAGAGCCCAGCCTGCCAACTGAAATATAATATTATATGAATGTTATAAATTAATCTAAATACACGTCTTTTGTGTAAGTTAGTTAGTTAGTTTTTTTTTTAACTGGGTGAGACAAATTAAAGAGAGAGAGAGATTTATACCTGAGCGAAGTTCGTTATATCATAGAAATTAGATCCATCAACAGTATGCCAGTTGATATTTGTTTGAGCATCACGGCACCTGGAAGTAAAATTCAAGACAAAAGACATACATGTATAAATAAGACATTCAATGCAAAGGTTGACAAATGGAAACACATTCCGACTCTATCCCTTCTGAATGTATCTATCAATCATCGGGTAAAGCCCATCCTCAACATACTCAAAATCTAACCTCTTCCAGGGCCACAGATTGATTTTTCACTAGATATTAACAGATATGTCTCTGGTTTAATAGATGGTTTATCTCAGCAAATATGTCCACAATAATGACTGCGGCCCTGGTAAAGGGTACTCAAAATCTCATTTTATAAAGATAGATGACCACATTTTTCAGTCACTTTAAGGTTTTAGTGTTTATAACATGTACAACACGATTCTTCAGCTCTGTGCGGCATTCAATCTTGAGCGTAGTTTTATCGAGGCGCAGCTCTTGTATGTCGCATACAGTGGATGATGTGTCTTTTTTAACCGACTTACACCACGCCTGGTGCTTCGTACAATAGGATGAACGCACCGAAGAGTATGAAAATACTGGTACAGGCAAGCCTGTATGCAAAATACAAGTCCAATTATCCTATTGTTTAAAAAAAAAACAGCCGTGGTAGGCCTATAAGGAAAGACAACAAAAACGGTTATTTGATCTGTACCTGCCACAGAGATCAGGAAGTTTAACAGTAAAATATAGGCCAAAGGAGGGACAAAAGAGTCAAATTTAAAATTATCATAACATTAACAAAGAAAAAATAGACCATAATTTTTGAGTAACTCACGTTGGAGCGATGTTCCGGTTGGAGGTGATAGCTTCACAGAATACAGCCAGTCCTGCGCTGATAACTATCGCACATGCCAACAGCAGTATAGTTTTTAAAACGCTAAACACAGCTGGTATCAAGGTCACAATGTCCTGCCTAAAATATTTCAACAATTTTGATTTTTTGTCGTAGGGTATATGTATATGCAGAAACGCTAATACATGTACTCTGAACACTTTATTTATCAAAGATAGATACTAAACACAGCTGGTATCAAGGTCACAATGTCCTGCCTAAAATATTTCAACAATTTTGATTTTTTGTCGTAGGGTATATGTATATGCAGAAACGCTAATAGATGTACTCTGAACACTTTATTTATCAAAGATAGATACTCCTGTTTCACATGTGGTTATTCAAATAAAGTAACACATGGATCATCGTGGTTAAGATTTCACACAGTTACGGTGACGAGTTAAATAGGCCTATATCAATTCACTCACCCTTGTCTACTCTTCGATAGTAAAGTATACATGCAGTAGATTAACATGAGCATTGCATTGACAGCGCTCAAGGCGGATGTAATGGAGACAAAACTACACGGTGTGTGTGTAGACGTTTGGGAGACCCATCTAAATATCCAATGACCTTCGTGATACCACTTTCCAGAGGCAAACAGCAAACAACGCCCATTCCATTTTATCTGTGTGATCCCTATAGAAAGGGAAACACAGGCGCTTCCTGTGAAGACAAGGAAGTAAGTGACTGCAAGTAATATAAGTGTCACCCTAACCGCCATTTCGGGTGTTTTTCTGGGGGCGTCTGTTCTTGTTGGATATACTAACAAAGTAAATGTTAATGTAGGTCAATCCATATTCAGCTAGGGTCGCAACTCTATTTATTGCAGTAGCGGAGATTGTTAGTGAGAGAACATGGATGTGTAATGTTGTTCAGAATGTTCAGTTGCGGGTAACGATTAGTATTAATTACAATAAGAGTCGTCCATTGTATACGATATACAAGAGTATAATTATCGAGGCGCAGCCGAGATATTTGCACTCTTGTATGTCGCATAGACAAGTAGCATAGACAAGTAGTTGTAACTGCCTTGTCAAGCTTTGGCCAGCCCACAGGAGCAGTAGCCTACCCAATTAAACCACTACATACATGTATAACACATTGCAGCAGTGCAACGTGGTAGTCAGGTAACTAGTAGCGACACACCTGACCACACACTTCTCCATTTATATATTTTATATGAGATCTGAGTTTTTTTGGGGGGAAAAAAAGCATTTTTACCTAGGCGTACCATTGAAACTGAAATATTCCATATTAAATGTCAAGTCTGTATATTTACTCGAAAAATGAAATGTTCAATAACTTTTATATCTCTTTTTATTTATTGCTTTAATGAATTTCACTCACTCATTCTTCCCTTTCATTATCAGTAAAAAGTCATTTTGCCTACTATTTGATTTTTTTCTTTTTTCTTTGATAGATTTTTACAAAAAAATTTATTTAACACAACTAATATGAAATATTTGGTATTGATAGGATGCTATTTTATCAGAAATGACATATATTTATATTTCTTTGTTATTATTATTATTTTCCACGCATTTTTGTGACGAAATTGGGGATAATGTCGCATCCCAAGCGTCCGCCAATTAGTGCTTATGATTTTTTCACTGCCTCCACCTAGATCTTTAGAGGAAAATGAAATTATATGGATTGATTGGCCTATCATTATAGGATTGTTCATAGACACTTTGGAACTTTGGTGTGTCTGAGCCTAGGACTGTTCCTTGTTTGGGTGATTCCATTGTTATCCACATTGAAATTTTGCACTATCTTCCGAGACATTTGGCTTCATTGAGTGAAGAACTTAAACTTAACTAAAAAATTTCGAGATTGATAGAGTTGTACATGGGTTCTTCTGAATTTTAGTGACGTAGGGGTTTAGCTCTCCCTGGAGGAGTAACTGATCCTATTTTTTTTTTTTTTTTTTTTTTTTTTTTTTGTAATTTCTGATCTCATCTTAGAACGATAACAATAAAACCTGAAAATTTCGTAAAGCATTTTAATTCAATCTCGAATAAATGAATAAATGTTACAGTAGACATACAGAATTAACAAACAAACAAACAAACAAACGAACCGTAAAAGAGATTAACATACTATCAAGCCCTTGGATACAAAATGGGAATTCATCTTTAATCATTAAAATCGAATGTGCGAGAGAGATACATTACTTCAACTGCTTGAGCTGTTTTAATCTTCTTTATAATGCAAATTTTTCGGCCGAGGTCTATCTATATGTATCTATAAAGCCATTACCGACGTTCTTCAGTTCTTCCGCATGTGTAAAGTAATGGAATAGCTATTGCAAATGACGTACACGTATAGAAAATGAAAAAGCAAGGATTTTGGCATGTAACCGTCAGTGCTTCGCTTCAGCCACATGTAATTATCGTCTCGATAATGTATCAATGCATTTGTACTAAATGTAATCTTATTCCTTTAAAATTCTAACTGTTTGAAAAATAGAAATTTGAACTTTTGGGCACTTTTATACACCTTACATGCATTAAATACCCATTTATTTACGTATAAAAACATCCAAAACAAAGTTTTTGGACCAAAACAAAGTTTTGGATCCTAATCTAATGCACAATCTACATGAAAGCCACACAACTCAAGCTTTATACTATCAGCTAGTGTAAAGGTCTGGTCATGGGCCTTCTGGGTCTATTGGGTCTTTTAAAAATATGTTGGGTAATAATCATATAGTGGTAAACATCACGGAAACACGTGAAACGGAACCTAAGGAAGCATCTCCTCTCAGACGCGAAAACTTCCTCTTCCACGATAGTTGGACCTAAAGGAACACATTATAACAAGTATCCTACATTGTCTTCAATATTGGTTGAAGTCATATTTCAGCCCCTTAAACATCTATGAAGCCTGGGGTTTATACCATTCCCTCTCCTTTGGTGGCCTTTGGATTATGTAAGACGATCTTCTCGACTTGTGCTCTTGGTGAAGTCGGAATATAAGCACTCCACTTAATGCCAAAGAGCATACAAACAGAGCCCAGCTTGCGCACTGAAAATAATTTGTATTAAGTTATATCAATAAATTCAAATGTGTCATTTTAATTGTTGTGACACAGGAATTATTTTAATAATAAACACTTCTGCATCAATGAAAATAATAAATGCGACTTTTTACCGTGTAGATGCGCCCTTAAAAAATGGGGTCATGTCGATACTCCCCCGCGCCGATACTCCCCCTCACCAATAATCTCCCTTACTAAATTTTTGTATGTTATGCGCTACGAAACGACCCCACAACGATAGATCCCCGCATCGATACAGCCCCGGTAAAATTGCCGATGTAGGCGCACCGTTACTCCCCCACACCGATACTCCCCCACATCATTGCTTCCCCTCATCGATGGTGCGGCAGCCCGGGAGCCACCGGTCTGCCGCTAGGTGGCTTTTAACCAAACCGGAAGTTCTAGAATTTGAATTGCGTGCATTTTTTTTAGATTTATAGGGTGTCAGAAACGGTAGAATATCTCGACTACTAAGGGTATGAGAGTTTTGTTATGTATACTGTCATCTTTAGAAATAAATTTCAAATGATGTGAGATGTTCCTCGAGTTGATCTAAACCCTATTTTGTGTTCAAAAGTGAATTTGAAATCGAAGTTTTACCAAAGCTGTAACGGGAGTTCAACTTTACCTCTAATGCTTGCATTTTTAGAGAACAGGTTCCAACTTCAAATTATCAGTAAGTTGTGGCAAATTTATTCAGCTTTCTGTCAATGTAAGCATGTAAGGAACTTTACCGTTATCCAGGAATGGCACAAATCAATTCACACCCGTGTATGTAAAAAAAATCGTACTTGCAACAACCGTAAGGCAGCCTCGTTTTGACTTAGTACATTCTAGTTGTAATCTAACCTCGTTTTGAATTCCCCACCCGCACAATATTGTCTATATAGAGAAGAGAAGCTTGCACAGGAAGAATGGAGGAAATATGAAAATACAAACATTTCTTTTTTATTTTGTAAATAAACATTTATCTATTACATGAGGCCACCCGCTGCCAGTTTCTTTTTATTGAAATAATAATAAAAACAAAACAAACAAGACTTTTTTATCAATTTAATTTGCTTTTTTTTGTTACATATGAACCACTATAAAACATTTAAAACATAATATCATCAACAAAAATATCAATATTGTGAAAGCCAACATGGATTAAAGCTGATGCAAATATACATGTATATTTGTGGCAAAAATTATTTTTTACTTTATTAATTTACCTGGGATCAGAAATTTATTTCACTGATACCAGTTAGTCCTGTACCAGTCTATATTTTCATTTGAATTTATTTCTGTAAGTGTCATAGTGGTGATTTCACAGCCAAACTTCATTTAAAAACTTTCACATTTAATGATGTTACATGAATCTGTTAATGTATTTTATTCATTAGAAAGAACTGTAACCAAGTTTTAAAAGAATGTTTTCAGTTTTAAAAGGATTAAATAGCTTTATTTATGGCTTCATGATAGCTGCTTGAGCTTCTGTCATAATTGCCAAGGAATGGCAAAATGATTAATCCTGGTCCCTTTCATGTTCTTCAAGCCTAGAAAAATATTAGATTAAAACATTTAAAATATTTAAAAACTAACATTCAAAAACACTTTTCTAACTGCATATATCTTTACACACACACAACAACAACAACACACACTAAAATCAGTATAAATAATAAACCACAATCTTGATAATAGGGAAGCTGGTATCAATCGAATTATCTAAAACAGTACTCTAAAAGTGTATCAATATTGATCAATGAGCTCATCATCAAGAGCTGAGCAGTGGCAAACATGCTAATCTTCAAATCAATAAAATTCCCATTTAAATGAAGCTCTGAAGTCTACAAACTACAGTGTTCACAAC
This sequence comes from Lingula anatina, assembly GCF_051362555.1. Classification (NCBI taxonomy): domain Eukaryota; kingdom Metazoa; phylum Brachiopoda; class Lingulata; order Lingulida; family Lingulidae; genus Lingula; species Lingula anatina. The sequence continues at coordinate 15,546,714 of NC_141768.1, forward strand.
TATAATACACTAATTATTGTACTGGTACACAATATTTATAAGTTAAAACAAAGGAGGAATTTTGTTAATATAATGTTCTTTTTTTCATGAAACATTTTTCCCTCACATACTTATAACCTATGTGTTTGTGTGTGTGGGAGATTTTAAACAAAAATAAACTGTTCCTTCGAACAAAAATTTGCCTATGATGGCTATCACAATTTGAAAACATATACACAATGTTATAGCACTTGGCATTTTATGATGCACAGTATGCACATATGTATTGCAAATGGTCAACAAATGGGGGTAAAAAATGTAATAAAACTTATTTTGACTAACAAGTTTTCCCCCATATTGATATCGTACATTTGTACCCTGCCAAAGGGGCAAACATGTTAAAAGTCAAAATTTGTTATTCATATTTTTAAAAGATGCTTGTGGTTGGTTTTCAATTTTGTATCTTTCACAACTATAATTTACAAGCATGTGTGGCCCCACACTCATACCATGCACACACATGCAGGGCAGATAACACTGCTTTTCACTGACATCAACATCCAACAACTATAAATCGACTTTCCCACACCTTGGACAGGGATCACAAGGAAAACACATGGGTAAATGTCCTAGCTAAGCTTTCTCTTGGGCATGATATATTATTCACTTTATGATAAAATAAAAAAATATGTTCAAGTGATATATACCAACAAATTGATATGAAAAGCTACTCACTACTTGGCAATGTACATGTATATTCAGCTTTGTAACACTGACATCTTAATTGTTATAATTGTTTTTTGGGCACTCTTGTACATGATAATAATAAATAACTGATAAATATTTTTTATCAGTTTATACAAGTTTCACTCCTTTTTCATGGAAATTTCAAAATATTACTTTATTTTTGTTTTTTTTTTTTTTTGTTTTTTTCATCTTACTTAAATCAAAATGCAAAGAAATAGCATGAAAAGGAATATGCAGAATATCTAAAAAATGGCTTTCATATCCTCAAAAGTGACCTATCCCCCTCTCATTATATATCTATCTATACAGAATCAAGTATACTACATGTCATTTTGCAAGCCATTTCTATTAATAAACAAACAAGCACAAAAAAAAGCATAAGAAGGCAAATACTCAATATTTTATTGTGACATTCATACAAGACATGAGGCAAGACTGCCCCCACATTCACTCTACTGTGATCGCCCCAACCACACACACTGTCATTTCATGAAGTATTTAATCTAGTTAACTTCAAAACACAAAAAAATTGCATGAAAATGCAAAAATTCAATATTTAACTACGACATTCATTCAAGATGTAACACAAGACTGCCCATGTAGTTACACTGAACATTGCAAAATATACTACCTGTCGGAAATGTAGAAAATCAATAAGTTACAGGTTAGGTTCCTACCTAAATTTTTTACCTGTTCAAAATCAAATGTCAAACTATTAAAAAAACTGAACAGATAAAGAAAAATCACTGTTATCTGCATTTGGCACAATTCAAAAGAACGTGTTTACATTTGGGTTCTGTGTGCCGCCATTTTGGAACACGACAGTAACTTGTCAGAAGATTCAGTGAAACCGATACTTAAACACTACTTTGGTATATAAAACATAGCTTGAGAATATACTTTATCGTTCTGTCAAGTGCATTAGTAAAATTATCAACATGTCAGCGTATAAACGTCTGTACATCTTACCTGTCTCTATGCCTGCTTCTCCCGCCAAATCTGTGTAGGCCGCCGCTTCAGGTTTTGAAAACGAGGCCAAATCTAAAGTTCTCCAAAATAACCGTCATATGAGCCGGTGGCTCCCGGGCTGCGGGGGAGTATCGGTGCGGGAAGTATTGGTGCGGGGATGTACCGGTGCAGGGGAGTATCGGCGTATAGGGATGTTGCAATTGGTCACAGCTTGCATCGCATGCATACACATAGTCAGAAAGTAACAAAATTTGTTTATACATACAATAACATAACATTGTAGCGATGTAAACCTTTGTAAATAAAGGTTGGACCAATTGCAAGTCTTAAAATTGTATCGAAAAAGTATCAAAGAGTCAAATGCCACATTCTTAGTTTATTTCTGGGAAATATAAGGCTGCAGCCAGTGTACTGTGTAGGGGGGACATGTCTTATATAGAAGAAGTAATATGTTATATGACTGTAAAATAAATTTGATATACATATCCCGTGTTTGCAGACACTGTCATATATGGTTAATATACATGCAAGGTTAAGAGCTTCTTTTTCTTAAATAGCCAAAATTTTCTTTCAGCCTTTTCTACTGAGAGAGAAAGAGATACCTGGGCGAAGTTCGTTATATCATAGAAATTAGACCCATCCATGCCAATCCATTTGATATGTGTTTGAGCATCACGGCACCTGAAATTCAAATAAATATATATATATATATTCCACTCCCCAGAGGCAAATAGAATGCATCTACCATTCCATTTTATCTGTATGGCCCCTACAGAGATTGAAACACACGCGCTCCCTATGAATATGAGGAAATAAATAACTGTCAGTAATATAAGCGTCACTATATATATATAACAGGCATATAACATGAAAACAAACCACGACTCCATCACATGTAATGCCTTAGGCCAAATTGTGAAATAACATGGTAAAAATACAGAATAATTGTCAAATTCTTAAATTACGATAAAAAGGAAAGAAAGGTTTTCGTAACCTCTGATAAGGATTACTTACGTCGGATAGACGTTCCCTTTGGAGGTGATGTCTTCACAGAACACAGCTAGTCCTGCGCTGATAACAATCGCACAAGCTAACATCAGTGTTGTTGAAGATGTGCTACACACAGTCGGTGCCAGGTTCGTGATGTCCTTCCTACAACATTTAAATTATTTTGATGATTTTTGTAATACGCGGCGAGTTCATACATTGTGCAGTTTATTTTCATCAAAATTACATGCATGTTAATCTAGATTTTATGTATATAGGGCCTAAATAAATAAAGTAGTGCGACGTACAAAAGTGCTCATCATTATAGCTCATTAAATTTTACATGCAGTTATTATTGTGACTAGGTTTTTACTCACCCTTGTCTGCTTTTGGCCCGCAACGTATACATGCAATAGATAAACATGATCAACGCATGGAAAGAGGTCAGGGCGCACGCAATGGAGACAAAATTACACAGAGGCGTGTGTGCGTACGTTTCGGAGGTGAATCCAAATACTGAACCTGTCCACTCCCCAGAGGCAAATAGAATGCATCTACCATTCCATATTATCTGTATGGTCCCTACAGAGACTGAAACACACGCGCTCCCTATGAATATGAGGAAATAAATAACTGTCAGTAATATAAGTGCCACTCTAACCGCCATTTTGTCTGTCTGTATTTTTTTTTTTAATTTTTTTTTTTTTTTTTTTTTGGGGGGGGGGGGTGCATGTTTACGGTAATGACTCATTTCAATGGGGGAAATTACCAATGCCTTAAATACATAATTTTCGAATCATAAAAAATCTGCCTTTATATTAAGCATTTCTAGTGTTTTTACTGTAGAACTACAGGGTAACCTGCTATCGCTCAGTTGAAATGTTCTAAATTTAATTAAGAATTTATGGCTTAAAAGTTACAGTATAGGTTCATATGTAAAATTCACAAATTTTACATTCGAAATGATCGATTTATTACCGTTTTAGTTGGTCGGTGCAGTCACATGCAGAAATGTTCCACACCTAACACAAGTCTCAGTAGACAGTTGGACGATGTCGGAATTTATCTTATTTATTTTAACTTATTTATTTGTTGGTACTGCATGTAAGGATTTTAAACACATTTAAATCTTACATTTTTAATAAGTGTGACGCGTGGTGACATAAATTTAATATGCCTATGTGCGTAGATAGATTCGATGGTTTATAGGGAAAAAGTGAAATGAAAATAAAAAATAACTGATAGGTTAAATCAGTAGTTAACTGAGCATAATTTATTTTATGTAGCCAAATGTTAACAAGCACAACGAAGCTCTGTTTTTGCTCCAAAGTAAATAAGAAAAGTCCATATGATTGATAATTGTCATTTATTAATGACGAAGCTAATAAAATACGTAGTTACAAAACTGGGGAGATAATATAACATCTCCCCAACTATATAAGTGCCATAATATAAAATTAATAAAGTGTAATAAGTGTAACCAAATTAATGAAGAAAATTATAAGTAATAACAACAGCTTAAGGAGCAAAAAGTTGGCACAAATAAAAATAAAAAGGCCAAATTATAAGAAATAACAACAGCTGTAAGAGCCAAAGGCTGGCATAAATGAAAATCAAAGGCTTCAACAAATGCAAAAAAAAAAAAATATATATATATATATATATATATATATATATAAAGACAACACAAGGCAGGTGACAGGGGATGGCGGAGGGTGTAAAATTAAAATAAAGAAACGCAAGAAATTATAATACTCTGAAGCTGCTGAAATTGCGTGTACATATCATCGCAGCTAAAAGGCTGAATGACTTCTCGCTGATGCAGCTCGCAAGAAGTAGTTTCCTAAAACTCATATAAAATTAACTGTGTGCCTGGATACACAGCAGCTAAGACAATTTGACCCTGGACATCTGTTATCACCTTGCCTTGGTCAACTACTTAAGATCAAAATGTGCAGACACAAGACCTAAACCCAGACTACTTCCTATAAACAAAGCGTAGATGGATTACCAACAAAGCTATTACCACCACTAAAAACAAACCATTTCCTACATAAATACAATTAATTATCTTAATTGTAGTTTTATGTAGCCAAATGTTAACAAGCACAACGAAGCTCTGTTTTTGCTCCAAAGTAAATAAGAAAAGTCCATATGATTGATAATTGTCATTTATTAATGACGAAGCTAATAAAATACGTAGTTACAAAACTGGGGAGATAATATAACATCTCCCCAACTATATAAGTGCCATAATATAAAATTAATAAAGTGTAATAAGTGTAACCAAATTAATGAAGAAAATTATAAGTAATAACAACAGCTTAAGGAGCAAAAAGTTGGCACAAATAAAAATAAAAAGGCCATAAGATGTGAGAGAAGCTCACATCCCCGCCAACCGAGGAGTGCTTGTTAAAGATTGGAATGATAAACCACATTCGATCTGACATCTGAACTATGTGCTACTAAATAAAAATTTAGTGTGTAACTGCAAATCCACATCCTAGAAAGAAAAGGTACAGTTGATTGGGGGGAAGGAATAGAAACTGGCAACCATGAATAAAAATAGGGGAACCCAATAGGGTAAAAGGTAATAAAATGGTGACCCATCCCGTTAACATTTTTTTTTTTTTTTTTTTTTTTTTTTAAACATAAAATACAAAAAAATTATGAAAAACAAGACCGTCTATATCTCTAAAGGAGAAACTACATGTCCAGGTGTAAATAAGCGGACACACATACATAGATAAATACATATAGATATATATGCTTACAGGTTAAAAGAATTAATGCGGATATATTTTTGCATGGCGTTGGAATGCCAACGACCAAGTGTTTGAATAAGGGATTCGGAATATCCCAATTGGGCAGCATACGTGGCTGCCCCAATCCGAAAGCTATGGCCTTTATAACGGCTGATATCCAATCCCGCAAAAGCAAGGGCTTTAGATAATTCTGAGGTAACGTATGAATAAGTGACCGGCGCTCCATCAATAAACTGAAAGAAAGGACCAAAAGTATGCGTAAACATTTTTTGATAATGTATCAAGGCTTGAACCGGGCAAAGTACAGGGTGAGATGTACCTGTCAGAATGATAGTTAAGGGTTCATTTCCCTTCTGAGTTTTATGATGCCGGAAGGTTAAATGGGCTTTTGGGGGATCTGTGACTAAATGAAAGGATACGTCTTGAACTTGGAGCACCTGTGACGATTCATTGCGTGTTTTAACTGTGATTTCTCCCAAGCGAAGAAAGGCATGAAAACTGACTAAAAAAATAGCTTTCAATAGTATTCGATTGATGGCCGAAGGCACCGTTTTTTCCATAGAAAAGACGATTTTTAATAAAATATCTCTAGTAATGGGTAAGCGGGCGTCCTTGGAAGGGAGCACTTTGTGACACCCCTGTAACAATTTCCGCACTAGAAACAATTGAGTAGGGTCAAACACATTCATTAATTTGTGTAGGTAGCTAATAGCTGAAATGTGAGATACAATAGAGCTAGCACTATATTGTTGTTCGTAAAGAAACCCAATAAAATTACAAATGTCTTGTAGAGTCAATGGCAAAGTAGAGGAGGTAGGGTTATTGTAAAGGAAAAGCCTCCAGGAACGCTTGTAAGCTGTTCGTGTACCCTCTGACAATGAAGCTTGCAAAAGTAGTTGAGTGGTGGGAGTCAAAGCCGCAACAAGTGATGGGGAATGGGAGTCGGTTCTAGGTCCAAAAGTGGGAATGTGACCCTCGCCTCCTGAAATTGAGAGCGGGAAAGTTTGTCTGCAACAACGTTACATTTACCAGGAATGTGTTTGGCTTTAAAGAGAATATTATGCGTTAAACATACCAAAACTAAACGCCGAATCAAACACATAACTAACTTATCTTTACTAGACTGTTTGTTGATAATATGTACAACAGCCAGGTTGTCTGAAAGGAAAAGAATCTTCTTATTGATCAGCTGAGATTTCCAAATTTCCAAAGCAATAACAATAGGAAACAGTTCTTTGACTGTGATATGCCAAAGTGCAGCTACTTCATCCCATTCATTAAAGAACCAATGACAGCCAAAGACCGCCGCATAACCTATCGACCCCGAGGCATCTGTGAACAAGTGTAAGGTATCAGACGATTGCCAAGACGATGGTAGCAAGACTGATTTTCCATTAAAGTGACGTAAAAAATGAAGCCACATGCCTAGGTCCGCTCGTGCTTCACTATTGAGTCGAATATAATGACGCGGGCGCCTAACACCCAGAGTTAAATCAATTAAGCGGCGTAAGAAAGCTCTGCCCGGTACTACAACTGAGCAGGCAAAGTTTAAAAGACCGATAAGAGATTGTAATTCTTTCAATTGTACCTTTCTTCTGGAAGAAAGCTGGGAAACTAAAACACAACACTTGTTCAATTTGTCCTGTGGCAAACGACTTACCATTTGCAGTGAATCTATTTCGATGCCGTAAATAGTTAAACAAGTGGTTGGAGTAAATGTTTTCTTTGCATTAATGGGAACGTTAATCCGTTTGCATAAGGCAAGAAAATTTTGTAAATCAACCTGACACTTATTGGACATGGGTGGTCCAATGAAACAGAAATCATCCAGTATATGGGACATGGCCGAGGCATGAAATTTTTCCAACATAATCCATTGTAGAGCTGTACTCAGTGATTCAAATATTTGGCACGAACAGCTGGCACCCATGGGCAAACATTTCTCATAATAAAATAAACCATTCCAAGAGAAACCCAGCAAATGATAATCCAACGGGCTAATAGGTAAAATGCGGAAAGCATCTAGAATGTCAGACTTAGCTAAAAGAGCACCTTGGCCGAAATGTTGGACATGGGCGATGACAGTATCAATTGAGTCGTACTGAACTGCAGAAAATTCTCTGGGAATATTAGAATTAACCGAGTCCAGGTGGGGATAGGAAAGGTCGTGAATAACACGGAATTTTTGAGGCTCAGATTTAGGAATAACGTGTAATGGTGAACATTTAAAATCTGTAAGAGGGGGAGTAAAAAATGGGCCAGCAATCCGCCCAGAAGATAAACCCGATTCAATGTAATCCAAAATCGCACCAGGATGAGCACGTGCTGATAAATGATTATGAGGAGTGTGAATACTAGGAGTCGCGGTGCAATGTAGGCGGAAACCCTTGGAAATACCATTGATGAGAAAAATAACCTTATGAGGATCATAACCTTGAAGTTCCAGCTGTAACTGGGTATGGTTTATTGGAGTTGGGAGACAATTTTGTGGGCGGAGACTGCAACTGGGCAGGGTGGGTGCGGCATTTGATTCTAGGATGCGATCCCTGGCAGTGCTGGCAACAGTGCTTATATTTGCATGGACTAGTGACACATTTTTCCCCCCGATTAAAGGCAAAACAGACGCCTTGACGAAATGGACGTAGAAAAGGGGGAGAAACATTCATGGTTGCCACTTTTAACCGTAACTCGGGGATAACTTTTTTCCCACGGGACCAGTGATGTTGCTCGTAATTTGCGAAAGGCGTCATCATAAATACGCCAAGCATTAGCATTGGGAAGCTTACTTAATTCTCTAATAGTTGAACCGTACTTAAGTAACTTCACAGACTCGTTTGGAAATTTTTGTAAGAAAATCGCTGAAAAGACAAAAAAGGCATCCGTCCATTGGTAAAGCGTAATCGGCGATTTCTGCGAGGGCATATGGATCACTTCAAATTTCATTGGCTGGACCTTGATAGCGAAATCATCATTATGGTTGGAGGGAAGAAGGAGCCGGAAATCTATAAACTCATTGTTCCAAATCTTTTGCTTCAATTTGGGTGGAATTAAAGCTCCTAAAGGAATGCCATCAGTTAAATCTACAGGTAGAGCTGAAGTGGCATGACTCTCACCTGTGAAAACATTGTCGATCAGACCACTGATACTGTGTATCTGCTGTTGAACATGAGCCTCTTGAAGGGAGGGGTCGGAAGAAGAAGCGCTCGACATCTCTGTGTTTGATGCAGTTTGGTGAGCAATAATACGCTGTGCCAACAAATCATAGTCGATAACAGGTGTAGTAGAGGTCGATTCCGTCTCTGAAGTAGGTGCGGCGGTGGGTCTCGGCCTCTTGCTTCTAGTAGCAGTTGATGCCGCAGCCGGTCGTCGTTTGCTGGAAACTGAGCGCGCATTGGAGACACCCGACATCCTCGGCCGCCTACTCCTCCCGGGAGTGGCCTTGGGAGACATAGTAACTAAAGACAAAGGAAACTAATAAGGTCACACTAAGGCAACTGAATGTACATATGACATAATCAAAAAGAAAATTCTTCGGGCCAGGTAAATAAAGTAAACGGCATCTACCCACAAATAGCCTGAGTAGATATGCCATAAGCCATAGTTTTATTAAAAGTGTAACAAAAAAAAAATATATATATTATATTTCCTAGTCCGCCGCCAGAGCCTATCCAAGCAGGCAACAGCCTCAGCTCAGCCTTGCATTTGAAAACAGGGATATCCGGTAAAAATTGACTAGACAAACACACAAACAGCTGGGTGACTCCCCAAAAACCAGGAGTATAACCAGTAGCGGATCCAGAGATATTTTCTGACAGTCTTCCAAATTATCTTTGTTGCGCCATCCCCCATTTTTGACCGTCTTCCGACAGAAAAATTTAGATACCCGTCAATGTAAACTTAAACATCTGACCGTCTTCCGGAAGACCCAGAAGACGGCCTAAATCCGCCCCTGATAACAACTCCCCAAAATAAAAACCTAGTATACCAGATACCACACAGGGCTCTCACTACTAGGCAATCAATTAAACACCTGGGAAATACTCCCAGAGCCTAGTATACCAGATACCACACAGGGCTCTCACTACTAGGCAAACAATTAAACACCTGGGAAAAACTCCCAGAACCTAGTATACCAGATACCACACAGGGCTCTCACTACTAGGCAAACAATTAAACACCTGGGAAATGCACCCAGAACAAGTAAACAACGGGGAAGTACACCCAAAACAAAGAGCATAACAACTCCAAAAATGCATGTAGCCTAGTCGACCAGAAACCCATAAAAACACGGCACCTGGTAATGCGGACACGGAAACAATATGAAGACAGAAACGTACAGATTACGGCATGTCAACGACAGCCGAAAATGTAAAAACAGCGGAATTCCTGGCCCGGTAAAAATATCAATATGAATAAAATAGCTACACACAAAGAGGAAAACAAAAATTGAAGAATAACACGATAAAGTGACATCTAAACAAATTAATTAACAACTGCAGCACATGACAGACTATAAATCTGATTATTAGAACACGTGAATAAGGGGGAAATGAAGATAATATAAAATTACTGGCCTGTGTATGATCCAAGAACTTGAAGTTGAAGTCTCCCAAATAAAAGGAAACAGCCGTCGCCGAAACTTGATAACAAAACTGGTGGCTTGGAAAAACAGAATAATATCCGAAGCAAATACAGTCACCAAGTATCAAGAAACTGGCCGTCCCCAAATCTTGAAATCACAAAAGTTGATGGCTGGTAACCAATGTAAAATTAAAATAAAGAAACGCAAGAAATTATAATACTCTGAAGCTGCTGAAATTGCGTGTACATATCATCGCAGCTAAAAGGCTGAATGACTTCTCGCTGATGCAGCTCGCAAGAAGTAGTTTCCTAAAACTCATATAAAATTAACTGTGTGCCTGGATACACAGCAGCTAAGACAATTTGACCCTGGACATCTGTTATCACCTTGCCTTGGTCAACTACTTAAGATCAAAATGTGCAGACACAAGACCTAAACCCAGACTACTTCCTATAAACAAAGCGTAGATGGATTACCAACAAAGCTATTACCACCACTAAAAACAAACCATTTCCTACATAAATACAATTAATTATCTTAATTGTAGTTTCAGATGGGACCTGCGTAATCGACCAGAGAAACGTCACCTTTTTTATTTTAGGTCATACTTAATTAATAATAATAATAATCTTTATTGAAATATGGCAATCCAAAGGTTGAAGTTATATATATATATATATATATATATATATATATATATATATATATATATATATATATATATATATATATATATATATTTTTTTTTTTTTTTTTTTAATTTATTTTTTTAATCAAATTTATTTAAGTCGAAGAAGCCTGGTCATTTTTTGGCCCTGTTGCACACTATAGGATGTCGCTCTCGCCTCCCTGGGGAGGATAAAAATTAAACTGGCCTTCAATGCAGAACATCTTTTTTTTTCTCTGAGAAATTACTTGACCAACTTTCTAAGGTCCACAAATAACAAGCACAACCATGCAATATAAGTGGAGTTTAAGTCTTGTTGGAAGCATTTTCTAAAGTCAAAAGAGCACATACTAAATACATGTATGTAGCTTTGTATTTTTGTTTGCTTAATTGGCGAATTCAATTAATGAACTGGTGTCACAATGACATCAAAGACATTATCAAAAGTTATTAAAACACGACTTCAATCCTTAGTTTGATTGATTAGTCATCAAAATAGGAAAAAAGTTATAAAAAATGATTTGGAAAAATATTCCATATTAAATGTCAAGTCTGTATTTTCCAGGAACGCTGATGGTTTTTAGCTTATTGCAGAAAAAGACGAAGCTGTTAAGTTGTTCACAAAGGCTTCGATCCTGAGAGGTCTCCCGGTATAGTTGCTAAAACCAAATTGGTGGTCACAAAGATGCTTTTAGGGGGCAATCTGCCCCTCATTTTTGAGGGTACGGGTTGTCGTTGTTTTTCTGTTTCGACATAACCGTAAAAGCAATAGGCCCATCTCCTGGTGATTGGCTTTGGATGCCCTGGGCGTGGCCTTCCGTGCGGATTCCTTGAAGATCGATTCGTTGTCTGTGTAGATCCCTACGGATTTTTGGCACCCATGTGGTCAGAATGAGGAAAGACACAAATTCAAATTCGTGCAAATGAGTCACCCTAAGTTTTGAACATCTTCACTATTGCCATGCCTCCTAAAACTACCAAAGGTGGAAGGAAAAGAGACCAACAAAAGTTCACCGAACAATTCCCGAACGGAAATGCACGATGCCACCTATGATAATGCTACGGCCTACGGGCTTACGATTTTCAAAACATGGCAATGGTTTTAGCTTGACAGAACCATAGAGGCAACGGAGGATGTAAATCCGTACGATTCCGTATGATTTCTCACGGCCACCGTCTGTCTCCGCTCAGACGCTACACGAAAAGAGTTTTAAGGACATCGCATGGCATATGTAACCTACGCTCTGGTTAATCTCGGACCAACCCAAACAGAACTACCCAATGAAATAAGTACATATAACGTACAAAATGTATTCACGATCAAGGCAAAAGAAAAATGCTCCGACATAAAGGGAAAAACCTCTCTACCTAAGGCCTCTGATAAGAGTAGAATGTAGGTTTCATGTTTCATAATTTTCACAATCTGAGAGACAGGCCTACCCAACTACCAGACTCGGCACCTACGGATCCAGAATAAACCGGTATATCAGACCACACCACCCGTTTTCAAGGTGTGTGTCAGATCGCATTACAGAGTATCATACCCCATCACAAATGCGCTACGAGGTTAATACGTTCAAGCATGTCAAAAAGTAAAAACATGCAAACTTCGTGCTTTTATTTACTATTAATTACACTATTATTTTACGTTTTACCACCCCACTAAAGTTGTAGACTTGGGTTTGTCTCCGTGCTAACATCAACTTGATCCTTATTGTGCTTGTTGAGAACAGCCCTTGCCAGGTGCCACCTATCCCCAATTTTATGTTCACACGCCCGTTGTTCTAAAATACTATTTGTATTTGCAGTTCAATTCAAGACAATGCTTACATGTACATAAACTTTGCCATACGGCCGACCATACGGTGTTAGTAATATAATAAACAGAATATAGCAAATATAAATATATGTAGCTCTTATGATAAGATACACCTGTACATATTTGTTCTTCACTACTGACAGTTCTAGAGAAATCTTCAATTCTGGTTCTTCGGTAACTACTATTTCGGCCAGATATGCCTACAGGTAGAGATATCTACACCGACATTTTCTTGACACACCCTAAAGAGTATGTGTAGGACGCTTATCGGTAAATCCAGATTGCAATATTTACAAATTATGCTTCATATTTACATACCCGTTAGTAATCACACGATAAAAATAAGTACAGTTTTTCCGTGTAACACTGTTAGTAAACACCACTGACTACCAGTAGGTTCAACCAGCCTATTATTCAAAATGATATATATTATTAAGATACACTGTAGCACTGATTGGGGTACCTGTCTGGTCTCTTTTATAATAATCGGTATAATTCAGTCGGTATTTAATGAGGTGTATGAGACCTTCCTTGGTGATATATGTAGGCCTAGTCTAAGGTAACCTTCCACTTCTTCCCGGATATGCAGCATTTGATGCTGGCTCTGGTAAACCAAAACAAACGATTTCAAAGTTCGTGAAAATGATTTAGATTCTAGATCTCTCAATCACCTCTACTAGTACATACTTGGTAAATCCAAACTTCATGCACCATATAACAGTCAAAAGTATGAAGTTACAATATAAGTAAGCCTCATCATTGACCTTGTAGTTGCTCAATGAACTTAGGATTTCGTCGTTCCGCAAAGATGCAGTCCAGTACATGTGTATTGATACCAACATGTCTACATACTAATGACATGACACAGTTTCATGTTTTTCAAATTTCAAATAAATCTGTTTGTATTTACATAAAGGTCCTGAATACCCACTACTAAACGCCTCGTTGACTTGTGTTTTCTTCGTTGTGTTGACCTTGATGACCCATTTATCACAAAAATAAGTCTTACTTAGCACATTCAAATGCTTGTGCAGGTGGACATCAGTATCAGATATATCAATAACGTTTTCTGCATAGAATAATTCCAGTAAAATTTGCAGTATGATAATAAATATATCTCACGCCATACCACATGCTTTACATGTAGATAATTTGCCGTGTGCATCACTTAACTGTTTAAAAAACACTGGTACATAATGGAAACCAATGAACTAACAATGCATCGATTGTCTGTACTGGTCCTATAGTGCACTCTAAAACAGGAAACCGAATAAAAAACTGTACATGGCAATGATGAATGTAGAACATAATGTTCCAGTGGAAATACTGAAAAAAAAAGTGAGAGATACGTTTTCTAGGCATTCCCGCTGTCTTGCCAGTTAGGTCTGCATTAAAGCCCATGACGTTCGTCGGATTCTGTGAGTGTTGCCAAATCGGACGGTCTTGGCGACTTCAAATCTTGGCGAAGTCGAAAAAAGAGTATCCCATTTAATATCAATGAGCATCCAAACAGAGCCCAGCCTGCCAACTGAAATATAATATTATATGAATGTAATAAATTAATCTAAATACATGTCTTTTGTGTAAATTAATTATTTTTTAACTGGATGAGACAAATTAAAAAAAGAGAGAGAGAGAAAGAGAGAGATTTATACCTGAGCGAAGTTCGTTATATCATAGAAATTAGATCCATCAACAGTATGCCAGTTGATATTTGTTTGAGCATCACGGCACCTGGAAGTAAAATTCAAGACAAAAGACATACATGTATAAATAAGACATTCAATGCAAAGGTTGACAAATGGAAACACATTCCGACTCTATCCCTTCTGAATGTATCTATCAATCATCGGGTAAAGCCCATCCTCAACATACTCAAAATCTAACCTCTTCCAGGGCCACAGATTGATTTTTCACTAGATATTAACAGATATGTCTCTAGTTAAATAGATGGCTTATCTCAGCAAATATGTCCACAATAATGACTGCGGCCCTGGTAAAGGGTACTCAAAATCTCATTTTATAAAGATAGATGACCACATTTTTCAGTCACTTTAAGGTTTTAGTGTTTATAACATGTACAACACGATTCTTCAGCTCTGTGCGGCATGCAATCTTGAGCGTAGTTTTATCGAGGCGCAGCTCTTGTATGTCACATACAGTGGATGATGTGTCTTTTTTAACCGACTTACACCACGCCTGGTGCTTCGTACAATAGGATGAACGCACCGAAGATTATGAAAATACTGGTACAGGCAAGCCTGTATGCAAAATACAAGTCCAATTATCCTATTGTTAAAAAAAAAAAAAAAAAAAAAAACAGGCGTGGTAGGCCTATAAGGAAAGACAACAAAAACGGTTGTTTGATCTGTACCTGTCACAGAGATCAGGAAGTTTAACAGTAAAATATAGGCCAAAGGAGGGACAAAAGAGTCAAATTTTAAATTACCATAACAAAGAAAAAATATACCATAACTTTTGAGTAACTCACGTTGGAGCGATGTTCCGGTTGGAGGTGATAGCTTCACAGAATACAGCCAGTCCTGCGCTGATAACTATCGCACATGCCAACAGTAGTATAGTTTTTAAAACGCTCAACACAGCTGGTATCAAGGTCACAATGTCCTGCCTAAAATATTTCATCAATTTTTATTTATTTATTTATTTATTTATTTATTTATTTATTTATTTTTGTCGTAGGGTATATGTATATACAGATACGCTCATACATGTACTCTGAACACTTTATTTATCAAAAATAGATACTCCTGTGGTTATTCAAATAAAGTAACGCATGGATCATCGTGGTTAGGATTTCACATACAGTTACGGTGACGAGTTAAATATATTCACTCACCCTTGTCTACTCTTCGATAGTAAAGTATACATGCAGTAGATAAACATGAGCATTGCATTGACAGCGCTCAAGGCGGATGTAATGGAGACAAAACTACACGGTGTGTGTGTAGACGTTTGGGAGACCCATCTAAATATCCAATGACCTTCGTGATACCACTTTCCAGAGGCAAACAGCAAACAACGCCCATTCCATTTTATCTGTGTGATCCCTATAGAAAGGGAAACACAGGCGCTTCCTATGAAGACAAGGAAGTAAGTGACTACAAGTAATATAAGTGTCACCCTAACCGCCATTTCGGGTGTTTTTCTGGGGGCGTCTGTTCTTGATGGATATACTAACAAAGTAAATGTTAATATAGGTCAATCCACATTCAGCTAGGGTCGCAACTCTATTTATTGCAGTAGCGGAGATTGTTAGTGAGAGAACATGGATGTGTAATGTTGTTCAGAATGTTCAATTGCGGGTAATAACGATTAGTATTAATTACAATAAGAGTCGTCCATTGTATACGACATACAAGAGTATAATTATCGAGGCGCAGCCGAGATATTTGCACTCTTGTATGTCGCATAGACAAGTAGTTGTAACTGCCTTGTCAAGCTTTGGCCAGCCCACAGGAGCAGTAGCCTACCCAATTAAACCACTACATACATGTATAACACATTGCAGCAGTGCAACGTGGTAGTCAGGTAACTAGTAGCGACACACCTGACTACACACTTCTCCATTTATATATTTTATATGAGATCTGAGTTTTTTTGGGGTAAAAAAAGCATTTTTACCTAGGCGTACCATTGAAACTGAAATATTCCATATTAAATGTCAAGTCTGTATATTTACTCGAAAATTGAAATGTTCAATAACTTTTATATCTCTTTTTATTTATTGCTTTAATGATTTTCACTCACTCATTCTTCCCTTTCATTATCAGTAAAAAGTCATTTTGCCTACTATTTGATTTTTTTCTTTTTTCTTTGATAGATTTTTACAAAAAAATTTATTTAACACAACTAATATGAAATATTTGGTATTGATAGGATGTTATTTTATCAGTAATGACATATATTTATATTTCTTTGTTATTATTATTATTTTCCACGCATTTTTGTGACTAAATTGGGGATAATGTCGCATCCCAAGCGTCCGCCAATGTAGTGCTTATGATTTTTTCACTGCCTCCACCTAGATCTTTAGAGGAAAATGAAATTATATGGATTGATTGGCCTATCATTATAGGATTGTTCATAGGCACTTTGGAACTTTGGTGTGTCTGAGCCTAGGACTGTTCCTTGTTTGGGTGATTCCATTGTTATCCGCATTGAAATTTTGCACTATCTTCCGAGACATTTGGCTTCATTGAGTGAAGAACTTAAACTTAACTAAAAAATTTCGAGATTGATAGAGTTGTACATGGGTTCTTCTGAATTTTAGTGACGTAGGGGTTTAGCTCTCCCTGGAGGAGTAACTGATCCTATTTTTTTTTTTTTTTTTTTTTGTAATTTCTGGTCTCATCTTAGAACGATAACAATAAAACCTGAAAATTTCGTAAAGCATTTTAATTCAATCTCGAATAAATGAATAAATGTTACAGTAGACATACAGAATTAACAAACAAACAAACAAACGAACGAACAAACAAACGAACCGTAAAAGAGATTAACATACTATCAAGCCCTTGGATACAAAATAGGAATTCATCTTTAATCATTAAAATCAAATGTGCGAGAGAGATACATTACTTCAACTGCTGGAGCTGTTTTAATCTTCTTTATAATGCAAATTTTTCGGCCGAGGTCTATCTATATGTATCTATAAAGCCATTACCGACGTTCTTCAGTTCTTCCGCATGTGTAAAGTAATGGAATAGCTATTGCAAATGACGTAGGCCTTCACGTATTGAAAATGAAAAAGCAAGGATTTTGGCATGTAACCGTCAGTGCTTCGCTTCAGCCACATGTAATTATCGTCTCGACAATGTATCAATGCATTTGTACTAAATGTAATCTTATTCCTTTAAAATCCTAACTGTTTGAAAATAGAAATTTGAACTTTTGGGCACTTTTATACACCTTGCATGCATTTAATACCCATTTATTTACGTATAAAAACATCCAAAACAAAGTTTTGGATCCTATAATTTATACATTACAGTTAAATCTAATGCACAATCTACATGAAAGCCACACAACTCAAGCTTTATACTATCAGCTAGGGTAAAGGTCAGGTCATGGGCCTTCTGGGTCTATTGGGTCTTTAAAAAAAATATGTTGGGTAATAATCATATAGTGGTAAACATCACGGAAACACGTGAAACGGAACCTAAGGAAGCATCTCCTCTCAGACGCGAAAACTTCCTCTTCCACGATAGTTGGACCTAAAGGAACACATTATAACAAGTAGCCTACTTTGTCTTCAATATTGGTTGAAGTCATATTTCAGCCCCTTAAACATCTATGAAGCCTGGGGTTTATACCATTCCCTCTCCTTTGGTGGCCTTTGGATTATGTAAGACGATCTTCTAGACTTGTGCTCTTGGTGAAGTCGGAATATAAGCACTCCACTTAATGCCAAAGAGCATACAAACAGAGCCCAGCTTGCGCACTGAAAATAATTTGTATTAAGTTATATCAATAAATTCAAATGTTTCATTTTAATTGTTGTGACACAGGAATTATTTTAATAATAAACACTTCTGCATCAATGAAAATAATAAATGCGACTTTTTACCGTGTAGATGCGCCCTTAAAAAATGGGGTCATGTCGATACTCCCCCGCGCCGATACTCCCCCTCACCAATAATCTCCCTTACTAAATATTTGTATGTTATGCGCAACGAAACGACCCCACAACGATAGATCCCCGCATCGATACATCCCCGGTAAAATTGCCGATGTAGGCGCACCGTTACTCCCCCACACCGATACTCCCCCACATCATTGCTTCCCCTCATCGATGGTGCGGGGGAGTATCGGTGTGGGGAAGTATTGGTGCGGGGATGTACCGGTGCAGGGGAGTATCGGCGTATAGGGATGTTGCATTAGTCACAGCTTGCATCGCATGCATACACGTAGTCAGAAACTAACAAAATTTGTTTATACATACAATAACATAACATTGTAGCGATGTAAACCTTTGTAAATAAAGGTTGGACCAATTGCAAGTCTTAAAATTGTATCGAAAAAGTATCAAAGAGTCAAATGCCACATTCTGAGTTTATTTCTGGGAAATATAAGGCTGTAGCCAGTGTACTGTAGGGGGGACATGTCTTATAGAAGAAGTAATATGTTATATGACTGTAAAATAAATTTGATATACATATCCCGTGTTTGCAGACACTGTCATATATGGTTTATATACATGCAAGGTTAAGAGCTTCTTTTTCTTAAATAGCCAAAATTTTCTTTCAGCCTTTTCTACTGAGAGAGAGAGAGAGAGAGAGAGAGAGAGAGATACCTGGGCGAAGTTCGTTATATCATAGAAATTAGACCCATCCATGCCAATCCATTTGATATGTGTTTGAGCATCACGGCACCTGAAATTGAAATATA
Organism: Lingula anatina; assembly: GCF_051362555.1. NCBI lineage: Eukaryota > Metazoa > Brachiopoda > Lingulata > Lingulida > Lingulidae > Lingula > Lingula anatina. The sequence goes on from NC_141768.1 coordinate 15,565,637, forward strand.
TATATATATATATATATATATATATATATATATATATATATATATATATATATATATATAAAACAGGCATATAACATGAAAACAAACCGCGACTCCATCACATGTAATGCCTTAGCCCAAATTGTGAAATAACATGGTAAAAATACAGAATAATTGTCAAATTCTTAAATTACGATAAAAAGGAAAGAAAAGTTTTCGTAACCTCTGATAAGTTATCAGGTAGGATTACTTACGTCGGATAGACGTTCCCTTTGGAGGTGATGTCTTCACAGAACACAGCTAGTCCTGCGCTGATAACAATCGCACAAGCTAACATCAGTGTTGTTGAAGATGTGCTACACACAGTCGGTGCCAGGTTCGTGATGTCCTTCCTACAACATTTAAATTATTTTGATGATTTTTGTAATACACGGAGAGTTCATACATTGTGCAGTTTATTTTCATCAAAATTACATGCATGTTAATCTAGATTTTATGTATATAGGGCCTAAATAAATAAAGTAGCGCGACGTACAAAAGTGCTCATCATTATAGCTCATTAAATTTTACATGCAGTTATTATTGTGACTAGGTTTTTACTCACCCTTGTCTGCTTTTGGCCCGCAACGTATACATGCAATAGATAAACATTATCAACGCATGGAAAGAGGTCAGGGCGCACGCAATGGAGACAAAATTACAAGGCATGTGTGCGTACGTTTCGGAGGTGAATCTAAAAAATAAACCTCTCCTCTCCCCAGAGGCAAATAGAATGCATCTACCATTCCATTTTATCTGTATGGCCCCTACAGAGATTGAAACACACGCGCTCCCTATGAATATGAGGAAATAAATAACTGTCAGTAATATAAGCGTCACTCTAGCCGCCATTTTGCCTGTTTGTTGTTTTTGCATGTTTACAGTAACGACTCTTTTCAATGGGGAAATTACTAATCCTCTAATACATAATTTTGGAATCGTAGAAAATTTATCTTTATATAAAGCATTTCTGATGCTTTTACTTTTACTGCTTTTGCTGTACTGAAATTCACAATTTTCACAATCGAAATAATCTACTGATCATTAGGGCCTACCGTTAGCCTATAGGTTGATCGGTACAGTCACTGGACATAGGCCTAAATTTACAGAAAATCTGCTGCAACTAACACAAGTCTCATTAGACCGTTGAAGGGTATCTTATCGTATTTATTTGTTGGTAGACTACTGCAATGTAAGGATTTTTTACACATTAATTAATCCTTTAAAATACAACTGCAACGTTTGGAAGATGTGATGCGTAGGCCTACTTAGATAAGACTGTTAAAAAGGCAAAAACTGACAGAAAAAAAGAAAATAATTGATTAGTAATATAAATAGTTAACTGAGCGTAATTCATTTCATATGGAGCCTATTCTATAGACTAGTTAGACGTCACCATCATTTTTTCTTTTCTCTGTTCACTAGTAGGCACCCTGAGCCTAAGAGATAACTTGAAACAAACCTCTACACTATGGCATATCCTTGCCGTTTCAAGTAACTTGAATAAGTGTCTCCCTCCGTAGAATTGTCTGGGACGACAAACTAGTACGTGCATGTCAGTGCAAAATGTTTTTCCACTCATTCTTGCCTTTGACCCCCCCCCCCCCTCCATTCCCCACACCTTAAAAATGTTCTTGAACCACTATATGTAACTGATATGGCCAGGAGTGACCTATCCAGGGTAGGGTTATGATATTCAATGAATAATTTTGGAAGTATTGCATTTGATTCATAGAGTAAATTGATTTGAAACTAGTTTAAGCAAAGGAAAATATTCTACTACAGTAACCCACAAGTTGCAAAAAAAAAAAAAAAAAAAAGTGGTGTAATTTTTTAATTCTTTCACAGGTCCCTATAAAAACCAAGAGTTTCTGACAGGCAGTGAGAACAATTCTAAAAGCTTTCACATGATTGTTTGAAAGCTTTTTAATAGGCCTATGTGCTTTCCAAGGTGGTAGGGCCTACGTAGGGAAATGTAAGTGGTGGGGCCTACTAATAAAGTGGGATGAAAGTCTTAACATGCAGCAGAGGTATTTTTTATAAACACATCACCAGGTATTCCCCAGCGTGAATTGTGAATTATATGTGTGTCACTTTGTGTGGTGTCTAGCTGCACAATAGCAGTTGTTATTGTTGTCTTTTTCCAAGACTTGGAGACAGGCTACATGTTTGATGAATGGAGATGCTGTAGGCCTACTAAAAAAAAAAAGAGAGCTTTAAGACTATTACTTTCAATTTGTAGATGTATGATGAATTGGGGGGGGGGGGGGGGGGGGGGGGGGGGGGGGGGGGAGTAGTAATTAGTAAGTCCAACTTCTGTTTTTTTTTCTTTCCACTTCAAGTAGGCCTATATGATGAATGTTAATGCATATTAAACTGGCTCTCATTGCCAATTTTTTTTTTTCACTGAGATATTAGTTCTCTAACTTTCTGAGATTTACAACCACAATCATGCAATATAAAAATGGGATTAAGTCTTGCTTCAATATTTTCTAAAGTCAATGGAACACATGTATATATAGTGAATTTTTTTGGGGAAAATAACATAAAATGTATTTTTCTGGTGTTGACTTCAATTTTCTCATTTTTGTTAGTATTATTTAGAAACTAGCCCTGGAAAATCCAAAACTGTTGTGTATTTAACATTTATTTTATATTTTTATCACCATCATTGTTTTTAGAACAAGTTCTTTTATTTGATTAATTCAAATGGCTTTCAATCTTGAGGCAGTGATCCATTAAATTATTAAAAACTTTGATTCAAAGGTGGTTAATGAATACACTGGCATTGACTTGACCTGGATGGGAATGAACAGTTTGCAGTAAAATTCTGATAAGAAATGAAAATAGATTCAAAATGTCTTTTTTTTTAGAATTTCGCTCTAGCCTGATCTATTAAACTGTCCACCTCTCAAAGTGGACCGGTGTAACAAAACCGAGGGTCTTGCACAGACTCAGTTTCGTTAAACCGGCTCCCCTGACCTTATGGCTTATCATCATCTTTTAAATATTTAATAACTTCTGCACAGCTTTCCGATTACCACTGAGTCTAATAGGGGTCCACATTTAAGGACGTGGTATTTTATAACTCTTTCAAGAGATGTAGGATACTGTTCTAGAGCTCTGGATACAAATGAAGCTGCCTAATATTTTTCTAAATTCTAACATGAAATCATTTGGGGTCATGTACTGGCTTCTAACGATAAGCTTGTTTTTTGCGAACGTTATGATGATGAAAAAATTGATTACTTTAAATTTACTATGGGAAACAACCCCTGAGATGTGCTCCCAAGCTGGACACAACGACAGAATCAGCGTGCAACTGACAAGCGTTGATATGTTTGAGGATCTGGGATCAAGAAAAATCAATGCAACCGACCCCAGACTATTGAAATACCTTCGCGATAAATGGATTTTTGCACCTTCCAGCCGTCCATACGACTTGGAAAATCCAGAAAAAGAACACATGTCTCAGATAGGGCAATCTCAGGTGGTTGATAGACTGTTGAAGCAGAGAAAGAATGGGTTTTTTGTTGAGGCTGGAGCATCCAATGGCGAGAAATTCTCGAACTCACTATTTTTTGAGAGATTCCGGAACTGGAACGGAGTCCTCGTAGAAGCGAACCCTTTGAGTTTTCATACCTTGTCCAAGAAACACAGGTATAGTAGTTTTTTCTGGGCTACATCTTGTTCCACATTGAGCATGAAAAAAGTAACACTTTCCGCATTTTCTTTTGCGATGTTTGAGCACGTCATTGAGAAATACGGTTTGTTGAGAGAAAGCGAGAGCATATGGTTAGTCAATTTATTACTTAATTTATACACTGATTTTCCTTTAATGCAGGAAAGCGTTTTCCATAAATTCGTGTCTGTCACTGAGCCCGCACCCAGATCGTGTAGAATTTACAATGGCCAGTAGCCTAGGCGGTATTACCCAAGAGACCTACACCATTCCATCAAGTGAGCAAAGTCTCATTAGTGGCAGAAGCTTGGTGCAGTGTTTCTCAATACACTCCATTCTGGGCGCACTTTGTGTCAACCACGTGGACTACTTTTCTTTGGACGTCGAGGGGGCTGAGGTGGAGATTCTCCGGACGTTCCCCTGGAAAGACATCACGGTGGACATATGGTCAATTGAATACGCGGTTCATGGAGGGGGGAAAGACACTCCTAAGCGCCTACTAGCTATCAGGGATATTTTCCAGAAGACCGGTGCGTACGAAGAGATAGGTTTGGAAAAAAGGCAGGATGTGCTATTTGCTCGAAAAGAGATACTGTAATGATGACATTCCAGAGAGATTGCACAGGCAGATTGCAATCAATTGTTTCTTCCGAGTAATAAAGACCAAAATTATTTTGCCATAACTGAAGTCGGCTTTTATTATACCCATGGTCATTTATTTGACTCAGATACAGCATATCTGATATACTAGTATAACAACCCAGTTTAGACTGCATTTTAGGCATCGTCATGTTGCAAATCCCATATTAACTCGCATGGTTATTTTACATATTTGGTAAATATCAAAATTTGAACAATTCAATAAGTAAAACAGTTATAACAAACACTCAAAACAAGAATTAATGTCCAGCATATCTGCATGAAATAAAAAATAAATATCTTCACAAATAATGAACAACAAGAAAGCGTGCAGAATGCAAATTTACAGTCTCGAATAAGACATATTTCTTTAGTTGAGTCATGAGAACGGTTCAGCAGACGTTGTCAGTGAATTCTGCTTTATTTCATAGACGTAACGCGTGGCAGGTAGCATTTTCTGTTATACAAGTTAATGTTTGATGCTTCTGCTGGTGTATAAAAGACTGCGGACAAGGAAACTAATATTAATATTATCATATAAGAAAAGAAAATTGCTTGGTTTTGTCCCGTTTTGTTCGATATACTATTTTTTATTTATACAAAAGGGGGTAGGTGTGGTATGTGGCTGGTGTGATATCTGAAAGTCTTTGAGATTCTGCAGTGCATATATACTACTGCATTCAGATACAGATAGATGAATAATGCATTGTAATGTACACATTGATCTAATATGGCTTATATAGAAAAATATGATATAAAAAATATGAAAATTATACAAACCCGAATAGCCAAGCCATCATACTTCAGTGCTTTAAAGATTCATATCAAGCACATTATTGGCGCCATAAAATGTCACCATATTGTTACCTTCGCCATGGTGGTAATTCTGACGAATTCAATCAAAAGGTGGAAGGTGTGAGGGTCTTTAGGCAAAAACTGTTCTAGAAAAGTCCTCAGTGAATGATATTAAGCGATTTTGGAGTTTGCCTCTGGACATTTGGCTTCAATGGAACCAATGGACAGACAGCGTTAGTACAAAATGCTTCTCACACATGAACTGCAGCTACGGTTTTTTTTAATATTCTAGAAGCAAAATTGATAAATTTTAGCATAAAAATCTGCGAACTTTAATCTTAATGTGGAAACTAGAAGACTAGAGAGACTAAAAGAAGACTAGAAGGGGAAGAGCAAGCAACTCTGGATTGAAGTTTGGTTTTGATCATGCTTGTACCATGTAACTTTTAGTTTAGCAACATATACTCTGTTGAAGTTACAACATGCAGTCGTTTAATTCTATTCCATGTGCAGAGTTTAAGACATAGAACCTGGGAATCTCCGTAGCAGTTTTACAGATCGGGTTTTATTCCCTACAAAGGGTTGTTTAATGTAGTGTGGGTTGGGTTTTAATAAAAAGGTCCCGCACATGTAATGCTGGTACCACAATGGACTCGACTTATTTTTGTCTATTGGCCATTCTCCTCGTTCAGTACCTACGTTGAAATAGTCTCTGGAAAGACGGGTGAAATGCCGGTGTCATGTACCAGAAAGTCCCCCGTGACAGAGAGTCCGCTTCCCATTACTTTGTACAGGTGAGCCTCGCCCTTGATTTTGACCCAATTAGGTCAGACTAACCCTAACTATTATAACTATATGGAGGGCGGACTTTCTGTCACACGGACCCAGTTTCGTGGCACCGGGTCCATTATTCTGCGGCAATGGCTCTCGCAGCTTTTTCTTCTAGAAACATTGAACAAACTGTGGTTAATCCAGGCGATGGTGGTACGCGGTTTACCTGTGGATCGACCATGGAGCCCCTACCCACTAAAGAATTCTTATTACAGTTCTTCTGAATACACTAAGACCTTGGTAATTTCTGCGCAACCACCTAGTTCTTTAAACCAAGGAGATATAACTCCTTGTTTAAACAAATGTCCATCCGTCCTGGCATGCAGAAGCACCTCTCTGACTAAAATTGGCTCAAAATGCTTTATGACCTTTGTTTTATGACACGCCGAGTGTGACAGTTGAGACAGACTATATATATATATATATATATATATGTATATCACTGAAAAACTCAGCAGTTAAAACAAAGCAGTTGACACGACCTACATGTTTCCTCAAATACAAAACCATAATAATAATAATAATAATAATAATAATAATAATAATAATAATAATTATTATTATTATTATTATTATTATTATTATTATTATTATCACATGTGTACATACTTACAGTACATCAATTTTCTCGAATTTTTGTAAACGCAAATAAAAATATTTTTCATTTTCTAAATTTTAAACTATTCATAAGTGAACATTGGTAAGATTTTTCTGGTTGAAGATTAAACTACTATATACGTAACACAAGTATGATTAAATTATTTGTTTAATTACATTTCAGCTCCTCTTTTATCTGCATTAAAGATAAAGGTTGGGTTAAAAATACCCCAATCAAAACAAATAAACCGTTGCGTAAATATCTTAAAAAATGGACTTAAAAGATACATAATGAACCCTAGACCTATATTTAGTTAATTTGGCAATTCTATGGCCCTTTGCTTAATTTTTTAGATTAACCAACTTTAAAAGGACCTTCAAAATACCTCAAAATATTCAGTTCATGACCTATGAATTTAGAACCAAACACAGCTTGCCGGTGAAACTTTATCGGTCCCTCATCTCCTGGTGCTGATTGTGATGAACCCCGTTACCTCAGAAATTAAATTAGGCATCCAATACAGAATTTATGCGCCAGTCTAATTTTATTTAAGAAAAAAAATTAATTCTCTTCCTCTCACGAAGCATTGCTCGCATCATCTGCACATTTATGGTATTATCTATTTCCCATGTAGCAGCCGGCAGGGAGAACATAAACTCTTTTAGTGTACAAAAGGTTTATTCCTATATTCTTAATCTTACAATCATTAAACTCTACCTTTTATCCTCTCGAGTCACATTCCATTAGCGTGAAGTGTTAAACAGATTCTCTGGTTTTTTTTTCACAACACTCCATTCTAAACAATTCGTCGATCTATGAACTTTTCCTTATTTGGTGATGATGTGATGATTGACATAAGTCCACAGTTTCTATTAAGACAGATTTTCCATCATCTCATCATAGAAGAGTGACGATTAATACTGATTTTCCATCGTGTCATCATAAAAGAATGATAACTAAATTGTTCTTGTTGCTATCTGTAACTTTCTGTTCATTGTAGGCCTACTTTATGACTCTTTTCTCGCTCTCTCTCTCTGGCTCACTGACATGTAAAATTCACATTTTTTTTTACTGTAAAATCATTTCTTTAAGTTAACAACATAATATTGATCAATTTTCATTACGATACATTCGTTTTGTACAGTGTTTAATTTAATAATTTACCTGTTAATGGTTCATGAGTTACGTGAACCTTCAAGTTTTCTGACATTTCAGAAGAAATAATCGACACCATGCATGTCTTTTTTATTTGAGGGTTTTTTTTTACGTAGATTTGTCTCTTTTTTAACGAAACTAATAATGAGGCTGCACAAGTTTAGATATGATTGAACAAGGATCCATTACGTTGCGGTAAGTTATGGGAAAACCAATATGTTGCTGACACCAGGTAAGGCGGATTTAAAATCTTCATGCTTGAATATATTGGGCCTGGGCCTGGGTTGGACTTGCGAAATATTCACTTAGTTCTTGTTTAATCAACCCATTTATATTATTTCATCGAAATTATCGACTGAAGATCAGTGAAACACATATACGTGTATGCAGAAATTATTATCGTGAGTCTTAAATAGCGTCAAATTCCACGCTAATTAATTTCGTTTCAAATGAAGATATTTCCGTCTCTGAATCACATTCAGTATAATTACCTGATCTCCGAAATGATTTGTTATGCAAGTAATTCCACTGAGACAGCCATGCCACTAACTAGATAGTTGATCCCAATTATCAGTAGCATTGTTATTGTAATATTGAAGAAGGCCGGTTTCTATCTGTATTGGTAAATTACTCTGTCTAAATGGTTGCTCATTGTGTTATCAGTCAACTAATTTATTCTCAAATTCTTTATGATTTTGAAGGTGCGCGAAAACCTTTATGTTTGACTCCAGGCAAGAATTAGAGATAAAAAGAACAATTTCCGATCACAATCACATCATGCCGCAGGACAAAAGAAACGTGTGATTAGAAACCCACCGTGGAAACAATGGTTATGAAAGGTTTATACAACGATATCGTATGTATCTATCTGCGCGGAGTGATAACAGCCCTGCCTGGGATGTAGAAGAGGCTAATGGGACCCCTAGACTCGATCCTGTCCTCAGATTACCAGAACTTCCTTTCATAATTCAGGACGTTTATCTCTAAAATCATGGGTTGCACAACAGTATAAAATTCAGAATGCATTTCTGTTATATTTATCATCCACGTTTAATTTTATTTTTTTTGCGGAAACAAGTGCAAGTTTGTAAAAAATATCTATTCACTTTTTGGGGTCTTTTAGTAAATATGCAATTCATTTGCTCTATAAATGTCATTAAAGGAAAAGGTTTTGAAGGTCCTCAGTACCATATATAAAAATTATATTATTTCTTTAAAGAATGGACGAAATCTCTTGGCGGAGAGATGGTCTTGCAAAATTTGACTTGTAACTTAAACACATCCGTGCGCCATATAAAATGTTTTTGCGGTGATTATCATTCGGGACCTTCGGAATCTTCTGCACTAACATTTTTCTGTTTTTGTCGAATATACATACCAGAGCTGCGTTTAACAAAGCAATTATCAGACTGAATAGGGACCTTGGCATTTACTATACGGTAGTCTGATTGAACTAGGGTCCATCAAACTGCTGTAAGTTAGTTTTAAGAATCCTAGACTTAAACAAGGACCGGTCCTAGATATTTTATGCATGTTTCACAAGCATAAGGCCATGTAATTTCTGGTTGAGGGAAAATTACTTTGATTCGGCGAACTACTACAGATTTTACCTTAATGGTGTGAAATTACACGCCCTGTCTTTTAGTTTTTTTTTTAACAGATTTATTTCCATAATAAAGATATACAAAATAAATAAATTGTCTTTTAGTGAGGACCTTTGTTTGACTACAGTAGTTTTGTGACACGCGACACAGATGCACGCTCGGCGTGATATTGTCAATGTGTCCACCATCCTGCTCGCTACAATATGGTTGATGTTGTCTGATGTAAAAGAAGCAAATCTACTTAATATCTTCTCTCCCCCATCTCATCACCTCGTGCACTCATGTGCTCAAACAAAAAGAAATAAGAAATGCGAGTGTAAAGGACAGTTTTAACCAAGGACTTCTAATGGGCTTACCAACCAAAGAAAAATTTTGCTTGGTGCATTTTCATTTTACATCCATTTCATAGATTTTGGGACGAAAACTCGAGTACAAACTGAACGTAATTTAGGCGTGTGTTAAATTCAAACTACCATATCTCTTTGACTCGTATCCTGTCTTTGACGCTTCTTTAGAAAAGAACGTTAGCCTGGGAATAGGTCTTAACTATTTTTAGGGCTGGGTCTATTTCAGTTCAAAATAAATCAATAGTACATTGTAGCCCCCTTTGATCAACAGAATTGGTGCAATGTTTGATTTAGTTGTGCTACTGCTGATCTAATTTAGGTCAAATGAGACTAAAATGTATGAAAATTAAAGACTTTTCGAGTTAAACGTTTTTGTGTGTGTGTGTGCGTGTGCGTGTGTGTGTTTGTGTATGTGTGTGAAAGATTTACTGAAATCCTGCTCTCTGCTACTGAATCGTGTATCATATGTAAAAGGTTATTGGCGAGTGCAAACGCTTCAAACGATAAAATATTATGGAAAAAAAACAAGCTTGCTGTGATGTCGGTGCGTGAGTTTCTATTTCCATCAACTCATGCAAAAATTTCACCTCATGCAAATACTCGTTCCAACACAAATACACACATGTGCAGACGCAAGAGATCCCGTTATTAATTGCCCCTACAACACACACACACGCGCGCACGCTGTAGTAATTTCTGTCCATTCTGTCCAGTGCAGTGTATTCCTCATACATGTATGAGTCAAATTAGACGTCTGTTAACTGCACCCTTTCTCGGACCAACATTTTTGCCCAATCCAACGGTGACATTACTAATCTTTCCTGGTTAGATAATCTAGGAATCAAGTACGGTTGCATGTCAAAATGAAGCCTCTAATACTGGGATCATGCATTCTCTTGACGCGTGCGGAATCTTCAATTATATAGATCTGTTCCATCTGTGACTCATACCTGTACACCTGTAAGAATATCATTAAATTACCTTCAGTTCTAATAACTATTATCATCTCAACAATAATGGTCTCATTAACGTGTTTAACAGTAACGTATGGTCGTTCCATCTATTGCGCGTTTCGAGAAAGAGGGGAGGCTGGGAAATTTTTGTTACTGTGGCGAATACTCAGAGAACGGAGTCGATAGAATCATAATTCTGCACATAAGTTATGTCACTTTTGGAATGATATTTGTTTTCAAGGGCGGATTCAAAGGATTTGTAGGTCTAGTTCGTAAAACTTATAAAAAGGTATACTTCAATCTATTTTTTCTTGTTTTTCATGCATGTAAATATTATATGTACATATCCAACATAACGGTCAAAGTTTAATAAAATTTATAATACATATAAAAGGAACATTTCCCATATTCTACCAACCGGTGTAGAGAGGTGCTACATGTACCACGAAGACTAATTAGTTCTCACTCAGTTATCGCAATTCAAGCTTGGAAAAATAATTCGTATTATTTTCCAAGGTTCAAGCTATTGCTTTTCTCTTTTTCCTTTTTAGCTAAATGTATGACGGTCTGGTGCTTGTTACCAACGACACCTCCGTATGCCCATTTTTCTCTTTCTTTCTTTCCGTCATTTAATTTTCATTTTAATTTTTTTATGTAATGTCATTTATGTAACCATGTTGCATAAATTCACCGTCCTTTAAATTGATGGTCTTATTGGTGATGTCACTGTCTACATGTGCTATTTACATAATTTATGCATCGAGACGTTATCTCTGCGGCGTGCTGGAGGAAGTTTGACACCGACTCACGACTTTATCACTTCTCTCAGATCACAGTAAAACCACCATGGAAATCCATCACTACCTGTGTAAGGAAAAAGTAATTGAACATTTCACCTGAGGTTTGCGTCTCTAATGCCATCCCTGGCCTCTAATAAAAATTCCCACATGTTATGTACAGAAAGTTATACTGGTTCATCTATATTTGTGGACATTTAATTTAAAAAGATTTTTAAAAAGGTGTATGCCTCACAGGTTCCTATTTCCATATATCTGTTACTAATCGTGTGATAAATGCAAATGTTTTCTTACCTTCACTATAGTTTAGAATATGTCATTACTTAATACATATAAGGTAATAGCCTTTTTAAAATGTGCTAGAACCAAAAGAGATTATTATAATTTTCGTCCTTAATGTTTTGTCATTTCCTGTGCTAAATGCTGCCCAATTAAACAATTTCGCTATCAACCCTCACCCTTACTTTGTTTACTGTATATAAACCAAGAAAGTTATTTTGTTATTAAAGGGCATACTTAAGAGACCCATTTTTGCTTATTATCGTCAATTACATTTGTAGATATAAAGGAAATATAGTGTTGACAATTTGTGGTTCTTTTTATCTTGTGTTGTTATTTTTTAAAGCATCTCAAGAAAAATATCTTGAGAAGAGGCGTTGTCACGCACTCTCCGTTCGTCATCATAGGGATTCAGCTTCCTTATTATTCCTCATCTCCATGAAATTAATGATTATCATTAGCGAATTCCGTGTCGTTTACATCAGCAAGACCATGTGCACCGTAGAGCTTTATTTTGAAGAGAGATATATACATGCGGTTTACCATTTTAGAAAATGCATGCAATGTAAAATTGCATAATATCTATTCTAAACCCCATTCGTTTTTTTTTTCGAAATAGGTGACACGTTATTAATCTGCATCTATATGTTTGAGCGTACAGATGTTTTTGTGTTCCCCTTTTTCATATAACTGAGGAAGATTTTGGCTTGTTTTCTAATAAAAAGTTTAATACTCCCATCGTTTTCCTTAAATGTGAAATAATATATGTAACGCGAATAAAATCTGTGTTACTAAAAGGAATGTAAATATATATATATATATATATATATATATATATAATGAAAAGACAGGAAAACCCTCTGTCAATTATTAGCCTTAGCACCACCAAGTCCTGTGTCTTTGAGACGCTCTGTTAACTCCAAGACACCTTTGCCGTGGCGATCTTCTCAACTAGTCACGGCTTTTGCTGATAATCTAAATATAATCGTCCGATCATTAGATTCGGCTGTCAAAACAGGTTGAGGGGAGTCTAAAATTATGCGTCTTCCAATGTAATAATCTCGACTATATTCTTATCTAGCATATATGAATACTGATCAGATACGCGGCAACTTAATTTTTGGCGTTTTGAACTCATTATCACACACTTCAAATCTAAAGAAAATTACACTGTGTCGCCCCGCTATCACCACCACCACGGAAAAGAGATAACAAGAATATAAATCGTCGCCCGTCTTTTCATGCTGCAGTCTGGTCGGTGGAGTAGAAGCAGAAGGAGCGGGCCTCCGTTTTCACACCACAATATCAACCTCGGAGCAACCGGCGGGTTCGTTTGCTCGAGGATTTATAGGACTTTCGAATACAATATCTTGTAACTTGGTAACTTTTCGCTGTCACACAAATACTCTTAAATAGCAAAGATCAAGTACAAGGGAAGTAAAGAAGACTGAAAAGAGAGACAAAAAAACAGAGTTCAGCGTGTTGCTTCAAAGTTACAGAATGCATTTTTCGGCGTTAAGGCAGACGCTTGCCTTAGCGGTCGTTGCCGTTGTGGTCCAGCAAACCCGAGGGGAGGCATGTAAGTTATGAAATTTTTTATTATTATGCATTTTTTTACTGTGGAACTCTTTAAGTTATTATACTTCATTTTTTTTTTTTTTTTGACAATGACTGTTGTCGAACGCTCCTATATTTAACCCGTAATTTTAGAAAGAAAAACAATATAAAGATTCATGTATTGTATATGTAGATAGCCTGCAGTATCATTCTGTCACTTCAATGATTCTATTCCGGAATTATTTCACCTGAAGTAAATAATGAAATAACTCATTAGTATGATGCATTTTTACTATGGTATTTCTTAAGTTATTATACTTCATATGATGTCGTTTTTTGTTAAATTTTTATTTGACAACGACTATTGTCGCGCGCCACTATATACGTGTATTTGCTTTTTTATAAATCATTATTATTGGTGTCGCACCCTTGTTTTTACTCTACATGCTTCCATTGTGACGGATGGAAATTCTAAAGATATAATTACAGTATATTCAGCGTGTGTATTTTATTATTTTTTAATTCGGTAATTACTATATTTTAAAAGATACGGCACTATTGATGATATGTTATTTTTATCATCTTCACTACCATTATAATCTTTGCTTATTTTGAAAGTATACGGCTACAAGAGTAGTTGACTATTAAGATAAACTATCTGGGCGTTTTGACTTATTTTTCCAAGTCAGCAATGTTTATATTTCGTGTCGGTTTTGTCGCAAAATCTTTTCACTTAACATGAAAAAAGAAAAAAAAAACGTTTAACACAGTATTCATCAGGTGTACACATATATAAAACGGAAATTATTTTTTCTTTTCTTTTCTAAAATTTAAGATGTATTAACTAAAATAGCCTCATTTTATTTGAGGATAACTAATGGAGGTGACTACTACAATTGATACGCATAACCATCAGAACAATAATCTGTAAATGTAGATTGACCATTTCAAACGTTTCAGTTTTTTTTTTTTTTTTGTCATTCCCATGCGTTCTTTAATCCAGCTGAAAAGAGTGATGAAACAAAGGCCATTTCCCAATATTTTTACGTTTTCGTCTTGGAAATTAGATAATTAAATGTATATCGCATTTGCTGTTATAAACGAATTAGCATGAAGTGGGTGCTTTTCAGGTGACTTACTTAATGAACAAAAAAGTTAATTCAAAACCAAACTGCAGTTGTCTTAACGAAAACGATTTTTTGAAACATGCATTTATTTATTCATTTTGGAGATACTAAGTATTATCAAAACATTCTTTATAATTCTTATTCTCAAGCTTGTGAAATAAACCCATGTTCCCTAAATGATTCAGAGGGTACCGTTGTCTTGACGCTAATTTTAGGCTTAATTAGATGTGCGGTTAGGGACGTGGTCGGAGAGTCGTGACTACGGTTCGTTTCGCAGCGTAATCTGAGCGTCGGTGCGTTTCTTGCACTAGAGGCCTATGCACTGTCATTCAACAAAACTTTCACGCTGAAGATTTCATCCTAGGGCATCTGTTCCTTGTGTGCTATTAAATAGATGATTACGCATTTCTGGTGAGCAATTCACAACTTGTAAGACACTCAACTAGAAACGCTCTGAATGATAAAAGACGAATAAGGCACTCAGCGGCGTCCATTTAATGTTCGTTAGGCCACACTTTTTTATTTTTATGGATGACATCCTCTGGGGACCCCAAAATCGGCGCGAGCGGGCGAAAAAAAAAAAAACAGTCAAAAAAAAAAAAAAAACTGCTTAAGAAAAGTTATGTTTTCAGTACACAGCTGGAAACACTAATTTACCACAGAAACACGTATCAAACTAACAACATGTCTTTATCCATGCTCTCAAAATATTAAAGCATTGTGAATAGGGCCTACTTCGTAGAAAGGTAAAAAGTCATGAATATATATGTGCTGCATATTACCAAATCTATTTAAGGTTATTTCATGCATTCTGTTGGTATAGCAATCAATAAAACAAATATCAAATAAACAGCGTGTCTTTATTTGTACTCTCAGAAAATTTAAGCATTGTGAACACTTCACAAAATTGTTAAAAAATGAAGCAAAGATAGGCCTATGCTTCCTACTACCAAATCTAAAAAAGGTAATTTCGGTCGATGCCATTTTGTCTACTTCGACTCACACGTAGCAGCCAACTATCGGGTGGCCTGTCTGACCTTCAGTCCACTAAATACCACGACGCTCTTGTCGACCCTTTTTTCGCTACAAAAAAACCCTGGTAAGCCTATGTGCTGCTTTGGACAGAATGTCACTGAAATTTTCCGGGCGATGATCGCTGGCCAGAATGTCACTGAAATTTTCCGGGCGATGATCGCTGGCCGCGGCCAGCCTTTCGTATAATTGTAAAAATGTGATATCTCCATGTCCAATATCAATGGCAAACCAATCCAAAACGACGACCCCCGTTCTCTTTATGACTTTAATTGTCGTGTATTTTGAAATTAATGCTAGAGATGAATTTGACGGCAAAGCGGCCATATTTCCACGTGGTGATAATACGCATGCGCAGAAAGCTCATTTTCCGCACTCGGAACTACTCGGATATCTCCGCAGTCGACAATGACAGCATGGAGCTTGCGGAATTAGCCGAGGATTGCCGATTGCATTTTCCGGCAAATTCAATAACGACGTTTGCGACAACCAACTTCCTTGGGGGGGGGGGATTTTTTTTTTTTTTTTTTTTTTTTTTGGAGAACGGACGAAAATCGGTGCGCGCGCAGGATGTCATCCATAAAATTAAAAAAGTGTGGCCTTACGTGATTCCTGGTCGTTTCAAATTTATAAGGATCTTAACCTGTGAATTGACTTCCTGTGCTTCCTTTAAGCATGAAACTGAATTCTTCCTCCAGGGTTGTGTCTCCATCTAGATAAGGCGATCAATATCTGCAATGAAAAAATTAGATCTAAATGACATGCATACTTCGACACGGTTTAGTTAAAGTTAGCTTGCGGTCTACCCCAAGGTGTGTCACAAACATGACTACTAATAGCTAGTTGAGTGGTGGTAAATAGGAAATAAAAAAAGTGAAATTACAGTTATGATGAAAATATGAACATGTCGACGAGTATTTTGTTTTGAGAAATTGGTAATCGGAGTAAACATTTGTTGTTTCTTTAAAAAGCACCTTGCAATCAACTTAGGTAAAAGATAAAGTGGGGGCGAAAGACAACTGTAATTTCCCAGCTGTGAGATGGGATAACCTCTTTTTACTTATACGCAGGAAAGGGGGAATTGCGTTACACACATAAGATAAATATGCACGGCCTTCTTTCACACTATCGCACTTTTTTCTATTTCATTTCAGTTCATGAATGTAAATTCTGGAATAATTACATTCGAGACACTACGAACAAGTGTCAGTACTACCAATGTGTTCCCAGTACCTATACGAATGGCAACTGGCAGTTTAAGGCCACGCTGATGAAATGTGCATACCCTACCAGCGTTCCCGAAGACTATGACGACCCCAGAGAGAGTGCGTTCGACGCGGTCTACACCAACCCTTGCTCAGGGACCAACTTCGGGTCTTGCGAGATTAGCGGGACCGGTCCGGAACCGCGTGGTTGGACACAATGGGGGACGTGGAGTGCATGCAGTGTCACGTGTGGAAGTGGCTCACGCAGTCGCGTGCGTTCATGTCCTCCTGGATCCAACTGTGCCGGCGCCTCGATAGAAGAAGATGCTTGTAACTCCGGACCATGCGGTAAATATTATTACAACAAATAACATAACGTAATGTTAAAAATCAGTGGTAAGCGATTGGTTAAATAATCAAAGAATGCTACTACTATAAGCTGTGCTTAAAAAAATGTTTGCGTTATTAATTTTAATTATACATAAATGCTGTAATCTTTCAGTGGTAGCTCCTGGCAAACCCACAACTTTCGTCAATGTTCTTGGCACCAGCATGAACGTCACTTGGATACCTGCTGACAGCAGAGCTACTGCTTACTACGTACAATACAGACAACCAGGTACCACCATTCGTCTCCTAGCTCATTCTTTTCTAACAGTCTCTCGGTTAACACCAAATTTTTGTTGTTATCATTATTATTAATTTATATATTTTTTTTGCAATAACACACGGTATACGTTATCATGTACAGTAAATTTATAATATGCCCTTATAGCCGACTTGATGTTCCACTTCATCCATTTTTACGTTCATTTTGGATGCCTATATCTCATGATGTACAAAAATAGTTGTTTTTCAAATCGAAATAAAATCCCACCACACTGCCAAACACGACAGCCAGTGGAATATGGTTATGTCAAAAATCACTTCCTTATAATTAACGCTGTATTTCTGTGAATTTTCAGGTCAGTTCGCATGGATAAACAGCAGAGAAGAAATGTTTAAGAACTGGATTTTGATCCCAAACCTTTTCCTTGGAGCTTACGAAGTCCGTGTAGTTGCTAAGGGCGTGGGTGGACAAGAAACACCCAGCGACACTAAGACTGTCCAGATTTTGGGTTCAGGTAAAGATATAAACCATACTGGCGCATTAAGAAACAAAATCAAATAAATAAATAAATAAATAAATAAATAAATAATGTCTGTATTTAGCAGGGTGAGTGATGTCTTCAGTTACTAAGGAACATTTCCATGATTCATTGGGAATGTATTTCAACCTGATGCGTTCTCTCTATTTTAGTTCCCGGTAAACCAATGGCCACCATCAATGTGGTTGGCTCGAGTATGAACGTGTCTTGGATTCCCGCTGACAACCTGGCTACCAGTTACTACGTGGAGTACAGAAGGACGGGTAAGGGGTTTGCCACCTTCAGTGGTCAATTTAATCAGTAACAGATGCTATGTGAATGTAAGGCAAAAATTAAAAAACGAAGTAAAAAAATTATGAAGAAAACCACGCGCCTTTTAGAAGCACAGCGCTCTAAATCGTCATGTGCGGAAGTTAATAATAATAATCTTTATTGGAGAAATCGCAACCCGAAGGTTGAAGTTATACAATTACATATATATATGAATATTTAAGTCAAGGAAGCCTGGTCATTTTTGCACTGGTGCACTCCGTAGGCGGTCTCACCTCCCTGGGGAGCATACAGCTGGGCTGCCATATAAGGCGCTCATAGCTAATATAATATTTCTACCCTGCCTGACCAGGCCCCTGCTTCAACCCCTTTATGCTGAGTGCCAAGCGGGGAGACAGCAGGTACCATTTATAAAGGACTGGTATGTCCCCGGACGGGGTTTGAACCCACGTCCTCCCGCTCCGGAGGCGGACACTCTAACCACAAGGCCATCCGGTCGGTGTTATATGTTATTACTCTTTTTTTATATTAAGGTGATTTCAACTGGCAGAGGTCCAGGGAGGAGAGGTTTAACACCTGGTTGTGGTTACAAAATCTCCCCCAAGGAATCTATGAAGTAAGGGTCGTCGCTAAGAACGCACAAGGACAAGAAACCCGCAGCGATATTTATCCTGTGGAAATCAAAGGAGCTGGTGAGTTTAAGGATTATTGTACATATCAAATAAATGCCTATAACCAGGTGTTTCAAAATGTCGACGAAGAAAAAGACCCAGAGAGCGGTCTAACTTTTGTGAAATTTGCGTAGTCCGTTGGAAATGTTTTTGCCAACTTACGCATACGGCCCTATATATCAAAAATAACATTTAAAGCGAATAAGCATTAATAATAATAATAATTATTATTAGTATTAGTATAATATAGGTAAAAACTGAATGAAATAAGTAAACGTGCTTACCGAAAAACATCCCTTTTTGTCTAAAAGACGAGTGCTAGTCAAAAAATAGATAGTTACAAGTAACAACATTTTATTTTTAGCACCCGGAAAGCCCACAGTCTATCTTCAAGCAGTGAATAATGGCTTCAATGTTTCGTGGACTGCTGCCGACAATTTAGCCTCTGGTTTCTATGCACAGTACCGCAGAGCAGGTAGGCAATAAATCGTATTGCAATTACTCTTCTTTAACTGGAGTACCAGAAATGAAGACACCGGGAAATTTGTCATTTCGTCTGGTTCGCAGTTTAGTTATTTCTTCTAAATATGCCGCCAGCAAGTAATGTTGATTCGAAGAAATAGGCACTAAATGTTGAGAACGAAGTGAGGTATAGTGAATGGGCATATAGTAATTCTTATTGTTATAGAAAATGCAGAAGAGGTGCCAGCAAAATGGCATTTAAAAAAGTGTCCAGGGGATGGGGTCGGGGGGGGGGGGGCGAATGTAACATATTTTCAAACCATATTGGTCCCATTTTACAACAGCTTCGTATTTTGACCTGAAAGAGAGACTTGAACTTATTCTTTTATGCTTACATTGATGTTATAATTCGCCACATCTCGACCAACTATCCAAGCAAATTTTAGTCGAACCTTTGTGAGGTGTGTTACATTCAACCATCAGATAACGCGCATGAGTGAATAATTTACATTGAGCTGCAAACCCAAAGGTGTAATTAGACAGGCTTGGGTTCCTGGGCATCCAACTCCATGACCTAACACCTTTGACACATTAGTCAAGAACTGATATGCCTTGATGCCATCTGATAATATGAGGTCAGAGATTGAATGTCTAGACTTTTCACCCAGGGGTGATGTCATCAATAAATCACCAGGCACTGAATCTGCATTATTTAAAGATGCACTCAATGTAATTGCATTGATTATAAACTGAAGGATTCATTGTCTTTTTTATGTAACCTGTTTTAAAAATTTCTATTTGCAATTTATCAAGTAACCCATCACTTTAATCTTTAGCTTCCGCTTGATTGAATAGAAGAAGAAAAATATAAAACATTACAATTTTTATCAAGATAGGGATCGCAACAGTCTGATAAAATGGAATGTTTAGACATGTAATTAACTTTGTGGCATATTTTTCTTAATGTTTGTAGGTGCCTTCCAGTGGATGAGTACAAGGGAAGAACGCCGCAATTCCTGGATTTGGGTTCAGAATCTTGGCTATGGAACATATGAAGTTAGAGTTGTGGCAAGAAACAATGGTGGACAAGAAACCATCAGTGATGTCTCTCGTGTGGAGCTCAAACAAGCAGGTAAGAAATATTTCGTTGCTTAAAAAAAGGATTAATTTTTGGAAAGATTTAACTTCTTGAAGACTCACATGTTGACTACTGTTTGGATTGTAAAGTATTTTGATAAATGATGATCATTTATCTGCTCATACCTTGCATGTAAAGCAAATTCATTGTATTGCCAATTTGAAGCCATGGAGGCATTTATAAAATTTATTTGTAATTTAGCATGTTTATTATTTTAACTACTTATCAATCAATTTATGATTTAGCCATATATCTCCATTATTTTTCATTTGATATTGGATGACAGAATGAAACCATAAATTATGATATCATTGACCTTCCAGGCCCCAGTGCTCCTGTGGTGTACTTTAACCAGCAAGGCAATGGAGTCAATGTTTCCTGGACTGCTGACCCAATGGGTACTATTTATTATGTGCAGTATAGAAGACCAGGTAAGTTTTTTTTAGAAAAAATACATCACATTGAAAAATGAATAACTTTATTCAGAAGGTATATTGCTGAAAAAGAAGGGAAAATGAAGATAATAAAATAAAGATGAATGCTTGTAGCTTAAAAAAAGGTTACTTCATAGTAATTAATTTGTGGGATATAATTGAAAATGTACATCAGTTCTGTTCATTTAATCAGTGCTCTTATGATTGCATTTATCATTATTAGTCTCATTGTACCTTGGATTTTAGGTTCATTTGTGTGGCAGAGGTCTGAGGAAGAAATGTTCAACAACTGGATCTTCTTACGCAACCTTCAGCCAGGAACTTATGAGATGCGTGTGATGGTTAGAGGAGTCAATGGACAGGAAGTCCCCAGTCAAGTTTACACTTACGAAATCCAACAACAAGGTAAGATACTGGTTCATTTACTACATTTAATAAGGTGAACTTAACACACTTAGAAGGTCACACCTAACCCAATAGACAGGTCACAATTCACGCAATCAACGGGTCACACCTAACACATTCATCAGGATGCAGTGACCCTTTTTGAACAGTGTAAGGCTATTTTTAAAGGAAATTGTGAAAGTTAAGAACAATTTTAGCCTTTTTGTACCTTTCACTGAAGTAATAATCTCGAAATTTTTTTCCGTGTATAGTTTGGATTCAAGGGTGATGTTTAATTTTAATGACCTTCCAGGCCCCAGTGCTCCCATGGTATACTTTACCCAGCAAGGCAATGGAGTGAATGTTTCCTGGACTGCTGACCCAATGGGCACTGTCTACTATGTGCAGTATAGAAGACCAGGTAAGTCTTCTCTTAAATATGTTACATTTATTATATTGACATAAAGTTCATCATTTTATTTAAGTATTTATTTATTTAAATAGTATTTTACTGTTAGAGAAGACTGGGAAATAATTGAGATAGGTAAGAATACTAAGAAGAAGAAGATTGTTTTAAATTGTATCCCCTGCAAATAAAAATACAATGAATAAAATTCAACCAATTTTATATTCATTTTATCACATTCTGTTGTATTTACTGAAGTTTTAATGTATCACTGATGGCTTCAATATACTTCTATTCTTAGGTTCTTTTGTGTGGCAGAAGTCCCAAGATGTGATGACCAACAATTGGATCTTCTTAAGCAACCTTCAACCAGGAACTTATGAGATGCGTGTGATGGTTCGAGGAGCCAATGGACAGGAAGTCCCCAGTCAAGTTTACACTTATGAGATTCGACAACAAGGTAAGATTCTGGTTCATTTATTACATTCAATTAATAAGCTGAACCTAACTCATTCAGAAGGTCACACCTAACCCAATAGGCAGGTCACAGTTTATGCAATCAACAGGGCACACCTAACATATTCATCAGGATGCAGGCCCTTTTTTAACAAATTAAGGTTAATTAAAAGAAATGTGAAAATTAAGTACAATATCAATCTTTTATATTATACCTTTCCCTTATATTGATTTATATATGTTTTATTTTAATAACCTTCCAGGCCCCAGTGCTCCTATGGTGTACTTTACTCAGCAAGGCAATGGAGTGAATGTTTCCTGGACTGCTGACCCAATGGGCACTGTCTACTATGTGCAGTATAGAAGACCAGGTAAGTCTTATTTTAAATATGTTACATTTATTATATTGACATAAGGTTCATAATATATAGATTAAAGTGTTCATTTATTTTCATAAAATAGTAAAAATTTTAAATTTAAAAATAGTATTTTGCCGTTAGGGAAGATGGGGAAGCAATTAAAATAGGTAAAAAAAAAAACCAACAAGAAGAGGAACATTTTAATCTCTATCCTGTGTGAAAAAAAAAATACCGTGAATAAAATTCAATCAAATTTATTATTATTATTTATTTATTTTTTTTTTGCTGAAGATTTAGTGTATCATTGATAGATTCTAAATACTTCCATTCTTAGGTTCCTTTGTATGGCAGAAGTCCCAAGAAGTGATGAACAACAACTATATCTTCTTAAGCAATCTTCAGCCAGGAACTTATGAGATGCGTGTGATGGTTAGAGGAGCCAATGGACAGGAAGTCCCCAGTCAAGTTTACACTTATGAGATCCAACGACAAGGTAAGATCCTGGGTCACACGTGATCATAACTAACACATTTGAAAATTGATCCCAAAGGAATTATGTTTTGAGCTTTGCTGTAAACATAAAAATATGATGTTATTAACTCTTAATTTTAACTAAATAAGCCTGACACTCAGCACATCATATTTCATATTTAGAATATCCATAATAATATATTAATTATTTCTAATTTTCAGCCCCTGCCAAACCCACACAAGTTTTTGTAACAAAATATGGCCAAAGTGGCATGAACATCTCATGGTATCAGCCGCAGGGAGATGGTGTTCTGACCTATTACATCCAGTACAGAAGGTCAGGTGACGTGCAGTGGATGAGCTCTCCTGAGGAGCGTGGCAGGAACTGGATTATTGTGCAGAATTTACCCATGGGTGTGCGGTATGATACTCGCGTAGTGGTTAGAAACGCAGCAGGACAGGAGACTTACAGTGATATTTACTATATGGACATGACCAGTGGTGGTGGTGGTAAGTGTTATGAAAAAATGTGTGAATGTTGTAGTAATAAAAAGGCCACTGGTGTAAAGTTATTAAAGTTAGAGGGCATTTTGTGTCTTTACGTATCAAACTGAAACTGATAATTTAATGTTTAGATTTTGGTATGGCCATTTTTACAATGAAGGAATTGAGAAGTAGTGAGAGCAGTCTTATTAAATTGAAGACTTCATATTGTCAGACCAATAACCAAGAATTTACATAAGTTATTGTTGAAAGTAGATAAAATTTAGTTTAATTATAGACAAGTCACCTGACCAACATGTTCTGTTCCAGATGCTCCGATCAAGCCCACCAATGTGTATATCACTTACACTATGTCTACCATGAATGTAACCTGGAGTTACAGCCCCCAGCAGACAAACCTGGTATACTATGTGCAGTACAGGCCAGTAGGTGAGTACTTAGAACATAGAGTCAGGTACTGAATAGACACTGAAGAATCGCAATTTTAAGTCCAATTCAGTGTTCACATTGTTGAAAGTTTTTATATTGTTAAAAATGTTCAAATTTCAGAGCAAGTTTTATCTGTAGGTAACAAATGGTCTAGAACACAATCTCAAAACAATATGCTTCTACATTCTAAATGAATTCAAAATGATTTTGGACAGGCTTAAGATGACACTATACCATAAATTTTTAGGTACAACAAATTGGGTCAACTCTCCCCAAGTAATGGGAGACCAGAGGTTCATTTACATCAGCGGCCTCCAGCCTGGGACTTCTTATGAGACCCGCCTCGTTGCTATGAACATGGTCACTGGAGCAGAGACTGCCAGCGACCCCCAAAGAGTGGATATCATGATTGGTGGAGTAGGTTAGTATCATGTTTAAAATGTCGATAGATGTATCAGTCCAACTGATTTCACATTTAAGGTTAAGTTTTAACAAATTTCAAGCTGATGAATAATGGTTTGATGACATTGTTATCTTGCATTTAAAAAAACAAGCTTTATTAAAGAGGAGAACTGTTTTGATTTGAAGACCAAGATAGGTGAACTTAAGCCAACAGTTTAGAACCTGTTGTTTTATGTATAAAGCATGAGAAGAAGAGAGGGTAGGGTGTAGATTTTATCTATCACCCATGAAACAATGTTTATATTTCTACATATGTGTACGTAATATTTAATTTCAGTTGACCTTCGTGAATGGAATGCTTGGACAGCTTGTTCAGCTCAATGTAATGGTGGCACTCAGTTCAGATACCGTGACTGCTTTGGTGTGGGATGTATGGGAATTCAACTGAGAGAGCAAAGACCATGTAACACTCAGGCTTGCAGTAAGATCAACTTTCTTTATACAACTATACACCAAGTAGATAAGCGTCAAGTTAAACATTTCAGCTAGATGCCAATTTTCAGCGTATCAAATAATTTCTTATTGCTGTAACACCATATTTGAGATATATTTGGTAAAGTTGGGCAAGTGACAACAAGTGATAATGGGAAGATTTGTTCGTTTGAGACAAACAAATGCCAGGAAGTATATTTAGTAAAATACAGATAATGCAATTTCTGATTGGTCATCATTCTACTGAATTCATACAATATTTAAAGATGTTATATTATTTTACAGCATCCCAAACCATTGGTCAATGGGAGGCGTGGACATCCTGTACTGCAGAGTGTGGCGGGGGTATTCGTTACAGAATCCGTACCTGTACTGGACCTTGTACTGCAGTGCAACGCTTTGAGATCCAGACTTGCAACACACAACACTGTGCAGGTATGGATGGACACTAAATATTATATCTTCTATGAAATATTATGATCTATATGATATAAAGCTTGGGCAATATATATAAGTTAATGCCTATTTCTATGTTTGTCTCTGCAGCTGCTGATAAAATTGAATAACAGCACATTTTTAATATGAGAGTTGTAAAATAACACTTAAAAAAATAATGTGCAAAAGACTCTTCAGGTTTTAAGCAGAGATCCCATATTGTTCAGCCGCAATGAGGCTGCTATCAAGTAGAGAATAGATAATAACAATTATACTCATTCAAACTATTTATTTGTTCTTACAGGTGATGTGACCTATGGTCAGTGGAATGCCTGGGAGTCCTGCAGTGTGACTTGTGGTGTGGGAAGGAGAGAGAGACACAGAAGTTGTACTGGAACCGGGTGTGCCTTGGCTGAGACTGGACAGATACAGTCTTGCTACTTCAGGGAATGCGCCAGCAGTAAGTAGAATTTTTATCTTTGTGAGTTTATGGTAGACATTTGATAATATATGTACGTGTGAATCTTTAAATGAGGTTATTGCCAGTAAGTTGTTATTATAGTCTGTCATACAAATTATGTATTTTATCTGGTTAATGACATTATTAATAATGAATTAATGATGATTTCTTTAGAGATGAGAGACAGTACTCAGATGTATATTACTTTGAATCAGCGTATTGTGATGCTTCGTAGTGTTAATCTTGATTAGTGGAGCAAAAACTTCATTTGTAACACATGTTATGTAAATATTAGTAACAATGTAAAATATTGTTTATTTTTAGTGGATCTTCATGAATGGGGAGTATGGACAACATGTACCAAACCTTGCGATGGTGGTGTGCAATATCGCTACCGTGAATGTTTTGGAATGGGCTGCGACAAAGTACCCCAAAGAGAAGACAAGCCTTGCAACACTGCACCTTGTGGTGAGTTTTTTATTTCACTGAATAAAGTTAAAATTGTTACTGTGATGAAAAAATATTTCTGATTCTTTGCAGTATGCATAGGTTTGTTGTTAGTAAGTTGGGGAGATACTTAGTTTGATTTTAAACATTTTCTATTTTCAATACTAGACTGTACTGTTATTAGACTTCAGTCTTTTAGTAATTGTAAAAATGCTGATGAATTTCACCATATGCAGCACGGAATACTGGTTCATATACATACAGCAAAGTAACTTAAAATAATGGCTTTTTTATCTAAAAGGAAGAAAAACTCTTATGATTTCAGTGAATGTTCAAGCCTGGGGTGAGTGGGGAGTTTGTTCCAAGGAATGTGATGGCGGATTCCAGACCAGAGCTCGTACCTGCACTGGACTTGGCTGCGATATGGTTCAGAAGACTGAGCAGAGGCCATGTAATACCCAGTCATGCAGTAAGTATCAACTGATGTAACTTCCTGACAGATATCTTGATTGTTTTTTAACATGAAGTCAGTGTGATTGTCCTTTTGGTCATTCGAAATTGAGATGTGGATGCATCGATAAATATCTACTTGGAACATTGATACTAAAGACAAGGTGTTTGAAAGTTTGAATGGATTTAATGTAGTGATAATATCATCTAACAGCAAACTTTCTTCAAACATTACCCTGTTTGGGACTTTTCAATAAAGATGATATGTGTTGGTGTGGCAATTGTTGGAAAAAAATGTGCACAGGTGTATAATTTGTAATTTTCAGTGGATCTTCATGATTGGGGTGCCTGGGGAATGTGTTCTTCCCAGTGTAATGGTGGAAGACAATTCCGATTCCGTGAATGTTATGGCACTGGTTGTAACAGCGCCAAATTGCAGGAAGAGAAACCATGTAACACACAGCCTTGCTGTGAGTAAAAGTTCATTGGTTTTCTTAGCTGTATACATAGCTTCAGGAAACTATATTGTTAATAACACTGTTATATCAGTGTAGTTTTCCTAACAAAAAATTGTATTGCACTATATAGTAATAATTTATGTCATTTTATTTTGTAAAAATGCATTGTGCTATCATTGCAGTGGACATCAGTCAGTGGGGACAATGGGGCACCTGCTCAGTCACCTGTGGTGGTGGTGTGAAGACCAGGGCTAGACAATGTTTCGGAGTAGGATGCGGTGGGGTGCTGCTCACTGAACAGATGCCGTGTAATCCAAACCCTTGCTGTGAGTAATTGTGTTCTAAATTGCTCAATTATTACTTTATGTTAATTATTTTTACAACCAGCTTTTGAAAGAAATTTTTATTGATATTATTGTCATACAAGTACTGTAACTGTACATTATGCTAAATGGTATTCTTTCTTGATGAGAATAATATTCAATTATTATCAAGCATTGTTGTAGAACACATGGGATGGCTCATGCCCCCCATAAAAAAGCACACGTATTTACTTATAATTTACTTAAAGTCTATGTTATATGTTACAGCCACTACCAGCCAATGGACTCAGTGGGGTCTGTGCAGTGTGACATGTGGCGCGGGAGAACAGGCTCGCACCAGGACATGCACAGGAGCTGCATGTGCAGGACAACCTCTGCGCGAAACCAGAATATGTCAGCTGCAGCCATGTAGTAAGTTTTTTTATCACTTAATATTTCTTCTGAGTTTGAAGCTGGTTGCAACTTCATAGATTACACTATTGAATACTATACATATTAAACAACATCATTGCTCCACTCAACTCTGTCACATTCAATTTGACAAACTTTTTCACACCTAACACAATGCGTTGCACTTGCAGCTGATTTGACTCAGTGGACTGCTTGGGGTCCTTGCTCAGTCACTTGTGGTGATGGGAGACAGTTTAGGACCAGGTCCTGCACAGGGCCTGGCTGTGTAGGCTCTAGTTTGACAGAGAGCAGGTTTTGTAGCATGCCTCAGTGTAGTAAGTGTGCTTCTTGCATGTTTATCTTTTTAGCTATAGCCAGTAGTTGTGGAATATGAAATGAAAATATCTGGTTAAGGAACAAGCCACATTAGTAATTTATGATTGATTTCATGATTTTGTAATTGATTGTGATGTATTTTGCTACATTGGTAGTGGAAAAGTTATTTTTTATATGGTCTGAGTAGAAACAAATTATTGAAAGGGGGATTTCTTTTTTATGTTTCCTTTTAGTTAGATAGTGTATTTATTTGTTACTTCATCGCTGATCTTTTGGCTTTTATTTTGGATTTCTCATAAAAGAAGATAATCTCAAATTCCAGGAGCTCTGTCTCAGTGGACTCAATGGGGAACATGCTCTGTCACCTGTGGGGATGGAACTCAGAAGAGAATGAGGACTTGCACTGGAGCAGGCTGTCAAGGTGTCAGTTTAGAGGAAACCAGATCATGTAGCCAGCAGGCCTGCAGTAAGTACACTTAAATATAGAGGGGGTTGTGTTAGCAAGATAGGACATGAGAGTTTTTGTTACTTTTTACTCACAAAACTGTGCTGTAAGGCAACATCAAATGTCTTTGTATAGTTTTGTATATTTTTGTTTTTCTCCTTTCTTCCAACACTAGCATGTTCTAGCAATGAGCTACCCTTTCCTGCTTATCTTCCTCAGCTACTTTGTCCCAGTGGACACAGTGGGGATCTTGTTCTGTAACTTGTGGTGATGGATTACAATTCAGAACTAGAACATGTACTGGAAATGGTTGTCAAGGTTACAACCTGGAAGAGCGCAGAGTTTGTCGACAACAAGCCTGCAGTAAGTTTCCTCATCCTTTACTGGGAAACATATCAAAATATATCAAATATTTCCCCTTATTTTTAGTAATTTTATTTCATTTATCTTTTATTATCCTATGTTCTGTCTGTGGGTATTTTTTTTTTTTTTTTTTTGCTTTTTCTTTCCTTTCTGTTGTGTTTATATCCTCCTGCTTATCTTCCTCAGCTACTTTGTCCCAGTGGACACAGTGGGGATCTTGTACTGTTACTTGTGGTGATGGATTACAATTCAGAACAAGAACATGTACTGGTACCGGTTGTCAAAGTTACAACCTGGAAGAGCGCAGAGTTTGTCAACAACAGGCCTGCAGTGAGTTTCCTCATCCTTTGCTAGGAAGCATATCAAAATGTATCGAATGTTTCCCCACAGTTTGTTTTTATTCTCGCTTTTTTCCACTTTTCCATTAAAGGTATTGCTTTTGGTATTTTTTATTTTAATGTTTTTAAGTTATTTTTAAAAAAACAACTTATCATTTTATCCTTTTCTTCACTTTTAAATTTATTCCATTTATTTTTATTATCCTATCTTGTCTTTGGCTGTTTTTCTTTCTCTGTCCTTTGTCTTTTGTTTATGTCTCCTGCTTATCTTCTTTAGCTACTTTGTCCCAGTGGACACAGTGGGGATCTTGTACTGTTACTTGTGGTGATGGATTACAATTCAGAACTAGAACATGTACTGGTAATGGTTGTCAAGGTTACAACCTAGAAGAAAGCAGAGTTTGTCGACAACAAGCTTGTAGTAAGTTTCCATTTTTTTTTGAAGAAACAATCCCACAAAAAGGAAATTGTTCCTTACTTTTTTCACACCTCTTTATATGGTTTTTACCAACATGATGATAATTGGTTTCAATATTTTTTGTTTTTAAGTACAGATTCTATGCTGTTAGAGCTTTTTCTCCTTTTCTTTCTCCCTTTTTCTCTTGCTCCTTTTTATATTTATTGTTATCCTCCTTTCTCCCACTTTGGCTATTTCTGTTCTTCTATCTTTTCTCTTCTGTTTATATCCCTTGCTTATCTTCCTCAGCTACTTTGTCCCAGTGGACACAGTGGGGATCTTGTACTGTAACTTGTGGTGATGGATTACAATTCAGAAGTAGAACATGTACTGGTAATGGTTGTCAAGGTTACAACCTGGAAGAAAGCAGAGTTTGTCGACAACAGGCTTGTAGTAAGTTTGCCCATCGTTTTGAAGGAAAGATTTCCACACATGGAATTTTCCCTGTTGTTTTTATTTTTAAACATTTTATGCTTTAGCAATGGTTATTGGTTTTGATATTATCTTTTTTTAAGTATACAGTCCCTTCCATTATAACCTTTTTTGTTAGTTTGTTTTCTTTCTTCCTTTATTTTTTTACTCTTTTTTGTATTTATTATTAATCTCCTTTCTCCAACTTTTGGCTACTTGCTTTTTTCTGTCTTTTCTCTTCTGTTTATTTTCTCCTGCTTATCTTCCTCAGCTACTTTGTCCCAGTGGACACAGTGGGGATCTTGTACTGTTACTTGTGGTGATGGATTACAATTCAGAAGTAGAACATGTACTGGTAATGGTTGCCAAAGTTACAACCTGGAAGAAAGCAGAGTTTGTCAACGTCAAGCCTGCAGTAAGTTTCCTCATCTTTGACAAGGAAGCATCTCAAAACATGCAAAATGTTTCCCCACTGTTTGTTTTTATTCACAATTTTTTAAAACACTTTTATACATACTTTGTAATCTCTTTTGCCATTATAATAAGTAGTTTTGGTATTTTCTGTTTTATATTTTTTAGTTATTTTAAAATAAAACTTTTTGTTTCTATGTTCTTTTATATTTATTTTTATCCTCCTTTTTCCTTCTTTGAACTGTTCTTCTTTCTCTGTCTTTTCACTTGTGTTTATTTCCTCAGCTACTTTGTCCCAGTGGACACAGTGGGGATCTTGTTCTGTTACTTGTGGTGATGGATTACAATTCAGAACTAGAACATGTACTGGTAATGGTTGTCAAGGTTACAATCTAGAAGAAAGCAGAGTTTGTCGACAACAAGCTTGTAGTAAGTTTCCACATCTTTTTTTCGGAAGCATTACCACACAAGGAACTTTTCTCTGCTTTTTTTATTTTAAGACATTTATATGCTTTTATGATGGTATTTGGTTTTGGAATTTTCCTGTTTTTAATTATAGCTTCAAAACCAATAGGACTTATTTCTTATTATCTTTCTTCCATTTTCTGTCCTTTCTCTTGTGTTTATATCCTCCTGCTTATCTTCCTCAGCTACTTTGTCCCAGTGGACACAGTGGGGATCTTGTACTGTTACTTGTGGTGATGGATTACAATTCAGAAGTAGAACATGTACTGGTGATGGTTGCCGAAGTTACAACCTAGAAGAAAGCAGAATTTGTCAACGTCAAGCCTGCAGTAAGTTTCCTCATCTTTGACAAGGAAACATCTCATTACCTGCAAAATGTTTCCCAACTGATTATTTTTATACATTTTTGCCATCAAAGTAATTGGTTTTGGTATTTTTTGTTTTTAAGTTTTTGAGTTATTTTTGAATATTACTTTCCTTTGTTCTTTTATATATTTATTATTATCATCCTCCTTTATCATTCTTTTGGCTATTTTTCTTTCTCTGTCCTTACTCTTGTGTTTTTTTTCTTCCTGCTTATCTTCCTCAGCTACTTTGTCCCAGTGGACACAGTGGGGATCTTGTACTGTTACTTGTGGTGATGGATTACAATTCAGAACTAGAACATGTACTGGTAACGGTTGTCAAGGTTACAACCTAGAAGAAAGCAGAGTTTGTAGACAACAAGCTTGTAGTAAGTTTCCAATTTTTTTAAGAAACAATCCCACAAAAAAGAAATGGTTCCTCACTTTTTTCACACCTTTATATGTTTTTTACCAACATAATGATAATTGGTTTCAATATTTTTTGTTTTTAAGTTTAGATTCAATGCTGTTAGAGCTTTTTCTGGTTTTCTTTCTCCCTTTCTTTTCTTGTTCTTTTTTATATTTATTGTTATCCTCTTTTCTCCCACTTTGGCTGTTTCTCTTCTTCCATCTTTTCTGTTGTGTTTATATCCCCCTGCTTATCTTCCTCAGCTACTTTGTCCCAGTGGACACAGTGGGGATCTTGTTCTGTTACTTGTGGTGATGGATTACAATCCAGAACTAGAACATGTTCTGGTAATGGTTGCCAAGGTTACAACCTGGAAGAAAGCAGAGTTTGTCAAAGACAGGCTTGTAGTGAGTTTTCACATCTTTTTAAGGAAACATTACCATACATGTATTTTTTACCGTTGTTGTTTTTATTTTTACTCATTTTTATATGCCTAAACCATGTTAATTGGTTTTGGTATTTTTTTGGTTTTTAGAATAGATTCAGGAGTATTTTGATTTTTATTTTCTTTTCTTTTTGGTCCTTTTTGCATTTGTTATCATTAAATTCCTTTTTTCTATCCTTGGCTATTTTTCTTTCCATATCCTTTCTTTTATGTTTATTTTCTTCCGCTTATCTTCCTCAGCTACTTTGTCCCAGTGGACACAGTGGGGATCTTGTACTGTTACTTGTGGTGATGGATTACAATTCAGAACTAGAACATGTACTGGTAATGGTTGCCAAGGTTACAACCTGGAAGAAAGCAGAGTTTGTCAACGTCAAGCCTGCAGTAAGTTTCCTCATCTTTGACAAGGAAGCATCTCAAAACATGCAAAAAGTATCCCCGTTGTTTGTCTTTATACACTTTTCTCATGATACTTATTGGTTTTTGGTATTTCTGTTATCCAGTTATTTTTAAATACACCTTTTTCCTATGTTCTTTTACATATTTATTGTTATCCTCCTTTCTCCTGCTTTGGCTGTTTTTCTTTCTCCGTCCTTTCTCTTGTGTTTATATCCTCCTGCTTATCTTCCTCAGCTACTTTGTCTCAGTGGACACAGTGGGGATCTTGTACTGTTACTTGTGGTGATGGATTACAATTCAGAAGTAGAACATGTACTGGTAATGGTTGTCAAGGTTACAACCTAGAAGAGAGCAGAGTTTGTCGACAACAAGCCTGCAGTAAGTTTCCACATTTCTTTCAAGGAAACATTTCCACATAATGAATTTTTTCTCTAGTATTTTTGTCTTTACCCATTTTATATGCTTTTACTGTGGTTATTGGTTTTGGTATTTTCTGTTTTGAAGAATAGATTTGGATTATTTGGATTTTTCTTTTCCTTATTTTTGTCCTTTTTTCCCATTTATTATCATTATCATCCCTTCTTCTATCCTTGCCTATTTTTCTTTTTCTGTCCTTTCTCTTGTGTTTATATCCTCCTGCTTATCTTCCTCAGTTACTTTATCCCAGTGGACACAGTGGGGATCTTGCACTGTTACTTGTGGTGATGGATTACAATTCAGAACTAGAACATGTACTGGTAATGGTTGCCAAAGTTACAACCTGGAAGAAAGCAGAGTTTGTCAAAGACAGGCCTGCAGTAAGTATTTTGTGTGTGTGTGTGTCAAGTTTCAAAGTGGTAAAACACCCTACTTGCAGACACTACACTTCTTTTGGGGCCAGACTGGTTTCACCTGAACGTGTTTGTATCCAAATCATACTTTGCCTTGGTAATGGGTAACAGGTTGACTCTATTAATTGACACTCTTTAAATATTATATGTGCAAATGGGCTTAGATGTGTGATATTTCTCATTTTTTAGTCAACTTGTCACAGTGGTCGGCCTGGGGCACCTGTTCCGTCACGTGTGGAGAGGGTATGGAGATGAGAACCAGAACTTGCGTTGGCAGCAACTGTGCCAACCAACAGACACAGGAGACCAGACCTTGCACTCGTCCTGCTTGCCGTAAGTAGTGGTTTTTGATGAAAATTTCACTGTGTGTCTCATTTTAACTGTGCATTAAAAACTTTGAATTCCTTTCATTACTTTTGCTTTATATTTCACGTACTCTTTCGCATTTTACTTATTTGCACTTGTGTTCTTTCTGTCTGCTGTTTCTACTACATTTCTTTTTAAAATGAAATTTCTCATCCCTTGGTGTTGATTACTTCATCCTTTGTGAAGCATGTTGAACTATATTTTATTTTCTTCTTTTCACTTTACTGTCATTGCACACTCTTACTTCAGCCTGTTCTTACTATTGTCACAATTTATATCATTCCTACACAGAGGTTCTTGGTGATTGGGGTCAGTGGACTACATGCTCTGCCACGTGCGGAGGTGGCATGCAGTTCCGTAATCGTCCCTGCTCTGGCAATGCCTGTCAGTTCTTGAGAACACGAGAGAGCCGATCCTGCAACACTGACCAGTGTGGTAGGTGTGATAGTATGATTGTGAAAGGATGTGTTGGATGTGACACCATGGCAGTTTGTACTGATTCAGTATGAAGATATGCTATGACTGATTGTATAAATGACATCATTGCATACAAACAAGTTTTTTAATGCTGAAAGTTTTTGGTTAAAAAAAGAGTTTTAAACTTACCTACGACAAGTATGGATAAGAGAGTCAATTCACTGTCTGGGTGCAGTTAAGCATGTTATCGGAAGGTCTATTCAAGTTGCCTATTCCCACTTTCAGTTGTCCAGGCCCAGGTGTCCCAGTGGACTCAGTGGGGTCAGTGTAGTGCCCAGTGTGGTACTGGACAGCAGGAGAGAACCAGACAGTGCATGGCTGGGGACTGTACTGGAATGATGCTGAGGGAATCACAGAATTGCAATACACAACCATGTGGTGAGTATGCTATCTTTTCTATGGGACACTTAATATCACTTCTGTTTTCTTCTTTTCTTATATTTTTATGTATACTTGTAATATGATTTCTTTAATTTTTACTTGTAAGCAATAATCTTTATAAAATGTAAAATGAAGTATGAAATTTGACTCTGTAATTATAACCAAAATGCCTAATCATGAATCATTAATTTCAAATAAGCACTCGATTTGAATATGACTGTAATTTCTGATTCAGTCCAATATGGCCAGTGGACTCAATGGGGCACCTGCTCAGTAACCTGTGGTAGTGGTGTCCAGAGACGTACCCGTACCTGCAGTGGACTGCAATGTAATCTGAACCCAGGAGCCCTTGAGGAGACGAGAGCTTGTACCCTGCAGGACTGTGTGTCTGGTGAGTAGGAGAGAATCAGGAACTTTTGGACTCCTTTCCTCCAACACACACACAACAAAAGAAAAACTGTAGTTATATTTCAATTTTAACTTAAAAATAAATTGATTTTGAAATGCATGAATGATATTGACAATGAGTTTTTTTGTCAGCAAATGTAAAACACTATTAGTGTATTAAAAATCTATGTAATATTGGCAATTGAAACAGTAATGTAAATTAAACCAGTAGCATGAAAAACTTTTAACAACTTCTAAAACCCTTTGTTTCCTAGTGAGCCTGAGTGAGTGGGGCCAGTGGGGAGCTTGTAATGCTGAATGTGATGGAGGCGTGCAGATAAGAAACAGAGCTTGTTTTGGCAACGGCTGCCAAGGACAACGTCTCCAGGAGACCAGAAGCTGTAACCAACAGCCTTGTGGTAAGTGGTAGAATTTTTGTTTATTGCAGCTGCTGGTATTATAAGTTTTGTATTAAAACTAATTTAACACTGGCAAATATTGATCAACAAACACCTGTTTCTTCAAAGTTGTGTCAGTCAATAAAAATTTCTGGTACAAACATAGTATCTGATTTTTTTCCAGCTGTGTTTTCAACCATTTCCTTAATAGATATTCCTCTTCAATTAACCATAATCTCTCTCTCTTTCAATCCCAGTGTCTCTCTCCCAGTGGGGTCAGTGGTCAGTTTGTCCAGTCACCTGTAATGGTGGCACTCAGGTCAGGTCTAGGGCCTGCTTTGGCAGTGGGTGTGCCGATGTCCAGTTACAGGAGTCTCGCCCATGTGGACAGGAACCTTGTGGTAGGTTTAGGACTCATGTTGATTATCACTGGACTTCGTGGCAGAGCAATAGCTACTAACATTGCATTGTATTTTAAAGCTTATGCTTTCCTTTTGGAGTTTTTTGTTTGTCAGTTTATGTATTAATGTGTTGTTTTGTACTGTACTGTATCGCAGTGGGAATTTTTATGGTACTTCAAAACTGTGGATTTCTTGTTATGTAAAATGTGCAGTTAATAGCTGCACTGATGATTTTGCCATCAAAAGAGATTTGGAGAAGACTGCCATCTGGTCATTAAAGTCCTCCTTTTGTGGAGGACCAAAGTGGCCTGTCTTTCTTTAGGTTGCCACCTTTTTCATATATTATTTGCTTTGCTTGTTAGTATCAGAACCACAGGTTACAGAATGGGGTCAGTGGACGCAGTGCACTGCAACTTGCAATGGTGGAATACAGTTCCGTAGCCGCGCTTGCTTTGGTGCTGCATGCGTTGGTGTGCAATTGCAAGAATCACAAGCATGCAACCAACAACCATGTGGTATGTTTCCTCAGCAGTTCACCAGGCAGCTGGGATTAACACTTATAACCTATGATAACATTCTTCAATAGCACTACCTTATTCTGATTGCCATTTTAATTCTCACCTTGTCATCTTTAGATTTAATCTCTTATCTCTGTACCATACTTTTCCAGTGTTGACCATCATATGATCACTTTGCTGGTAACACACTCTGTTTCTGTGTATACATGGAGATGGTGCATCCTTTTTATTATCATGATGTTACTCTTACTATACACAATGTTACTTCTTTTCTCAAGTCTTTCTAATAATGATGTGGTCATCTTTTCCTTATACTTACAGGTTTGTGACTGTTTCTTAACTACAATAACTATTTTAGCTAATCAAATAACAGACGTCTTTGTTAAATCTCTCATATACTAATGATGTTTTCATACTATTTCAGTGGATGTATCATTATTGATGGCAAGCTATTCTCTATTCTTATTTCAAGTTTTCATCTGTACTAATAATGATTTACATATACTTTAAACAGAAACATTTCTTCAGTTTCTTCAGTTTACTAATATGATAATCTCTGTAAAATAGACCAATTTGATTTGGTATTTGTTGTGGCATATTTAAAACAATTACATCAAAGAGCATGGTTTGAAATGTAAAAGATGAGATTCAGATCACTCAGTTGATTGTTTTATAATTGTAAAACTTTGTTATACCTTTATTTGCTAAAAGAGGCATGTCTAATTTACTGAATAATGACAAAAGTGTTCTGATGGTTCGACTGTTATATGTGACACTGTGTTAGTTGTGCCATTGTGTTAGTTGTGACACTGTCTTAGTTGTGATGACATTGTTCTCATTTTACAGTCAGTGTTACTGAATGGAGCAACTGGGGCCAGTGTTCTGCTGAGTGCGATGGTGGTCTCCAGGTCCGCCAAAGAACATGCACAGGTGGCGCTGTAAATTGCCAGAACGTACAACTGCAGGAGTCAAGAGCCTGTAACTCACAGCCATGTGGTAGGTGCATCAGACCTGGGAGACTGTGATAGGATTTTTTGCAAATGCTTATATAACGAAAATAATATATATATGAGGCCTGCAAGGAAATTGCAGAAATATGATATAAAATTTAGTATTTGTACAAGCAGGTACAATAGAAATTCATTTACATGTAGTCCAGTATTTGATTATTCTCACTGCATAATTTTCACTTCAGGTCCCAAACCATACATTACATTCCAGTATTTCTGCAGTATTTGCTGTTCGCCTGTGATTAAATCTCATTTGGTTATGTTTCAGTGACCCTCACCCAGTGGAGTGAGTGGGGCACCTGCTCTGTGACTTGTGGGCAAGGTCTTCAGTTCAGAAACCGTCAGTGCACAGGCAGTCGCTGTGCTGCAGTCATCAAACAGGAGTCCAGACCCTGCACTCTCCAGCAGTGCCCAAGTACTAACACTGGTAAGGCATTCAGCTCTGGGTTAATTTTTGTTAATAAATTCAGATGTCATGCTGTGGGCATTCATAATTATTGGATGTAATTGAATGAAAGTATCTTTTAAAAAAGTAATTGAAAATTGATTCAGATGTCATGAGATAATATGAACAGTTTGAAAGTGAATCAAATATCCTTCATTCTTCACATTTTAGGTCCAGTGAAACCATCGGTGTTTGTGAGTCCTTTGTCCACTGGGCAAGGTGTTAATGTAACCTGGGTACCTCAGACCCCCAACATGGGCTACACATATGTCCTGCAGTATCGTACACCTGGTAAGTTCTTCTCAACATCTGTCTCCTCTTAAAAGTACCCCAGAAATTGCAAAGATCTGTGCAAACTGTACATGTTAATGCATATAAAAAATTCTTGCAAAGTGGACTTCATATAATTAATAATGTGAATGAACTTTCAAGTTGTATATTTTTATCAAAATTTAGGTGCTTTCTCCTGGACTAGCGGTGGTATGGAAACTTTCCGAGGGTGGATGGTTGTGCCAAACCTTCCTCTAGGCACCTATGAGATGAGAGTGATTGTTACTGCACCCAATGGACAGGAGACTGTCAGTGACATCATCAGAGCTGAAGTGGCCAACCAAGGTACACCGTCACAACCTAACACAATAGTCAGTTATATGTCACACTTAACACAATTGTTATAATTGTTATCTGACCTTTCACACAACATTCAGTATTATTAGTTGATGTTGTGACTTACAAAATGCCATTCTTAGTTTGATAGCACATTCATGAGATGTGATTAGTATGATTAACATTGACACACTTGCTGTGTAGATGCAACTTAACATGGCCACTCAAATCAGTTGTATATGTACAATTTAAAAGAGGTATATTTCATAAGGCTGTAAATGATGGATAAAAAATACGCCATCAATTTTAGTCAACTTACACAAGACTTAAGATTTTCTTTATTTTTCAGGTCCAGTACTCCCCAATCTGATCTTCTCCCAGAGCCCCACAGGTTTGAATGTGTCCTGGGTCCCCACTGACTCTGGACATAACCACATTGTGCAGTACAAGAGATCAAGTAGGCAGATTCACTTTTCTTTTTAATATTTGCGGTTCTTGTATCTTGTGCTTAGTGATGTTAATTGGAACTCCTTTGATAAGATATTGTTTGAATTTTGTGCAATTTATTTTGTCAGTTTCCAAAGGTACATACAGGTCAATGCCAGCAGTTGCACTTTTCCAATTCAATCCAATATTCAATTAAAAGAGTAATAAATGTGAATAGTTTATCAAAGCACATTGTGTACATATTTATATTTAGCTCCCTCTGATAGAAATTAATTTGGATCTCATTTTATCCCATTTGATTTTCTCCTTCCTCTAGCTGAATTTACATGGACCACAGCAGGCGAAGAGAGATTTAGAAACTACCTTATAATCCCCAACCTGACTCCAGGAAGCTATGAATTCCGTGTAATTGTGAGAAACAACCTTGGCGTGGAGACTGTGACTGATGTCTACAGGGTTGAAGTCAGGGAGACCTCTGGTGGACAGACAGGTAAGGCATTATTTTTTTGCCACAAGAGTAGATAAATAGATAGGTAAAGTAAAGAAATCTGGATCGTGTTCTTAGATGGCTCTGCTGGTACTTCTAACACAAAAGCACATTTGATGATATTACATGACCAAATAAAGTGTTCTTTAAAAAGATTACCTGCTTATGTCAGCACCGAAAGTGTTACTACAAGTATTTCTATAAATTGAGTCATACACAGTCACTAATTTGATGAGTGATTATTGTAGATTAAAATAGCATCCTCAGCATTTGGACACTTATGTTATTGCATTGTGCTATAACTTCAGGTCCAGCTTTACCAAACTTCAACATTCAACAGACAACCACTGGAACTGGTTTGAACATTTCGTGGGTGCCCGTCCCTGGCCTTCCGCGCAACACTTACATTGTTCAGTACAGAAGACCAGGTGAGAAGACTAGAGTGACAATATACATAATACATAATACTTATGGATATTTTTTTCTTGACCACTTTCAACTGAGCTAAAAAGACCTTAGATTTAGTAATGAGGACACCGCAGGCCTTTAATTTATTAATCTTTTGGCTACTTTACTTTTACTAGGTGAGCTTACTTGGACCAGTGGAGGCCAGGAGTCCTTCAATAACTTCATTATCATTCCAAGTCTCCCTACTGGCACCTATGAGTTCAGAATCATTGTAAGAAACAATCTTGGACAAGAAACTATCAGCCAGATCTTTAGAGTGGAGGTCAGACAAGCCAGTGGAACAACAGGTAATACTTCATGGCTATTTTCATATTTGAAATACTCAAATAAAATTGCAGAATATGTTCCGCCTATCCTCTCTCTGTCTCCCCCAACCTCCAAAAACTGTCTGTAAAATGACTTCACTGTTAATTTTATTTTATTTAATGAAACTAATGGTCAAAGGATTTCTACACAGGACATGCCTTAGATTATGCTTTATACAATTTTTCATTTATTGTTTTTTTCAGGTCCACAGATGCCCAACTTCAATGTGGCCTCTACAGGAGTGGGGACTGGACTGAATGTCTCCTGGGTGCCAATCCCTGGGGCCTTCGGAAACACATACATTGCCCAGTTCAGACAACCAGGTACCTCTCTCTCTCTCTCTCTCTCTCTCTCTCTCTCTCTCTCTCTCTCTCTCTCTCATAATTTCATCTATTTCACATTTTGTCTCTTTATATTCAACTCTCTATGGTTCTCAGGTTGTTAAATGTTTCCACTGTCCTACAATTATAGGAGCACCAACCTGGACTGTGGGCGGTCAGGATACCACAAACAACTACATCATTATCCCCAACCTCCCCGTCGGAACTTATGAGTTTAGAATGATTGTGAGGAACAACCTGGGTCAGGAAACTGTTAGCCAGATCTTCAGAGTTCAAGTCCAAGCAGCAGGTAAGACAGTGTTTTGGACTTGGCCCAAAGCTCCATAATCTTTTGCTAACAATGACTTATCAGCATTTTTTTTCAGGAGAAGATTTAAAATACAAGTTGGCATTCCAGTGACAGTTTTGGGGAAACCAAAGCATAATTATCTCAATCAAACATTTTAGCCTGAAAGAAATGCATAGGCCTTATATACTGTTTCATCTGCCAGATGAAAACATTTGTTTGGGGAAAAAAGAATGATTGTGATTATTATTATTTGTTTGTGTTTTGTCCAGATACTTTTCCAGTGAAGTTATTACACTATTTTGGGTTGGACTATTTGAACCATGAAATGTGTTGATGTCAACTAGTATACAATTGTTGTGAATGGCTGTTTTATAACTTTGTGTCATTGTTTCTGTGGCTTGTAGTTGTAGTATAGTTGTATTGTTAATCATAATGAAAAAAATACTGTAATTATCAATATGAAAACCATATCCTATGCTTTAAGCATTAATCAAATGTTTGTGCAAGAAAGTGTAAAAAAGCTTGAATTTAGTACTTAGTAACTAATCTTCCAAATATTTTAACTGTTTAGGTGTAAGTAACATAATCATGAGCTTCATGTAAATGTTTGTATTTGTCAAGCAGTAGTACCATGCTTATGTGAGCAACACACCCATGTACTTACAATGCTGTGAAAACAATATAACCATCAGTTTATGTGAGCAAAATCAGCATTCCCTTGTGCTTCTGTAACCTAATACAAACCCCAGTAACACCTTATCCTCACTGTGTGCTGTCAGGTGATACATTAGGAGAGTGGAGTCCATGGGGGGTGTTTGAGATGGCGTCAGGCAGGTTTATCCCAGACCAGTGTACCAGACCATGTGGCGGTGGCAAGCAGTTCCGTGGCAGACAGTGTATGGGAACTGAGGCTTTCTGTAGAAGCCAGCAGCTGGAGGAAGAACAGGACTGCAACACACAGCCCTGTACTAACAGCACTTCAGGTAGACTTCTAATACACTCAATACAATACAGTTGTTATACTGTCTCACCTAACACACTAAACACATTGCTTGAACATATGCAGTCTCAACTAACTCACTTGACACAAGGCTTTAATTGACTATATCAGCTATTTAACACTCTTAACTCATTGTTACAGTAACAAATTAAGTAAATCACCCAATGTTAATATTTTCCCCTCAGCATTGAACATGTAATTTCAAAATTAACATAATGTGTTAACTGCAAATTGAATGTGCTAGTGCATATTTATGTTTTAAAAATAAATTGTTATATTAAATTATTAACATTTTATGTGTTAACCCTAATATCTTTTATTTACATGTAAATTGGTCTTGTATGTATGTATGTATGTATGTATGTATGTATGTATGTATTTTGATACTATTGAAATAAGTATAAGTGTAACAAGGAAAGATGAGATGTAAGAGGGTAATGCTACCAATGACACTACTAACCTGTTAGCTGTTTTATATATTAGGAGATAGCCTTGGTGAATGGGGTCCTTGGGGAGTTGTAGAAATGGCCACAGGAAGATTTATTGAGGGAGAATGTACAAGACCATGTGATGGCGGAGTTCAATTTCGTGGGCGCCCATGTACAGGCTCTCAGAGTTTCTGTATGGGCCAACAGTTAGAAGAAGTCCGAGATTGCAATACTCAGCCATGTGGACCAGGAAATGGAACTAACACAGGAGGTAGTTGAGAAGAAAAATTATGTTGTTATAATTCCCCCCATATTTATATTCTTACAATGCTTATAACTAATAAAATGCCACCCTGCTTAACCTTACAGTATTCTAACTATAACCTTTTATAAAAAGGTTCTCTAACATTGAGTTGCCATGATAACTGTCAACCTCATTAATGTTAGTAACATCATACTGCTAATCTTCTTGTAAGATGCCTCGTAATTAATTCACAAAGAGACAGAACTAATCTATAAGCCAATCTGTATATCAGGAGATAGCCTTGGAGAATGGACACCTTGGGGAGTTGTAGAAAGGACCTCAGGAAGATTTATAGAAGGAGAATGTACAAGACCATGTGATGGCGGAGTCCAGTTCCGTGGTAGACAGTGTAGAGGCTCTCAGAGCTTCTGTATGAGTCAGCAGTTAGAAGAAGTCCGAGATTGTAATACTCAGCCATGTGGACCAGGAAATGGAACTAACACAGGAGGTAGTACTGCAGAAATAATTGTTGTCCTTATTACTAATTCTGATTTGTATGTAAATGTTATGGTTAAATATTAAACAAAATATAAAAAGGCACTAATATTTCTATCATTTATGTTTCCCAACTTAGTATTTTTTTTAATGTGTCAAGTAGTTTAACATTTATAGTTATCTTCAGACCTTCGTTTTTATTAGGTTACTATCACCCACTACCATTAATATCAGTATAGCTTTTACCTTACCCACCTTTCCCAAGAAAAACATGCTTAAAATCACAAATGTCATAAAAAGAATCATAACTAATCTGTGGGGCATTCTGCACATCAGGAGATACCCTTGGAGAATGGACACCTTGGGGAGTTGTAGAAATGGCGTCAGGAAGATTTATAGAAGGAGAATGTACAAGACCATGTGATGGCGGAGTCCAGTTCCGTGGTCGCCAATGTACAGGCTCTCAGAGCTTCTGTATGAGTCAGCAGTTAGAAGAAGTCCGAGATTGTAATACTCAGCCATGTGGACCAGGAAATGGAACTAACACAGGAGGTAGTTGAGAATATGAATTATGATAGTACTTTCTCATACATGCACATACATTGCTTATTACTGCTTAAATACCCCCTACTTAACCTATCAGTATTCTGAATGTTTGCTTATATCAACATGTACCAGTAGTTAGTATGCATATTAATATTTAGTTCCTGAAATCTAACAATAAGCAATTATCATTAACTGTCAGCTTTTATTTTGTTTGTAATGTTCTACCATTTTCCTAAGATGTCATTGTAATTAATGCAAAAGCAAGCACAACTAACCTATAAGCAATTATGTGTATAAGGAGATAGCCTTGGAGAATGGACACCTTGGGGAGTTGTAGAAAGAACCTCAGGAAGATTTGTAGAGGGAGAATGTACAAGACCATGTGATGGCGGAGTCCAGTTCCGTGGTAGACAGTGTAGAGGCTCACAGAGCTTCTGTATGAGTCAGCAGTTAGAAGAAGTCCGAGATTGTAATACTCAGCCATGTGGACCAGGAAATGGAACCAACACAGGAGGTAGTAGTTTAAACGAGAATTCTCCTTGTTACTAATTCTAATATGTGCACAAACTTAACTGTCTAGTAAAACAAATTCCTATCATCTATTTCCAAACTTTATGTATGTATGTTTTTGAATGTGCCAAAAAGATTGAGATGTATTGTTTGCTTTGCCTTTTAATAGATTGTATCACCCACTACCATTAACATCTGTTTAGCTTTAACCCTAATTAACAGAGCTACACTGCAGGGCATGATCAAAATCATGTCATAAAATAAAATACCTAACCAAAGTAATTCTGTGTATCAGGCGATAATCTTGGAGAATGGACACCTTGGGGAGTCGTAGAAATGGCGTCAGGAAGATTTGTAGAAGGAGAATGTACAAGACCATGTGATGGCGGTGTCCAGTTCCGTGGTCGCCAATGTACAGGCTCTCAGAGTTTCTGTACCAGTCAGCAGTTAGAAGAAGTCCGAGATTGTAATACTCAGCCATGTGGACCAGGAAA
Source organism: Lingula anatina (assembly GCF_051362555.1). Lineage (NCBI taxonomy): Eukaryota > Metazoa > Brachiopoda > Lingulata > Lingulida > Lingulidae > Lingula > Lingula anatina. The sequence continues at coordinate 15,609,942 of NC_141768.1, forward strand.
TGGAACTAACACAGGAGGTAGTTGTACAAAACATAACTGTTGCCCTTGTTACTAATTCTAATACGTGTACAAACGTAACTGTCAGGTAGAAATAACAGACCTTATATTTCCATTATTAATGTTTTATAATATGCCACATAATTGATGGTGTTTTGTTGGTCTGTAACTTTTTTGGGTTTACAAAACTAGCGTCCTCTATAGTGAAAATAGGATTCAGATCACACATAGCTGGGAAATGGCTTTTATCACAAAAGTAATAAAAGAAACAGCTAACATATAAGCCATTCTGCATATCAGGAGATAGTCTTGGAGAATGGACACCTTGGGGAGTCATGGAAATGGCGTCAGGAAGATTTATAGAAGGAGAATGTACAAGACCATGTGATGGCGGAGTCCAGTTCCGTGGTCGCCAATGTACAGGCTCTCAGAGCTTCTGTATGAGTCAGCAATTAGAAGAAGTACGAGATTGTAATACTCAGCCATGTGGACCAGGAAACGGAACTAACACAGGAGGTAGTTAGATATATTAATTGAGAAATTGTTTTTCTATACTTACCCATAATCTGGAAAAAGACCATTTTTTTCAGATTTTGCTTGCCCTGATGCTAACAACATGTTACTCGCTTTGAATATGTGTATTTATATGTACTAAGTCTAATACTAAAAATTATAAGTCATAGCCAGATTTTTGTGTAATTAAACAATACACATGCAAAAACTGATCTGTGAGCTACTCTGCATATCAGGAGATAGCCTTGGAGAATGGACACCTTGGGGAGTGGTAGAAAGAACCTCAGGAAGATTTATAGAGGGAGAATGTACAAGGCCATGTGATGGCGGAGTCCAGTTCCGTGGTAGACAGTGTACAGGCTCTCAGAGCTTCTGTATGAGTCAGCAGTTAGAAGAAGTCCGAGATTGTAATACTCAGCCATGTGGACCAGGAAATGGAACTAACACAGGAGGTAGTTGAAACAGTAGTTGTGGAAATTGATACTAATTTAACCACATTTACAGATGGAATTTTTTTAATCAAGTACCCAAAATTTATAACCCATTAATACATCTCAGCTTTATATGTTTGTACGTATGACAATGTGCTTACATGTAACATGCTAACCAAATTTGTTCCTGTGATGTGTCCCACTTGTTTCTGTGTATAGTATGTTTATGTGTAACATGTTAACTAAATTGGGATATGTATTGTTCAATTTGTAACTATTACGCATCTCTCTCTTCTTATTATGTATAGTTTTTAGCACTAACACAGCAAAGATATCCACTTATCATACAAAAAATAAATGTAAGAAACTAACCTATGAGGCATTCTGCATATCAGGAGATAGTCTCGGAGAATGGACACCTTGGGGAGTCATGGAAATGGCATCAGGAAGATTTATAGAGGGAGAATGCACAAGACCATGTGATGGTGGAGTCCAGTTCCGTGGTAGACAGTGTAGAGGCTCTCAGAGCTTCTGTATGAGTCAGCAGTTAGAAGAAGTCCGAGATTGTAATACTCAGCCATGTGGACCAGGAAATGGAACTAACACAGGAGGTAGTTAGAAATATTAATTGAGATATGATTTTCCTATACTTATCCATAATCTGTAAAGAAAAACATTTTTTTCAGATTTTCTTTACCCTTTATCTAACAATGTATTTATCAATGGCTTTGAATATGTGTATTAATATGTAGTACCTTAAGTCTTACACTAACTGTTTTAAGTGATACATGTAACTAGAATTTTATGTAATTAATCCACATGATCAATGTACAACAGGAGATAACCTCAGTGAATGGACACCTTGGGGAGTTGTAGAAAGAACCTCGGGAAGATTTATAGAAGGAGAATGTACAAGACCATGTGATGGCGGAGTCCAGTTCCGTGGTCGCCAATGTACAGGCTCTCAGAGTTTCTGTATGAGTCAGCAGTTAGAAGAAGTCCGAGATTGTAATACTCAGCCATGTGGACCAGGAAATGGAACTAACACAGGAGGTAGTTGATAAAACTGTAGTTGGGAATTGATACTAATTCTAACACATGTACAATTAGGATGTATTATATCATGTTCCCAAAAGTTATAACCCATTTATGCATCTTGTCTTTATATGTTTGTATGTATGACAATGTGCTGACGTGTAACATGTTTACTAATTTTGGATTTGTATTGTTTGTTTCTGTTATTTGTCCTGCTTGTTTCTGTGTATAGTATTTAGCACTAACACAGCACATATACCCTCTAATCAAACAATAAATGAATAAATGAAACCTAACCTATAAGGTATTCTGCATATCAGGAGATAGCCTTGGAGAATGGACACCTTGGGGAGTTGTAGAAATGGCGTCAGGAAGATTTATAGAAGGAGAATGTACAAGACCATGTGATGGTGGAGTCCAGTTCCGTGGTAGACAGTGTAGAGGCTCTCAGAGCTTCTGTATGAGTCAGCAGTTAGAAGAAGTACGAGATTGTAATACTCAGCCATGTGGACCAGGAAACGGAACTAACACAGGAGGTAGAAAAGAAGAATAATTGTGTTTTCAGTTAATTTTGGATATGATTTCATTTGGACCAAATATCACCCTTAATCAGACTAATCTTCCAATGCTTTTCCAATGAGTTTTCATGAAAAGCTTATATATATATGTGTCTATATATGTGTGACTTACACCAGCACCAACTGATCACTCTAATTGAAAATCTATAACTTTGACAGATTTTTTTTTACTTTGCTGATTGCCTGTATTATGTTGTTATTAATAAACTGGAAAAATTATTACTAACCAAAATCATTCTGCATATCAGGAGATAGCCTTGGAGAATGGACACCTTGGGGAGTTGTAGAAATGTCATCAGGAAGATTTATAGAGGGAGAATGTACAAGACCATGTGATGGCGGAGTCCAGTTCCGTGGTAGACAGTGTAGAGGCTCACAAAGCTTCTGTATGAGTCAGCAGTTAGAAGAAGTCCGAGATTGTAATACACAGCCATGTGGTTCCTCCACTGGAACTGCTGGTGTCACTGGGCCAACAGGGGCAGGTCCATTACCACCCACAAATACTGGAGGTACATCAAGAGTGCTTTCACCCTTGCTATAATCCAATATAGAAGTATAAGCCTTATCCGATGCAGTAATGTCTTTTGTTGTGTAAATGTACGTCTTGTACTTTGTCATGTCTTTGTCATGTATTTGTACCAAGTCAAAATTCCTACCCAGAGTGATGGCAAGATTTATTTGTTTGTATGGTGTTTCCCCTGTTACTGTTTATGTTACACTGTAATGTCTAACATTTTGTTTTGTGCTAACCAACAGTAATATATATATCATGTGCATGAAGATGTATTTATAGTCTAGTTGTGATGGCTCAGCTTAGTACCATGGGCTTGCAACATGCTGTGATTACAAAATCTAAGCCAGGAGAGTAAATGTACTCCTATGAATCTGTAATCCCAATCACAATTACTGGTCCACAGAAGTAGTACCATACTAGGCTAAGGTGTCACAACATAACTGTGAATGCATCTCATGCCTGTCCTTTCCTTACCAATGTTGTAATGTGATGTAAACTTTGACAGCAGCTGGAGGAAGTGGTACTAGCAGTCCCAGCATACCAGGACTGGGTGAGTGGGGTCCCTGGGGTATGGTAGACACATCTACAGGACAGTTTGTGGAAGACATGTGTTCAAGACCATGTGACGGAGGATTGCAGCTACGATCGAGGCGATGTGACCAAGGCAATTGCCAAGGAGCGGAGCTGGAAGAAATTCGTGATTGTAACACCCAGCCATGTTCTGGCTCAATAGGAGCAACTGGCCCAGTGGGTCAAGCAGGAGGAGCTGGTACTGGCAGCACAGGAGGTAGAGTTCAACCCATTGTTACAACACACTGAGTGGTGTCCAAGAGAGACCCTTCTTATTCTCTTTCGAGGATCCTCATTTAGACACCAAATTTTATCAAGGAATGAAATCATATTTTATTGTTACCTAAATCAGTGTTTGTTGCTGTATGTTCAATAGTTTTGAATTAACATTTAGTTTTGTTTTATGTTCTTGTCAAGTTTGTAGATTATTAGTTTTCAATGTTTTTGTATAGAAGACTTTTAGGGCCCTTTAACTGATATTTATGTTATAACTGTGTATATTGTTGGATGTTTGTTATGGAATGTCTGTTGTGACAAGTGTGTATATTAACAAATCAAGGGTCTCATTAATTCAATTTTATACTTTTTTACAGGAATATTTTACCATTAAGATAATGTTTTTCTTACAGGATATCTGTGATAGAATGGTGTTAGGACTGTACACTTGAGAACTTCATCACAGCCCTGCATAGGGGAGGGAAATGTTGTTCTTGGACCATACTAAGTATCTTGCTGCTGAATCTTTTCAGGTGACAACTTCCAGCTGGGAGAGTGGAGTCCGTGGGGTGTGGTGGAGCTGGCCACTGGGAACTTCATCCCAGGGCAGTGTACCCGTACCTGTGGGGGAGGAGCCCAGTTCCGTGGCAGACAGTGCACAGGGGCTGGTTGTAACACTGTGGACCCCAGACAACTGGAGGAAAGCAGGGAGTGTAACACTGAGCCATGCCAGGGGACAGGGGGCAGCACAGGCCCTTCTGGAGGGGCAGGAGGTTCAACAGGACCAAGTATGGCCACTTACGTTCACTTTCGTTTTTGCTTATTTACTGTCACTTTCATTTCAACAGTTCAGTTACGTAATGATTTTGATATTCAGTCACTGGTCACTTGTATTATTCCCATGGTGTGTGGTTACTTTAGCTTTCAATTCTCTTTTTGTAGGACATGGAATATAAAGTTTTTTTACTGCTTGTTATTAGTTTAAGATGATTAAACCTCTTATCTGTCAAAGGCACTAAGCATTTTCTGTGTCTGTTTTCCAGCAGGCGGTGATGTCACTTTAGGCCAGTGGGGAGAATGGGGTGTGGTAGAGCTTGCCACCAATAACTTCATCCCCAACCAGTGTACAACTCCATGTGGAGGCGGCATCCAGTTCCGTAGACGTGAGTGCACAGGTGCGCCACTGGCGTGCCAAGCACAGCAGGTTGAAGAAGTGAGGACATGTAACCAGCAGCCATGTACTGATGGCAGTGGTACAGGTATGTCTAGCCCTAGCTGTCTTTCACATGATCCAGACAGATTTTAAATAGCTGAAGACACATAAGGTTTTAGTTGTATTTTTGAAAACAACCTGCTTCTCACTGAACAACAGATATAATGGTAGATGTCTCAAAGATGTTTTTTCTATTTGATACATTTTGTCATATTAATATACAATTGTAACTTCACTTTTAAATTGTGATAGAAACTACTAAGTCTAAAATGAAAAAAAAATTCTCACCGAGTCTGTCTTCAATGCATATCAGGTGGAGGTGCAGGAGGCAACTACGAGTGGGGACCCTGGGGACCATGGGGGGTAGTGGAACTGTCATCAGGAGAGTTCATCGTTGGAGAATGCACCCTTCCTTGCGGTGGAGGATTCCAGTTTAGGACCAGGAACTGCTCTAGGGGAGAGTGCCCACCACCATTCCCACCAGATGCCAGCCAATCACAGAGGTGTAATGAGGACCCCTGTGAAGGTGGTCAGGGCGGCCCTGCACCTGGTCCACTCCCTGGACCTCAAGTACCACCCCAGAGTAAGACAGTGTTATATTCAGGCTGCTTCTATTAGTACTTTGCTGAAGAAAAATGCATTTTGCACATTGTGGGGCTCAAGTAGAATGCTTTTTTTTCTGGCATAAACAGTACTGCTCACATCTCAAAGTTTTGCTATTTGATGTACGATTGTCATTTTCAAGAGCATGTAATATTCTGATTTTTTACATTCTGTCAATTCCATATGAAAGACAATTTTTATTGACATATATTTTGATTTCATATGTTTCTCTTTTCCAGTTTCTGGATTTTCCCAATGGACAGATTGGTCTCCTTGCCCAGTCCAGTGCGGTGGAGGTAACCACACCAGAAGCAGGACATGTGCCTCAGGAGACCCCAGTACCTGTCAGGGAGACCTGGTACAAGGAAAACCATGTAACACCATCAAGTGCAGTAAGTTATATATTTCAGATATTTTTATTCATGCATTGCAGATATGGAACATTTCATCGTTCTTATGGCAACAATGTCAGAATTACATGAAGTACTTTGTCATATATACGTTAAAAGAGGTATATCACATACATTATAGGAAACTGTTTTTCAGTTGTTGATAACGAGTGAATTGACCTTCATTTTCGATGCCTTCTCTTTTTAGATTCTATAGTCAGTGCCAACATGGTTGATGCGCACATAGCACTCAATGGACAAGACTCTGGATTCTCTTTCTTGTAAGTGTTTCTGAAATCCTATTTACAGTTTAGCATATTTAACTAAACATTTATGAGTTACTTGAATATACATTAAGATTTGAAATGTCATCCTGGGAATGTATAAGAAAATCAAAGTTTAGTTTTATGTGATGTATTTGTTTTTCTTTGGATGTTTTTTAATTGTCTTATCAATAATATTTTTTAAAATTTGTTCCAGCTGCTGGATAAATCAAGAATTTAGCAACCAGTGCACATTCAATTCTCCGGGTGGCACTGCTAATGCCTACTACATGGATGGTAACGATGACAAATCCGAGGTGTACATCCGTGAAGACTTCACGAAGAACGACTTCACACTCTCTATCTGGGCCCGCCCAGTCCAGGTTGATGACAGAATCCTTCTTGCATACTGGGACTGGCAATTCGCTTGGCGCCAGAAGTTCCTGTTTGGAATCAAGGACTCCCAGGTTGAAATGAAGGTTCGCAACGAGATGGAGGAGGACCTGTACGATCTCCGTGGTGGTCAAGTGAGAGCTGGAATGTGGAACCATATTGTGGTCACTTACCAGAAAGCAACCAACACCATGAACATCTACCTTAATGGAGTCAGAGTGGGCAGCCAAACCATCACAGATCCTGTCAAGAACAAGGAAATTATGCCTATGTATATGGATAGATTTGCACCAGATGTTTTCCAACTTGGTTGGATGCCAAACCCACAGAACGAGCGTGCATACAATGGCCATATGAAGGACCTGTTGGTCCTAAATAGGTCTCTGTCAGATAACGAAGTCCGTGCTTTGTTCCAGGAGAACTTGTGGTAAACGGTCTGTTATAGGGAATTACTTTGCATTGCACTGAATGTGCAGATTCTTTGCAAACTTTATAGACTCTTTTTGAACTCTTTATCATATTACATACCAAAGTGAGATATATTATTGTGATTATTTTCAACTAACATGAATTGTCACTGAAAGGCTTTAGAAGGTTAATGATTATTTTTCTGATTAACATTTTGTAAGAATACAACCAGGACAATAAACATGTTATGCTTAATCAAAGATTTTTTTCCTTTTTTCTCCATCTCAACAATTTGTATGATCTAAAATGATAACTTAAAAAGCTTGAAAATAGTCATATCTGAATTTTATTAATCCCTTTTTGAGGAATACAAATTAATTTGAATAAGCTTATAAAAAGATGAGAAATACATATATACAACCCACCTGAAAATCGATGCATAAAACATTAGTGTACAACCCTGGCTTATCCTCGTAGATGGCACTATTCACAAATATCCATCAAATAAGCTGACTTAGCATATTGAATCTTTAAAATTGGTTTACTAAAAAGGGTTTAAACTTGATTAACAAACTTTCATTGAAATATAAATAAATAAAATACAACGACATTTGTAACCAATGTGTGAGTTGGCATGTAACATGGTTCAGACAGTGTTAGATGTGACGTGTTGGGTGTTACAGGATGCCGAGTATAATATCACTTGCGACTAAATTGTCAGAGAACCAGGATTTCATCACCTAAAAAGGATGTTTTGTGCCTTAAAACAGACTATAAATTTTGAAAGAAGTAAAATAAAGGCAACTTAATCCTGCATACTTAGGGCATTTGGATTTCAATAGATGATAACAAGCAAGCAATATACATTTACGTCCTGCAAATGAAACTGATATTTCGGGGAGTTTCCTTTTTCAAAGTTATAAACCTGCTGTAGCATCATATTTTTTGGCATTTTCTTAAAAATTGCACAAAATATTGAACTTAATAAGGGACTCGTACTAAATTTTACAGCCCCAGTGACACAGGGCTTGCTGCTGCTTGGAGAACAAATTTTATCCTTTTTCACCCCCTTCATAGTTGGGACTTTGAGAATATTTGATAGTTTATATCAAATTCACATTTCAGTGTGAATATTGTAGCCTTTTCTATTATAACATATTTGTAAATGGTCCAAGATTCATCTCCAAGCAGTCGCAAACCAGTTGTAACAGGGGATTAATCCACTATTAAACACCTCTCTCTTTTAGTAAGGCCTCTGTCCATGTGTCTGACAAAGCTAATGAAAATATCACTTTTGACTACAAGAAAAAACTTCAACTAATAGTTCACCTAGGCTTCTTATATAGAGATATTAAAAGAGAACTAAACTGTGACAGTCCTTCAAGTGTGATTACTGTCACAGACACTTGAATACCACTTAAACTTCCTCAGCAAATGCTTTGTCTAGAAAGACATCACAGCAAAGGCATGAGCTAACCCAGAGGGTCCTAGTCTATGCTCAATAAGTAGCAGTCTTTAATCTGGTCTATCATCTTTATTATATGGTTGTAGGCCTATTAGGATTAACTTTCTGTATTAACCGCTCTCTCTCCCTGTTCATACTAACTAGAAAGTTTTCCAGTCTGTTGTATTTATAAAGCTGGTATCCACACATCACTGCCTGTACAAGCCAGCAAAGGAACACAGCCCAACTGGCAAACTGGAAAGAATGGATAAGTATAAGAAAAGTGGCTGGAACTCAGCCAGAAGCTTTAACAACTTAAAATGTATAACAGTTGAAACAGGGTTACTTGGATAGGAAAGTTTTCCTGTTTTTTTTTTCACTTTATCATCTTGAAGGTTTATCATAATGTACAACAGAACTGTTTCAGGAAAACTTCACAAATAAAACCTTTCTTTATATTTTACTTTTTATCAAGACAAAGAACAATTGTGAATGCAAATCTGTCATCACTTTTTTCTACTTACTTGAGCCATTCCAAACTGGACAAAGTAGCCACTTGTTTTTATATCTGGATAATTACTGATCTTTATGTCACCAAATGATGAGTCTTCACAGCTGAAAGATTCAAAATGATACATCCTTGATGGTTAATTGCATGTCATCCATGTGTGAAGCACTTTTCATAAAAAAAAAATATATATATATATATAAGCAAAGTTGTTGAACAAGTTCTAAAAGAAAAATAAAGACATTTTCTTCAAATAAAACTTATTTTATTTTCATTATTTACTGCAGCACCAAGTAAGGCAAAAACTGAATACCATTGAGCATCAATTTTTAAACTCATATGTTTGAAACCTGAGTCATAAAATTTCTCACATTACTGGATCACAGAGCTTATGACATTCTAACAAACTGTGAACTGATGCAAAGTTCTCAATAATTGTTTGAGTGCTAAACAGTCCTCTGCTGAAAACATGCTTACCTGTCTCTTGCTCCATTATTAGTTATTACATTACACCAGTGAGAAAACCCTGAACTGAGGGTAATGGAGGAGGCAAAAGTCATAACAGTTGCAGCACCACTGACCAAAACTGCACCAAAAGCTGTTAGCCAGGACCTGGAGAAGTCATTCAAATGTAAAGACTCAGATATGAAATGAGATTTAAACATTACATCATACATGGGCAGGTCATGTGAACTCCAGGGCCCCGTAACTCGAAAGCATTGCACATTGAGACCATATAATGCATATAATATAATATAATATAATATTTTCACATGTGCCTGTCACATGAAAAGAGAGAGATTATAGATACATTGACAAAGTATGCTAACTGAAGCTTTTTTTTTCTAATTTCACTAGCTGACCCAACAATATGACTGCCCATTAGAGATAACAAACATACATGAATACGTAGTACATGATTATCAATCATAATAATCATCAATAAAGGTTGATTATAAAAGCGTTTATGCAGATTTTTTTTTTCATCTTGGTTTTAACAATGTTTTTGGTCAAGATGTTACTTCACCTGTGAAACTTTCTGTGTGGGGGTACAAAACTTTAATTTGTACCAGTAAATTGCATTAATTTTCTTACAAGTTATACACTTGTACTTTAAAAATGACCGTCACAGTGCGCTGGTTCTCAAAACCCAAGGGAAATATCATTCATTCATGTCATGCTTGATAACGGGATACTTACGGCTCCCTGTCCTTGTACAAGTGAACTGACATCCATATGAAATAAAAGAAACTAGCAATACATGTCACACATCCAAGAAATATACTGAAATCACAGCCGCTGTCTGGTCCAAAACTCACAGTTATTTCGTCGTGTGTTTCATTCCATGTCCCTGATGCAAAAAGCAGACAATGTCCTAGAAATTGAGACTGATTTGATCCAAGTGGGATGAATAAAAAGAATGAGATTATGAATAAAAGCAAATAGCCTGTCACTTGTGACAACACGAGGACATTTCCTAGTCCCATCTCTCCGCATATACTCTTTCCGTGTTTTGATCTCGTGACGGGATTTCACAGTATAGCCTCATTCTGACATCAGATACTATAATTGAAAACGGCTATTTGTCCCGAATACGAGTTTTGGCTGAGGAGAATTTCCCATCCCAGCATCCCAGTGAAATTTGGTTATTTCTCCATGTAACCAAACGTAATATGCATTTAGGAAGTTTACAGGCCTAGATCTGCATCTTTAAATCCTTATCATTAAGACATTTTGCTTCTTGTTGTGCATTTAATTCTGGTTGTTTTGTTGTCAAGAATAGGATACAACGCTGATTTGTCAAGTAAAATAGATTTTAAAACATATGTAGCGGCGTACATGGAGTGTTACCCACAGCTCGACATGGCAGACGAACAGGTTGTGCTGCAGCAAATGGAAGCTCAAGGTAAAGCTCTATAAAGCAATTAAATTAGGTTCATTTAGGTATCTTGCCTTGCATCTATGACTTAAGTCTTTTTCACAGATAGCTAAGGAGCGCTGATAATCGTATTATGTCCCCTTTCTAGTCTCAAGTGCTTTTACATATGTGAGAATTTAAAGAAACACGAGACCGAGTGGAATGGCAATTGTTCCACACATTTCCAGTTACTTTTCTGGTGATGCATGTCGTTGTTAACTGGAAGGTTTTTCGCTACTATATATCTATTTCAGAAACTCACCCTGTTGCAACAGGGATTTCTACAGTACATGAGGAAACGCCACTACAAAAATACTGGAAAGCTGTGAGGGACAATCCTTCAGATTTTACTGGGTGGACATATCTGCTGCAGTATGTAGAGCAAGAGGTAGGGAACATTTTATATTATGAACATGAATGAAAATCCTTACAGTTACTAGTTCTGGACTGTTTCAGCAAAATTTTTGTTTTCTATAATCACACAGCTGTAAATGTTTAGCTAATTTAGAATATAAAATTAAATGCCAAATTGAGGACCTTGTGAAGAATATATTTTAAAATATTTAAAAACTCTAAAGTATTCTTTAATTGCTAAGTATTATATTTTAGGAAAAGCAAAATGAATGTTCAAAATCTACTTTTCCTTTCTCATAGAGATTTATGATCATTTTCATTGTAGGGAAAACTTGAAGAAGTCCGTGAGGCATATGATGCTTTCTTTGGCTGTTACCCATACTGTTATGGATACTGGAAAAAATATGCAGACCAAGAAAAAAAGCGTAAAAACCTGGATAAAGCAGAAGAGGCAAGTTTCATAGTTGAGGATTGTTAATGAGCATACATTTATTGACTTGGAAATAAGTACAGTAATGACAGTGCTCACTCTGTTTAAGCTTTGATACAAAGATTGTGATAAAACAGTTGCGTTTTTGTATAATTGATGAGATTTTTATGATACAAAAATCTCATCAATATACTACTGTTATGTTTTCATTTCTATACTTTTAGTTCTCAACATGACCTCAAATGGGAAGCACATTGGAAGAGTGGATGCAACTCTTCTGTAGACATTTATCAATTTTTTAATGATCGTAAAATTCAAATACTGTCATGGTGTAAGCCACAATGACTACATCATATGGACTGCCTGCGTCACCATAGGAACAAGCCAGGAAAAAGAAGACATCAGCTGACATGGCATCCAGGTGGTTGCATTGAAATCGTGTCAAATTATGAATTTCCAGTTGACATTAGCATCAATTTTGCTTCCTTTTCCTTTTTTCTACCATTTTGTTTAATTGCAGCTTATACATTGCAGGTGTATGAACGAGGACTTCAAGCCATCCCCCTGAGTGCAGATTTGTGGCTAAATTATATAAGCTTCATTAAAAGTAAATATGCAGATGCAACAGATCTGGAACAGCGAGTTCGGAGGTAGGGATCCAGTCCCACATATTTAATACTTTTATTTGTCCTATCATAACATCTTAACAGAATCTTAGGATTTATGTAGTCTGTTAGTAGTTATGAATCCCTTGGGTACATTTGTATTGATTTGTGTAGGGAACAATAACTATCACGGTGTTTCTTTTGTTTTGCACATATTTTCATGTGAGCAAAAAATACAATTTACCAAATTAAGCTTGATGTTCTTCTCTTAAAAAGTTGTTCTTTTAAATCATTTCCCAATGTCCTGAACATAAAGTTATTTTATATAGGCCTTCCTTGGTAGATTTAATACAAAATAATGATAATTTTGCAGAATATTTGAGAGGGCAATCACAGCTGCTGGGACTGACTTCAGATCTGATAAACTTTGGGATGCATTTATCTCCTGGGAGAAAGAAGCCAATAACTGGCAGAGAGTGCTGACATTGTATGACCGTCTCATTGCAATACCAACTCAACTATACAGCCATCACTTTGATAAGTGAGTTGTAATGTGGTGAAACTCCTGGAATGGAGTTATCTGATGGGTTTTTGTTAAATATGTCATTTTGATTAACGTATAATATTATTTATGTTTTAACTATGTTGCTTCGTAGTGTGTCGTACTTTATTTTGTCAGGAGTTGTTTTCTTATAATATTTTATATCATCACTCTTGCAGTTTATGGATATTGCTATACTTAGTTAATGGGTATTAATGGCCAATTAATATGGGCCCTGTTATATCTTTTTCAAATGTAAGAACCTTTCTGGTGCATAGTTAAATGTTTCCCATCTGGTTAATAAGTAATGCTGTCAAAATTGTTTTTCAGTCTAAAGAACTTTGTATCAGAAGTGAAACCAAAAGAGATTCTTAGTTTAGATGAGTTCTTGAAGTTAAGACAAGAAGTAGTTGCAGAGCTTGGGCAGACTACTACTAATGAAGACTTGGGAGAGGATGGAGCCCCAGGGATGGAGGATGATGCACCCCCTGGGTTAGATGATGCACCCCCTGGAATGGAGGATGAGACCTTTAAATCAGAATCTTCACATCCAAAAGAAAGCAAGTCTGATAAAGACAAAAATGTAGGTTTATTTCATTCACCTTTTTTTAATGAAATCAATAAAAAATTAGGAAAAGTGAAAAAGGTATCAAACTAGCCAAGAATCAAAAGTGGAGAGAAAAGTATGCAAATTGTAATTTGCTTCAATGGCATTGTTATATTTTTCATAAGTAATAACTAATACTTGGATTTTTGGGACCCAAGTGTGTTCACTTGGAAAATCCCGACTTTCACTTTGTTTTTGTTAAGCATGATGATCCAGAGACCAAGCTGCTAAGAGATAAAATCATTAGTGCTAGAGAAGCCATTTACAGAATCACAGAAGAGGAAGTTAGTAAAAGATGGAATTTTGAAGAAGGAGTAAGCATATAAAACATTTTGTACAAAATATGGATTAAATCACCTTACTGGTGTAATATCAGTGCAAAATGATCTTAGATGGAAATATGTAAACATTGGATCTTTATCAAGTTTTTTTCCCCAGAATTTTATGCCAAGTTGTAAAAATCAAGATATTTAAAGACTTGAAATGTATATGAAACTGTATTAAAAATGGGATGGAATTTCGTTTAAACATTGGAAATGTTTGCTGATATCATTTCAGATTCGCAGGCCATATTTTCATGTGAAGCCATTAGAGAGATCCCAACTCAAGAACTGGAAGGAATACCTTGACTTTGAGTTGGAACATGGTACACACCAAAGAATAGTGGTGTTATTTGAAAGATGTATAATTGCCTGTGCTCTGTATGAAGAGTTTTGGTTAAAGGTATTATACAAGCTTTTATATGTATTTGAGTTAAATTAATTAAACAGTTTTAGTTAAACTTTGAATCAATTGTGTCGTTTGTTTTAGGGATAAAAATTCTCTCTGTATGTGAAAAATGAAGTTCAGAACGATGTTGAATATTGCGTAGGATGTACAAAAGCGGGAGAGGGGGTGTAGGGGTAGTGATGGCTTTTGGAGTGGTCATGATTTCATCCTTTGTTTGTCATTGTCTAATTTATTTGAAATTTGAAGTAGAAAGGAAAGATTTCCAAGCATGGCTATTGTCATGATTTCAGTATGCTAAATACCTGGAAAATCACAGTGTGGAGGCAGCACGGAAGATGTTTAAGAGGGCATGCTGCATTCATTTGCCAAAGAAACCGAGTATTCATTTGACTTGGGCAGCCTTTGAGGAAAGGCATGGTAAGCATTTAGTGAGTTCATGTGCAACATTTTTAATCCAGTTGTTATTGCTGTTAGAAACATATTTTTGGAAAATCATTAAGAGCAACAGTTTGAGATAGAAAACAATAGAAAAAAAATATTTAAATGTTCACAACTATATTTAAATGTGTGCTCTTATACTTAGGTATAGGCAAAAGGGACATGTTAGTTCGTGCTACTTGATTTATGAATTTGCTCTCGATTCGATAAGGTTTTACCATATTTCAGGTAATTATGAAAGTGCCCTTGAGATCTTGCGTAACATAGAGAAGAGAGTCCCAGGACTGGTGATGGTTCCTCTGAGGAGAATTGGTCTAGAACGTCGTCATGGCAACCATCATCAAGTACATGAGTTATATCAGGCTTATTTAGATACTGCCACATCACCAGAAGAACATTCATTCCTCTCCTTGAAATTCTCTAGACATCTTTTGAAGGTAATGGTCCAGTTACTGGTATATTTAGTTTGCTGGAAGTTTTATGAGATTTAAGTAGATAAAGGGGTATGCTGGATAAAAAATGTTAGAATGTGTGACCAATTTTACCCTATTTGATTACCTACCTTGAAGATTAATTGGCTTCATAGACAACAACATTGTAAGCCAAAAATAATTCTACATTGATTTTTGTTAATTTAAAAGCCTTGTTAAACTTCTGCTTTTGATAAAGACTATTAGATATAAACTAAGGTTCATTTTCTCATAATGTGCTAGCAGTATACCATTTGAATATTCCAGGTTAATAATGACAGAAAAAAAGCCAAAGAGGTTCTTTTAAATGCATTAAAAAAGGACCCTGTAAGTGTTAGAATGGTGATGTAAAGAATCCATTTTGTGATTATGAGTTAAGACAGCACAATGATAACTTTTTAATGTGAATGGTAACAGAAGTGAAAACTTGAAATGAAGATTTTTAAACATTAAAAGCAGTTCAGTAAGGATACAGTAATACATAAATGCAAAGTATCAAGGTCTATTTCTTTCTAAGAGAAATATAAGTCACTACTTGTTCCTGTCAATATCCATGCTTTTCGTAAAGATCACTGAGGAACAGATGAGTTCAAATTCCTATATTTGTGTTTTTAGCTTGCAGTCTGGAGCCAGAAGACTAAAAGTTGTGTTTATATTTCAGAATAACAGCAAGCTTCACCTACAGTTACTAGATCTGGAGTACCAAACCAGTCCCCTTGTAGAAGACGGCATACTAGGCATTCTCAACAATGTTTTATCCACTGAAATGACAATAGAAGAAAAACTCAAGTTCTCTCAGAGAAAGTTAGAATTCCTAGAAGACTTTGGATCTTCCATAGAAAAGTATGTCATTGATAAAGGAATTCACATTACGTAAATTGACTTTTTGTATGCTTCTATCATTCTTGACTGTAGCTTGTAGGAATAATGTCTTGGGTCATATTACTGTGACAGTCATTACTTTTATGGTTCACTTTCCTGCCAGCTTTAAGTTTTATTGAATATGATGATCTGTCTGTAAATGAAAATAATTTTATTTTCAGGCTTGTGGAAGCTTATGATGATCACCAGAAGCTGCTAAAAGATGTTGCCAATGAAAAAAAGAGAAAAGCATCTGAATCTTTAGGGTAAGAATCTTTTTTCTTTTTTTTTTTTTTTTTTTTTGCACAGTTTTGTCTGTTTTGCATAATTTTCAGTTTTTTATTATTTGTGCAAGAAGTTCATTCCTAATTAATAATATTTTGTAAAAGAAGTTTGTGTACATACTAATATAATCAGTACATTAATTTATTAGATAAAGATAACAAACACTAGAATCATTGATGAAATAAATGAAATTAAAAAAAAAAACGATATGTTATGTAGACCAGACTGACATTTGAGATTGTTACTATAGTGAGGACCCTAATGCAGAGAAAAAAGCCAGGCAGGACAGTCACAATGGTCACAGTAAAGAGGGTGCTGGAGACACCACAACAGCAGCCATGACAGACCATTCCAGTTATTATGCAAACTCCTGGGCTGGATACCATGTATGTACTGACTGGTTGACTGTTTAAACTACATAGAGTCTTTATATTGAAGAGTAGCAGACATTTGAAAGATATTCTTTGATGCATATAGTGAATTAATTTTGTCTTTGTTAAAAGCTTTTGTAGTTTTCTGTAGGTTTTAGAAATGGATACTTGTTAAAAGTTATTTTGACATTAATTTGTACATCAAAACTTAAAACAAGTTGAAAGTGCTTCAGACAAGAAGAGATTCTTATACAGAAAAATAAACATGAAATATATTGGAAGAACCTCAGTAAATTTTTTTTTTATGTGAATTGTCTCTTTTTCTTTTGATATGAATACTTGGTGGTATTTATATATTCAAATACATCTCTTTCAGCCTGGTTACAACTATGGTGCTTGGAGCTACTCAAATCCCTACTATCCTCAAACATAATGATGACTTTGTAGCAGCAGATGAAACTGTTCCCAGCCATTCTTTCTCAGGTCACAACTGACTGGATAAAGGATCTTTAAACTGGAATTCATGTCTTGTACAACTTTAACATGATTCATTAGACAAAAAGAGAGGGTGTCCATGGTGATTCCTTTTCACTTGCCATAATCAACACATTACCAGCTTGAGATGGACAAAGCCATATTTATTCTACTGAAAAACACCTCTTGGAAGACTGAATAAAATGTCACTTGTCCTGGCATTAATTAATATTCCTCATATTTTTGAGAATGCTGTAATGAATCTAATCCTGTTTTGACTTACGATGTACATGATGTACATCGTGCAGTTAAGATATTATTGTTTCACAAGTAATAAAGAGAATTAATTCTTAATCTTTGGGCTGTCAGTAGGTATGAAAAAAAGAAGAATCCTCATTTCCTTACTGCACTCAACAATACAGTGTCTTCGGAGAGAAAAAAGTAATATGGCTTCCTTTTTATCTGTAACATAGCATACATACAGGGAAATTGACTATTGAAAGCAGATCTTTATACAAAAGACTACTGCTGATATACATTTTCAACATCCGAATTGTGCAAGTTCTGTAGTAAATTGTGCAGTTTGTGTAAATATTTGAAATAGTTTTCAAATCATTTTTGAAATGCTCAATTGCTGTATTCATATATTTTTGTAATATTGATGCAAATTTATTCCAAGAACCACTGGTGTTGCAATACCTATTAACAGATTTATGAGGGAATATCAGAAAATAAATATGCTCCAACAATTAAATGTTTTTATGTACAGACACAGATGTGTCTGTACATATTGCCATCACCTGCGTCTGTCGTCGCCGATGCCGATGCCGATGCCGATGCCGATGCCGATGCCGTCGCTGGCACTTTCCTTGTAAACACGATAAGTGGAAGGCAGTTTTACTTTTTGGCTTTATATTTACAGAGCTGATGAATATTCATAAAACGCAGGTCAAGTTCGAAAATCAGCATGATCGGGCCATTATTGTAGAAGTTATGCTGTTTTTTCACTTTTCAGCATATATGCAACCTTGTAAACACATTTTAAGGAAAACCGTTAGGCCTATTGTCATGAAACTCACAGGAATGGTCAGTCTTACTAAAACGCAGGTTGAGTTCGAAAATCAGCATAATCGGGGCATTATTTTAGAAGTTATGCTGTTTTTTCACATTTCTTCAGATTTCCTCAGATTTAATTCTTAGGCATGTTAATAGCCTTATTATTTAAGTAATAAGATACGTTAAAGTGTTTGTTTGACATTTCCTGCATCTTTACAACATTGTTAGTTGATTATGTAAAAATGATGGTAAACTTGTTATCGTGTATTGTGTAATAAAGTGTCAAAAATGGAAATAAACTCATATCATTGCAGTTTGTCAGATTCAATCATTCACTATGTTCAGAATCTCAGAATGGAAGAAATTGGACATTTAACACTGTTCTATTGATATTTTTCACATCTCATCAATTTTCTTAGTTGATCTTATAAAAATGGCAGTAACCTATTAATTTTGTTTTATGTTAAAAAAGTGTTAAAAATGGAAATAAACCCATTTCAGAACAGTGCAGTCTTGTTTACATTTTGGCATCTTTAAGTCGTGACTTTGAAGTTCCATCGGCCTAAAAACCTTTGTTAGTCACCTTTACTATTTGTCCATGATACTAATATTTTATTATTAAAAATTGATGATCATTATGCTGTTAAACATTATGTAATATTACATCAAAATTTGAAAAAAACCTATTTTGGGCACTGCTCCCATGATGACCATTTAAGAAAAACCATGTCACTTACTGTTCTCAAACAGTACAGTTGATATGTACAGATGTGTCTGTACATATTGCCATCACCTGCGTCTGTCATCACCGTCGTTGCTGTCACTGTCGTTGTCGCCGGCACCATGCACTTTCATTGTAAACACGATAAGTGGAAGGCAGTTTTACTTTTTGGCTGTATATTTACAGAGCTGATGAATATTCATAAAATGCAGGTCAAGTTCGAAAATCGGCATGATCGGGCCATTAATGTAGAAGTTATGCTTTTTTTTTCACTTTTCAGCATATATGCAACACTGTAAACACAATATAAGAAAAACAGATAGGCCAATTGTCATTAAATTCACAGGAGTGGTCATTCCTGCTAAAACGCAGGTTGAGTTCAAAAATCAGCATAATCGGGCCATTATTTTAAAGAAATGCAGTTTTTTCACATTTCCTCAGATTTAATTCTTAGGCATGTAAACAGTTTCATTATTGAACTAATAAGATACGTAAAAGTGTTTGTTTGGCATTTCCTGCAATTTCACAACATTATTAGTTGATTATGTAAAAATGATGGTACACTTGTTATCGTGTATTGTGTAATAAAGTTTCAAAAATGGAAATAAACTCATATCATTGCAGTTTGTCAGATTCAATCATTCACTATGTTCAGAATCTCAGAATGGAAGAAATTGGACATTTAACGCTGCTCTATTGATATTTTTCCCATCTCATCAATTTTCTTAGTTTATCATATAAAAATGGCAGTAAACGGTTAATTTTGTTTTATGTTAAAAATTGTTAAAAATGGAAAAAAAAACATTTCGGAACAGTGCTGTCTTGTTTACATTTTGGCACTTTTATAGTTGTGACTTGAAGACCTTTGCTAGTCACATTTTCTGAATATCCATAATACTAATATTTTATTATTAAAGTTGATGGTCATTATGCTGTTAAACATTATGTAATATTGCATCAAAATTTGAAAAAAAAAAAAACTATTTTGGGCACTGCTCCAATGATGACCATTTAAGAAAAACCATGTCATTTACTGTTCTCAAACTTACAGGAAAGAAACATGGGACTAAAATACAGCTTCAGTAGGAAATACAGTCTGTTTGGTAATTCTTACTGCCAGTTAAACAGTTATTTTGTGAAAATTTAATTTTTCACATATTGGCATTTTTAAGGTGTGACTTTGAAGTTCCACGGGCTTGAAGACCCATGCTAGTCAAATTTTCTGAAAATCCATGATACGTATATTTTATTATTAAAATTGACGGTCATTATGCTGTTAACCATTATGTAATATTGCATCAGAATAGAAGAAAACACAATTTTGGGTGCTGCTGCCATGATGACCATTATGGGAAAACCATGTTACTTATGATTGCCAAACTTTCAAAAAAGAAATACAGGACTAAAATGCAGTCTGAGTTGGAAAAGCAGTCTAAGTGACTTCTTTTTCTGGAAGTTATACATTTTCAAAGTGTAAACTTGTCACATATTTTAATAACATTGGTATTACCTGTTGAGGATAATTAAAATTTGATGTTGAATTTGCAGTTTAATTCCATTATTTGAGATTAAAACTCACTCTCACTGTGAATTAGCGATCATTGGTGAAAATAGTCATAAATGACCCAGCATGCTTTGTGAGAGTAAATCGGATTTTGGCATGCCTTTATTTGTTCATATGCTTTTTAAAAATCGCATTAAAATGCCTGATGTCAATTTTCTCATTTATTTGTAACATATACTGATTTTATCATTGGCAGACAAAAACCGTGGGTTAACCTACATTTTTCATGTTGTTCTTTATCAATTTGAATGAAGAAATTTATCGCAGTGACTGTTTAATGGGACAAATGCAATTGGGTCTACCAGTAGGAGGTCAGGAAAGGTCATTTAAAGCTCATTGCCGCTTATATCCTCCTTAAATTACCCAATGTTTCACTTACACAGCCATTGTATATTCTTCGCGTGAACCACAACTTTCGTGTTTATATACATTTGTTTTGTCTAAATAAAATGCGAACCAAACAGCCGCTTAAATGCGCCATATGGCGTATCACGTGGTATCTTAGACGGTATTTGTAAGCGACCTTTCAATATGTCAGCCTCCATGAAGAGGATTTTGTGCTGCAGTAGAATATCCGTGTTACCGCTGCATAACAGTAAGGTAAGAAACATGTCCAATCAGAATCCCCAAGGCATTGTATACCAATCGTTAAATATCATTTCTTTTGTGCATCACTGGAATTAGCGCTGGCGTAATTTAAACCGCCACTTGTTACACTGTGTAGTATCCGATTCATCATTTCTGTGACTGTGATATTGTGTTAGTTAACGTTGAATACCGACGGCGAAAGTACATTTAGCATTTATCTAACGTGCCTGAATGACACGGAAAAGCAACTTAGCCAAGATTTACTTATCTTTATTTCTTCACGTTTCACAGACAGGAAACTGTGCCGCAAGTACAAAAGACGCCCTGGGATCAACTCATTCGCCATCTTGTGCTCTTTTTCTACAGCAGCGACAGCTGCACAACAAACAATTCTCAGCTGGCACAGCTTCCACACCAGTAGACCGCAGGCGAACTTGCTATCCAGACTTTGAAGTTGGACATCAAAAAAGGCTATTTTTTTCATGGTTTAGACGGGGGCTAAATGCGTGAGTATATGTGCTTTGAAAATGGTCTACCTAAAATGTGCAACACAGTCCAAAACACTGCAAAAAACACAAGAGATATTGCAAAATAAACCAGAGGTTACAGGGTCTCCCAAAATCCTCATATATATATATATATATATATATATATATATATATATATATATATATATATTACCCAGTGGGGTATTTAGGGGGGGGCAGGGGGGTCTGGTCCCCTCTTAATTGTAATTAGCACCTTCTATTTCTTTAAGATTTTTTGACTTATCAAAAAGATTCTTATTTATCATATTCAACAGCTGCAGCCATGACAGAGAATGAGCTTGATGAAACATTTCAAATACCCAAAAATGTATTCAAACTTTCAATGAAAGACATCATTACTTACAAAACCTTACAATACCCACCTCTCAGTAGTGCTGGGAAATGCAAAAAGTGACTTGAAACATTTTATGCAAACTGTATATAAAAAATTCAAGCAAATTCCAGATAACCTCCGGAATGAAAACTCCCCAAACTAAAGATAACATAAATATGGAAATTATTTATGTGAAATTCAAATGTTGGAAGAGCATTGAGGAGCAACGGAGACAAACTGTGGTAAAGGATGTTTCTTAATCAGAAGACTACTCAGACATGTGATGATATCCATATTGATGACAAAATTAATTTGTATTTAATCTTAGATGAAATGTTAAGTTATAAATATATTCCACACAATAACCCCATTTGCCATGTTAAATCTAATGTGGAAGAAGACATCAATATTCCTGACCTCTCCCCTGCAGAGAAAGAAAAATATTTGTATATGTATGGGCAATAATGCAGGCCCGAAAAGAAATCCATTCTTCCCATAAGGTAGCTGTTGAAAAGAAAGATACTCATACTGAAACACTTAATGCCAACAAAACAAATGTGGAATTTATTTATTTATTTATTTATTTATTTATTTATTTATTTATTGGCAAAGATGTACATTTACCTAACTCTTATACATGCAGGTACATAAAAATTCATGTTCAAAATTTAAGAAATTTGTGAAATATTTGCCATTTACACTCATTTTTTATTGCAAAAGTAATAAATTAACAAACTTTGGAACAGTACAAAAGTAAAGCTATTCAAAATGCATGCAAACAGTATTTTCCCATGCTTAATCAAGGACAAAAAATGAATAAATTGATATTACATCAAAAGTTCATGTACTTTATAAAATTCTTATCAACCTTTGCTATTCAAGAGCAGGTACATTACTGGAACAACAAAACATACTGCCAAAAAAAGCATTTCTTTGAGATCTAAATATATTGTCTTCAATAAAACGGCCAACTACCCACAACCCTCACATAAACAAAAACTTGGACAATGCAGTTTTGGATAGAAGGACACTGAAGACAACATGATTGTTTGTGATGGAAAATTTTGTCCCAATGGCTGGTACCATTATGCATGTGTGGACTTAATGGAGTAAACTATTCCCAAAGGAAATTTAGTGGTTTTGTGCAACTTGTCAAAATTCAAGAAAAAGAAAAAGTTCAGGAAACGGAGCCAATATTAAGAAAGGCAAAAAGTAGGTTCTATGTTTAAGCATGATATGTATGATACGCTAGTGGCTCAATGTTTTCAATGGGCAAAAATTATCAAATTTTCATATACATTGTTTTGTAAACAAAAAGATAAAAATATTTCTCTATAGCATTTGTGGTGATTTTGCTGTATAGAACAGAACTGTAGGGGAACCTGCTCTATAATTTCGTTGCTCCAATTGGACCAAATCAATAGGAATGCTCTCATTGTAAATTTTTGTACTCCCTTTTTCTTTCATGTATTATGCTTACATTATATATATAAAGAATATACTGTTTCTATTGTAGTGGTGAAAATGTATACGTGGATATAACTGTGTTTACAATTATATGACTATGTTAAACACTTAACTACAACAAAAAATTACTGTTACAGTAGTTAGCAGTAGAAAATCTTTTTAGCAAGCAATCCTTATTTGTTGTCATTCACCACCTTGCTGTACCAGTACATTTCACATAAGGTGGTTAGTCTCCATAACTCCTTTTAGCCTATAGTGTCTTGTCTACCTCTAGGTCACTGCAAAGGTTAGGTATTACGTATGTAATCTTCTCCTTTTTGCTTGAGGGTTCCAGTGTAAGCCTTGTTATTACATCTACCAAATAGGTAAAACTTTGTATGTCTTTTTGCAGTTATCGTGAGAGCCAGAGGAAAGTACATGTTCTAGTAGATATGTCATGCACATTGTCTTTTCCTAAATCTGATGTATTGTCCGTGATAGCATATCATCTGCATGTTGTCCAAGTCTTGCAATTTGATACAGTTCCTTGTATTTCCTCTTGAACTCATAAATAACAATACGTGTTATCCCTTTATTAATATAAACATGTTTACAAGTAGGTACAATGGATCTCAATGCACAATTATAGATAAAATATAACTGTCCCCATTCAATGTAGGGTACAGTATTAGATTCTATTTTCATTATCTTAGACTGGGGTGGCGCTAGCAATTTTTTTCTTTTTTGTCCAAATGGTTTAAATTTGACTAAAATCAAATTAACCCGAGTGTTAGCGCTACCCCAGTTAGAAAACTTTCACTTTAAATTGTTTCTCATGCTACATGTACCAGGCCCTTATTACTTTAGCTCATGATAACCAGTATAGGTAATAACTATATAATAAAAATATGTTTACTATTATTTATTACTTTATAGGTTACACAAAGGAAGAAACAATGGACATACACCAGCAGGTGGAAAATAGAACCATAAAATAAATTGTTAAGATACAATTCCCAGATTGGATAATATATGAAATATGTAATATGAAGAACCTGTACATGGCAAAATATAATAAAATAAACCCATTCTGTGCAGAAAAAGGCATCACCATGAATATGAAAAGAGAATGGACTATACATTCATACCACCAAAACCTGGAAAGGCAGGATTTTTTAGAAGAAATACCCCCTTGCATCAGTGATACTTAAAAAACTTGACTGGACTCAACCATGCCCTGGCCTTCCGTATGACACATATTCAGATTTAATTGCAAAAAGATGAGAAGATGAGAAGATAACGGGGTAAGTCAGGACCACTAACCAATGTTAACAGCAGTGGTGAACAAATCCATGCCAGAAAATGTCATACTATTTATTTTCCAAAAGATCAGGACATCCATAAGCCTTGCAAATCATTAATGTCATCATAATATAACATCCAGGGAAATCCAATGAACATACTGATTTCAAAAACTACTCCCATTGCACAAAATCTGAACTTTCTCATCGGCTGCATTAAAGTTTTTCTATTAAAAATCTAAAATCAAAACTTTCTCATGTACAAAATGCAAATAAAACATGTGCGGGCACTTAATACAGTAGATGGTAATGACTTGCAAACAACGTTTTCCAAAATATTAAATGATTTCAAGCAAGCACATCTCATAAAACATTATAAATCCTGCAAATGACAAGCATGCACGTACACAGAATCTTTTCCTACAATAGATGCCACCCTGGAACACATCAGCCAAGCACATATTACAATATAAAATCAATCGTATATATCTCACCCATTGAGAAAAAATACATTTGTAAATGGGATCACTGTACACAAACGTATTTGGTGCAAATCAACCATATACTTACTCACATAAAAGAACAGCAGGATGCATTTTTGGAAATTTTACTACAAGTGAAGTATTTTACTGCAAGACTAACAGAAAGCAATCACTACAAAACCCCAACAAATGAGATGGTATCCTCAAATTCTTCCTGGCAGGCTATCACTCCAAAACAGAATATGAACGAATGGGCAAATCAGGATACATAAGACTACCAAGCAGCAGAACACTACAAGATTTTCGGCACTTCAGCATGACAGAATCTTGCATCCTGAAAAAATGGCAAACATGCACTCACAACAACAAAAACTGAATCTTTCTGCAGTATCCCAAGTGGGTGCACTGCCAATTGATGAGGTGAAAATTAAAGAGGGACTTGTCTGGTCTGCAAATACTAGTGAGCTGGAAGGATTTGTAGACTTGAACACAGCAGAAGTTAAAGATCCCTATTATCCAGCCCTCTCATCTTCATCAATGCAACTACTTGGCTCACACATTACACAATTCCTTTTCATATCATTATTTACCAAATTTTCATATCCTGTTGGTTACTTTGATGACAGAAACCACCATCCATCATCTTTTCTGAAAGGGGTCTCTGGAAACTTCATCTTCATAGATTAAGATATCTTCTGGCCATCTATGATGGCACTTTTGAGAATAGGAGATTCATGAGAATGAATTTGAAAGCAATATATCTCACTGGTAACTTGACACACGTGACCATTAATGAATTAACCAATTAACCATTATTTTTTATTTCTGATCCAACCCATCTCGTTAAAAAACTATGCAGCAATGTCTTCTGTAGTGGTACTTCTGACAGACACGTGCACTTACTAACACATTCTGGAAAAAACAGTTATTTGGGAGCATTTTATGCAAGCATACCAAAGAGACAGAGACAGACCAGTTCAATAAACAAAGATAAAATACAGCCGTCCATTCATAAATAATTGCACAAAAATAAACTTCCAATGACAGACACTTGAACCAGAGGTATCGCAAGAAATGCAATAACATGACAATGAAGATACAATCAGACACAACAGTTCATTAACATGTCATGTCCCATTTTAACCATCTTCAACTCTACAGAGCCCCTTTCCAGCCCAAATGACCCACGACTTGCACAACTGGCAACAGGATGCAAATGAATTAAATGGGAACAATAACGTTGAAACATCATACTATACAAGAGCTGAAATGAAAAGGCGTTTCATTTCATACCAGACCATGGAAGACATGAAAATTAGCATCACTGGTCTGAAAGACCTAGTTAACTATATCTAAAGTGAAGAATTCCAAAAAGAATATCCAGATTGCTACATAATACCAAAAAGATTAAGTCAAGATGTTGTTGAAAACTGGTTTTCCTTACAAAGAGGTAGTGGTGGAGGCAACTGCAACATGACAGCTTATCACTACGGCTGCAACAGTAATTTGCTGCAGTGTACCCTTGCCCGAAAAGAAATCCATTCTTCCCATAAAGAAGCTGTTGAAAAGAAAGATACTCACATTGAAACAACACTTAATGCCAACAAAACAAACGTGGAAATTATTTCATTTGAAACATCTACATACCACAGTAATTACCGTATTATTCATTTGTTCATATAACGTTTTTCTTTCTCATTCATATCATTATCTTAATTAATGTAAACAATTTTTTCGAGGCTTACATGTCCCTGTGATTAAGATAAATTATATTTTCATGGTGATATGAAATTCTCTCATGATATACATCCTAAATAAGATGATCACACAAATCAACTGGATTCAAATTTGATTTTAAGTATCTTTTTGTATCTATTTTTATATTATGGCAGAGCAGGTACCAGACTATTTTGCTGGTGATGATTTACCCACTGTTTTTCATCTACACTTGTAATTATAAAGTCAAGTTGAATATGTTCACAAGGGATGTCAAGTCATGGTTCTTATATGACTACTTCCATCGAGAATAATTGCAAAGAGGACTGGGTGTCACTGATGCTGGCTGTTATTCTTCAAAAAAGCATTATACCTTCCAGTCAAAGAATGTTTGTCCATTTCCTTTGATCATTGATGGCTTTCACATGCTAAGTATAGGATTTTTTTTTTTTTTTTTTTTTTTTTTTTTGAGACACTTTTGATAATTGTTAGGATAAAGCAAAAGTTCATAAAGATCTGTTTATATGTGTATAAATTTCAAAATATAATGCACCTTGGCTAGCCAATTTCTGTACACTGAGATTCCTTATGTTTTGCTTTCAGTAACGTGTAGTTACAAAATGGGATTGAATTGTTTTAATAATTTCTCCTACAGCCTTATTTACGCTATAAAAAAGCACATACCAGTAGTGAAATAAAAATTATACATTATATAAAAATGGGAATTTTTATAAAGCTTATCCAATAAAAAACAAAAAGGAAAATGACAAATTATGTGTTAGTAGCTGATATGAATGTTAAGTTTTTTTATAATCAATCAACCCAAATAAGAGCTAAAATAATATATAATTCTTTATATATATAAATATATATAGAAAAGTTTAGCATAGTCAAACATTTTACGGCGACAATCTCCAGAACTTATTTACGCACATGCGCATTCAGAGGGGTAGTCCCCATTGAGGCACATGTCTCTACTTATATCATTCAGCGTCACTGCCTGACCCCATTTCACGCTCGATTCATTCTGTTATCTCCAACCTTCAGCCTAAATCTTCTGTTCTAAAAAATTTCACCTGCTTTTACTTTGATGAGAACTTTCCAGCAGTTCACTCGATACAATGGGGCGTTACAGCATGTTTACAACACTAGGATGGAGGAGACATAAAAATTGTAGCTCATCTGGGGCACAGAATAAAAAGAAGCAAATGTCAGTGGGCACTCCCTTATTTTCAGGATTTTCAGGACACTGCTGTGAAACTAAAACAAAGAAAACCATATAAGAAACTAATTGTTCAGCATACATAAATGACACAAATTTTATATGCAAATAACTTGAAGTTGAAAATACCAGTATCACCATTGTCTGGTCATCATCATTTACTTTCTGTGACTAAACTAATTCTGTAGTAAGTTAAGAAAGCAATATAATAATATATACATAGAAATTTAATCAATTATATACAGTTGTATACAAAAATATCTCACCCTTTAGCCTCTTTCAACTAAATTTACTTCAGATTCTGCCTCTGCATTACTTAGCTGCTCACTACTGACTGGCACACACTGCACTCTCTCAAGGGTGTGGCTGCCAAGCACTGTTCAGTTATGTAAATCAAGGTCATTATGTAAATGAAGTGCAGTAGGTGTGCTTGGCCAGATGTGCCTGAATAGTTTAGCTATTGGGTGGCAGACAATTCACACTTTTCTTTTTACTTTTTATATATTCTTAAGAAAATGCAGAGATTTTCTAAAATGCTTGTTAATTTCAATTTTCCAGAGCTGTAAGTTACATATCTGGGGTAGCGCTAACACTCGCCAATTTAGCCAAATGCTAAAACTTACTTAAATTGGCTAAAGAAAAAAGACTTGATTTGACTTGTTTAAGTCAAATTACAACCATTTTGATAACAAAAAAAAAGTGGTGATTTGGCTGAGTAAAAAAAAAAAAATTGCTAGCACTACCCCAGCACATGATATACTTTGTTCTATAACATCCACAATTTTATTACACATGCCATTCAAACAAACAGCATCCCTGTAAATTACTTGGCCAATAAACATGCCCATTATGCTGTTCACAATTCAAAGACACCATTAGGATCTGGCCTAAACCAGATTCTGATTAGGATTTGGCCTAGTCCAGTTAGTAACTGGACTGGATTGGGATCTGGCCTGTGACATTTTCCATTCCCATTGTGAAATGCCCTAGTTGTTTTCCTGGCAGTCAGTTACTATAGATAATGATGCCACCAGACAAGTATTGAGTGTAGATTTTTTATCTTCCCAAATCCAATTTAGCATTTTCAAATACAGCAAGCATAATCCTTGGCATTGTCTGATCAAAAATATTATATGCGCCATTCCAGTGTCGACAATACCCGCATAAAGGACTTTGGCCCTGATAGATGCAGTGCAGAATGGATTATAAAGACAGGTGGAAAGATACGGTGGGCAGGCACCACCAGGTTTGAAGACAGTTACAATTCTTTGCCACCAGAACAGGACAGAAGCTACAAGTTGGAGGAAATCAATGCTGACAATTCTGAGATCATGGGAATGGGATTTGCCAATTTCAGTGGGTATATTCCAGTTTGTGCATGTCATTGCTTGTCTTCTCTCTGACAGAGAGTATCAGAACATTCATTAAATTGTCCCCTTTTCTCATTCTTATTTTTTCTCTGTTTACCTTAATACTATAATAGTATGTTTTGCCACCTGCTCACTTAAATTCATTTTAATTTTTTTAATACAGATAATAGTAACATATTATGAAAAAGGAAATATATTTTTAAATTGACAAATCTGCTACAATATCCTAAACAATTATTAGCAGTTTGCAATTTTTGAAAATACTAATCAATTATTTATTTGCAGGAGGTATAAAAAATTTGAAAAAATTGACGATGAACAACTGTAAATATTTGGATGATGAAGGCATGTTTTATCTGGAGGAGCACACGTCTGACTGCCTGGAACACTTAGAGCTCAGCCATTGTAAGGTGACAGAGGCAGGCCTGCAGCACCTGACTCACCTAAGGTACTTGTCTCAACCACAACAAGTCTTTCACAACAAACTCACATTGCTATGATATTATTCTACAATGCCAAATTAGTCTAGGGATTGATACTTAAAGGCGCTGTCACACTTTCTTTCAGAATTGTGTTTTATTAATATGTAATGTAAATAGTTATTGATAAGTTATGGTGTAAAATGCTGTTTTAAATTTTTTTTTTTTTGTTACCTGATATTGTTTTGTTTAGTTATATACAAATCAAATCACTGCTGTGTTTCTAGGTGTATGTTATTAAATAATTTCTTAAGATAGCCATTGGTAAAATCATACATAATTTTTTTTCTTCTTTTTCTCCCCACAGGAAATTAAAAGTTTTAAAAGCCCACCATCTGTCTGGTGTAAAGAATCCTGAGGACATCGAAAAGAATATGCAATCAGCCCTACCCTCCTGTGATGTCAGTATCAAATAATGAAGTCCAAATGTCAAGGTTTTCTTGGGTTTTCAAAGATTGGTTAACCTCACTGTGTAGAGTCAGCACTGTGCATTTTTAGGACGGGAGCATGATAGATGGTGAGAGAAGAGGATCATGATGTGAAGGTTTAACAAAAATTAGGAAGATTTTGCATTGTGATATGTGAATTACATAAAAAAACTGTGAGCCAAGCACTTGTTTTGCCCCGAAAATTTCTAGAATGTACAACTGCACTTACTGCACAAGATGACATTTGTGGCAAAACACCATGAATATATTCTAGATTACACGCACTGTGAAACTTTTCATTTAACAATTGTTTTGGTGCCAAGAAGAGAGGATTTGACGTAAGTGTTTTTTACATGCCAGCAAGTTGTCTAAAATAGAGGTCACGCTGAAACAACTATCACACTGCATTATTTATAATACTGTGATGCAGTGCCTGATATTGTCTTATAAATATGATTCACATCAGAAATGTCTTCGCACGTGATTGTCCATAGACCTCAAACATTGTATTTGTATAGCCTGGTGACATTGTCAACTGCCATTCCTAATTGCAGAAATTTTGTTTGTGACATCAGCTCAAAAGTTTGAAATGATAATCTTTATATTGAATGTAAAAAAGTGATTTTTGTGATGATGAAATATAACAAAATTACCACAACTGCAGTTATTGTCATAGTTTACAAACTATCGGTACAGGTCTTAACAGTTATTATTAGACTTACATGTACCATAGTTTAAAGGATATGTTCTTAATTACATTTTACAAGACCATGTGTCACAAAGCAAAGCAACAAAAAATATTTAAAATCTTTAAAGAGACAACATTTTTTATGATGAGTGAGCTGAAGGCAGGCTGCCATGAACTCAAGTGGTGGACATGCAGCTTAACGGAACCAGCACTATAATTATGTAGATTGGACACCCTCCCATTTGATAAATGGTTCAGGATTGGTTAGATAAAATGCACTGGACAGTGACCATATCAAGATGATCTTTATTTTTGCTAAGTAAAGTATAAAAACTTGACCAATATATGCATATTCTTACAATGACTATATTCAGAATATGACAGCATTTTTGTACAAACTGATTAAAAGGACATTGTCTATTACAAATAATATATTATCTTATTTCACTTACAGTATTTTACATTAAAGCTTTGGAGAGAGACCTATATTTCTGACTGTCTTGCTACTTTTGATTTGCCTTATATCAATAGGCAAATTATTTCATACCACATTTTCAAATTTCTCTCATGGCAACTGTAGTATTAGTAAATGTGCTTATTTACATTGAATAACTATATTATGTGCTCATGCCATGATTCAATCTTTCTAGTTCATCTACCTCATTAAGACATGGTACAAAATTTATTTTCTAGGTTTCTTACTTTAAATATACATTCTTGTTCCCACTAATTAACTAGAAGGGCAAAAACATACAGGTATTACAAATGTACAAAATACTGTGCACTATTTTAAAGCTTCATAGAATCATAGTATTCTACCAGTCGTGCTGGTATTCTGTCTGACCCAAGTGATCTTGGCCTTTTGTCAAATCTGACCAGAAATAATCCTCAGAAGTTTTTACAGTAAAAAGATTAAAAAGACTCATTCTCTTTTACGAGTCTCCTCTCAAGTTGCATGATTATGATTTGTGAATGAATTCATACGATTTGTGAATGTATTTGCAATAGGAATTGTTTCATAAGTTGGACCGTAAGGGTTAATATAATTATAGCCCTCATCCCTCACTTGTTCATACCCCTCCAGAGCATTGATTTCTATTGTGCTCTCACAGGCGGCAGCATTAAAATGCACATGGGCGCCTTTGTTTGATGGCATTTCCAATCTCTTGGCATGGGCCTTGAGAGTTGCTGAACACTTTTTCAAGCGCCTACAGACCACAACAGCAAACACTATGGTGAAAAAAACTGAAAGCACTGCAATTGCTAAGGCAATGTAAACAAGGCTGAGAAGGCTGAAGCTGCCTGATGATGACATTAAAGGACTTATTGTCACCTTTGTGTCACCAGTAGGGCCACCCAGAGAGCCAGTGGGGCGAGAGGTAACTTGTGATGTGGATCCAATGGGTAAGGAACCCTTCTCAGTGCAAGGCATGCCCCACAAATACATGTCCTGTATAGAACAGTCATCATGTGGGAAGCTATTGATAAGAAGTCCAGTGTATTCATTAGGTTCAGCGCATGTTGCTGCAGGGAATGGTGCATGTGGTAGTCGTGCATTTCGATACCATATTAGTTGACAGTCGCATATAAATGGGTTACCATTCAAGGCCAGAACTTCCAAAAGCTGCAGCCCTCTAAAGGCACAAAATTGAAGTCTTTTCAGGTGGTTGAAACTTAAATCAATCTGTCTTAGGTTATAATCCAATCCATAGAATGCTTGTGGGGAAATTTCTTCAATTTCATTCCCTGACACTGAAAGTCGGAACAATAGATCTAACGTTTTGAAGGTTTGTGCTGGAAGTGTTTTCAGCTTGTTCTCTGCAATTTCCAAGTTTTCCAAATTCTTCATGCCATTCAGAACTTCCTTATCTATGACCTCCAATTTGTTCCAATTAAGGAGAAGAGTTTGAAGTTGATCAAGGTATTTCAAGGACTGGGGAAATCTCTCCAGTTTGTTTTGTGAAAGGTCCAACACTGCCAACCTTTGCCCAAGAAGGTGAAATACATCTGCACCTTCTGTGGTAAGTCTGTTTGTCCGCAGTGAAAGCCACTTGATATTTCTCAATCCCTGCAGAGCACTTACATTTGAAAGCAAGTTGTGGCTCAAATCCAAATCTTGAAGCGTTTCTTCCACACCAGAAAAAGCATAAGGTTGAAGATCATTGATGTTATTATGGTTGAAATTGAGACCTTTAAGAGTGGTGATCCCTTTGAATGCATAATCATCAACTTTTGTCAAGAACCCACCTGAGAGGTTTATCTCTACAATATTGAATGAAGAGTTGATGTTGAATTTGGGTATTGCATCCAGTTCTCTCCAAGAGCAGTCAATGGTCCATTGTTCCTTTGTGAAGATACAAGTACAAGGGGTACCTTGACATGGGCCTGGTATATCTGCATCAGGGTAGTCCCTGTCACCTACTGAATCTACATAGCCATTTCTTGTCAATAAGAGTAAAACAAGGAGAAAACCAATCAGTTTCCAATCCATGCTTGCTCGATTGAAAGCCTGAGCATGTAGAAAAAAATACTAGAATATAAATAATACATCAGTAGAAATAAAACATGATTGAAAGTTCATCACTAGCACCCCAAATGAAGATGGAGCTCATTGTTACTGTGGAAATCTGAATCATTAATTCTCCTATTCATATTATTCGAGATACTTAACAGTAAGCAGCGTGACTCATTAGCCTGTCTTCACCAGTAGTTCTCAAGTCACGCTCAGATAACCATCAAGGCACAGTAGGAAGTCAGGATCTTCACCTCAATTGTAGCTTTTGGTCTAGCAATTTAAGACCATACTCCTAATCTGATAACTGCCGACTTATTCTGAGCAGCTATCATTATAAAAAACAACTCCGCTTGTTAAAGATAAACCAGTTTAAAGGAAAACCAAGAATTTTGCATTGAAATACTAGACTAGTGACATTATCCTCATAGTGCGTTCAA
Source organism: Lingula anatina (assembly GCF_051362555.1). Classification (NCBI taxonomy): domain Eukaryota; kingdom Metazoa; phylum Brachiopoda; class Lingulata; order Lingulida; family Lingulidae; genus Lingula; species Lingula anatina. The sequence goes on from NC_141768.1 coordinate 15,643,974, forward strand.
CACAAACTTGAAATCAAAAGTTCTATTATTTAATCTTTGTGAAGACATCATGCAATCACAAATGTAGTTAAAATGGCACCAGATCCCTGTCTCAGTGATTGGTCACGAGTGACCTTTAAATACTATAATCCAGTTTAAAAAAAACAAAGATATCATAACCTCACTTTCGTGGTAACAAGCTCCTTTAAATATTTGTTTACATCTTTTATGAAAACTAAAAAACTAATTTTTGTTTATATCAATTTCAACATTATCAGGTTGGCATGACTTTTATCAGGATCAATCAAGTTGTTTATAAACAAACCTGAAGAGACCACATGATAATTGTTGGGTGGGGCAGTGCAGCACTTGATAAAATTATCAGTGGTCAGTTGTAAGTCCTAACTGTCACAGAGTCACAAAAGAGTGATAAAGAAATAAGGACATTTTTGCAACAGAAAGAAACCACTACTATTTTAAGATTTATTTTATTATCTGACTTACAGTTTGTCTATGATACAAATTCGAGTACCACAATACCTCATAGTAATTTTAAATTTGGCATGATAATGAGAAAATATTCTATATATTCTTTAAATATAGCAGTTTCTTTAAAAAACTGAACCAGCAGAATACCTCCAGTAAAAATATTCAATTCTTTGCAATTCTAGATGCATCAAATATTATCTTTTACTTTTTGACTTCTTTTTGCCCTTAAACTGTTGTTTTTTGGGTTTATTTCCAGCAAACTGTCCTCTGTGTTTTGCACCTCTTTGTTGTCTCTTCTTTGTCCTCCAGTCTCGACCCTGCACCCAGCGGTCCCTGTCTGCCTCCCACTTCAACTGCTTCACACCTGGAATTAAATGTTTGCAGAATTATCACAAAAATTCATGAGATGGCCATACATTAATCAATCAATTTCAAACCACCATTATACCAAGTTGGCCTTAGTAGATGTAAACAAAACAATAAAAAATCCATTTATATCCAAAACAAATTAAAGAACCTCTTTCATAAAGTTAAATCAGTCACTTCCAATGTACATTTTGTTTTGTAAACAATATTTTAAGTAAGGTTCATACACAGAGTGACGACGGTATGTATCTTTGTACAAGTCACGGGTAATTTCAGAGCACCCCAATTTATCTTCTCTTGGCATCTATCCTTTTTCTGAATTACATTATCACACAGGAAAGAGATGTGCGAGGTACGCTAGCGTCACAAATAAGTGTAATTATAACTGCACCTACCTGCATTATCTTTGTTTGACATAGCCTCCGTGCTAATCAGATCTAACTTGGAGCTGGCATTCTCATCAATAAGATGGGCAAACTACAAATACATTAGCAGAAAATGTCAACTTTAAAATGATAACTACATATTAAAATACATTGTGTGTGAGAGAGAGAGAGAGAGAAAGAGAGAGATGAGGAAATGGCATTTTGTTATCTTATCTAAAATAAAAACTGCCCAGTTTTCATACAACTAAACAAGGCAGTATGGTCCTCTATTGTTTATTTTTCCACATTCTAGCTTTAAGAAATTAAAGGCATAACAACTGTTTGTATGAGATTCATATTTCACAATAAAAACATTGTAAACAACTCATAGAAATAAAATCAATTCCATGTTACCACCAAAACAGCAGTTATTGCAATTATTCTGGAATCTGATTGACATTAGACCACGAAGACCTTCAAAGGTAGCTATACCTACATAATAATCTCTTAAATACCAAACTTTTTGGAATAAATAATGGTCCAACTTTGGATGTCAGAATGGATTCATTAACCACTGGTAGGTATGGGAAAATAGTTGTTTACCCCAGGAAAGACATTTTTTGGCCAAAAGGAAGTTGTTATTCCTTTAATCAATTGCTAGTCCATCTTAAGCATAGTTTCTGAATCGGTTCATTTGTGGGATAGTTATTGTCTACTCAAATGAAATTATATCCCATGATACACTTCTTAACAAAGCAATCATAACAATATCTGTAATGAAGCTTATGATCTAATTAAAATATAAAATCACTCACTTCCTCAGCAGCAGCAAACAGCCCAGAAGTGTCAAATCTAAATTAAAAGTACAAATGATATAATATTTTAGAATACATATATGTGATGCATGTTGAATAAACAGGCAATTATGACTTAATATGTATGATTTATCATCCAACAACCAGACCATTTATTATATGCACATACTGTGCACACATTATACTAGACTGTACACTTTTTATTGTAGACTACTTTTTTTGCATAATTCTTATCTATAATCAGAAATATGATATTTTATCTCATTTCAACTTCTTACTCTGATTTCTTTCTCTTTGACCCCTTTCCACTAAAAAAGTCATCTGCTGAATGTCGTTTATTTTGTTTCCGATCAGTTGCTTTTGATATGGCAGCTTCATCTGGAGAAAAAATGGTTTGGTGCAATTTTAAACTAAAAACTCAATACAACAATTTTCAACATATAGAGAATAAATTTTATAAATGTCCAACAGTCAACATCAAATTAGACACAAGTATATATCATGTAAAATTTACATGACGTTATATAATATTTACATGAATTATGTGCAAGATGCAAGAAAATTTAAATTTAATTGTAATTATTTTCCCAGTACCTTCAGATAGTTCTGAGTTCTCTTCATCCTCCCCATCAAAGTCATCTTCATCAATAAATGCATCCTTGAAGTCATCATCACCAAAATCAGGCTCTTCATCTGATAAATCATCATCTATATCTTCATCCATATCATCATCATCTTCTTCTTCTTCATCATCAGGTTTCTTTTTCTTCTTGTTTGTTTGTTTTCCAAACTCACTAGAAAAAATTCATTCAAATGAATCCATTCTGGCAAAGATATTAAAATAATGCATGTATTCATAAGAATTAGTTTAAATGAGAAAAGGTTTATAAAATTTAACATCATACAAGAATAACATTATGAGTAGCAGGGTATGTTTTATTTTAAATAGCTTTCTATTAATTTAAAAAAATGAAAACAGCAATCCTACCCTGCAAAGTCAAACTCTACATCTTGGTCCATGTCAAATTGTTTCTCATAAGAATCTGAAAAAAGAGCACAATACATATAAGAGGCAGGTTTCGAGTAAATCTTCACAACAAATCTCAAGTATAACACTGAAATGACAGATATTAATCCTACACAAAAATTTAACCGAATTAGAAAAACAAAGAAAACATTCAAAGCTTAGAAGTGTAGTAAAGCTATTAGCTATTCATGAGTAAATCGACATTGTTTTATGACTTTTATCTAATAACACCAACATAAAAACACTTTAAAATATCTAATTTAGTTTTTAATTTAGGCAAGATGATATTAAAAACATACCTAAAAAGTCATCAAACTCCTCATCACTGACGCTTTCAGCATCACTATCTTCATCATCTACCTCCTTCTTTTTGGATGCCTTTTCACTAAAATACCTGTAACAATACAAAATGTATAATGGAGGCTAGGTAATACTATGAAAGAATGTAGTGGAGAGCAAACCCTCAAAATTTCAATCACAGATGGGTAATATTTATATCTGATCAGGATAAGACTTTTTTCTGACATAGAAAATAATACTGTAATTCAGAAAATAAAAATAATTTTAAAAAAAGTTGAATGCCAATTGTAACAACAACAGATCATAAAATATTTGTGAATGGCGCATTTAGCTCATAGTGCTGTTTTGCACTGTAACTATTAAACAAGGCAGCAAAGCTGTCAAATGTACAGACAAAAAGCAGGAAATAACTATGCACAAAATAGGCTACTGTCAATTCTGATGCAAAAGTACATTAAGTTAAACTGCAAATTCAACATCAAATTTTAATTATGCTCAACAGGTAATACCAATGTAAGTAAAATGTGTAACAAGCATAAGGCTTCAGGCCCATGGGAGTTCAAGTTCGCACTTTGAAAATGTATAACTTCCAGAAAAAGAAGCCAATTAGACCGTTTTTCCAACTCAGGCTGCATTTTTAGTCCTGTATTTCTTTTTTGAAAGTTTGGCAATCATAAGTAACATGGTCATAATGGTCATCATGGCAGCAGCACCCAAAACTGTGTTTTCTTCTATTCTGATGCAATATTACATAATGGTTAACAGCATAATGACCGTCAATTTTTAATAATAAAATATACGTATCATGTATTTTCAGAAAATGTGACTAGCATGGGTATCCAAGCCCGTGGAACTTCAAAGTCCCACCTTGAAAATGCCAATATGTGAAAAATTAAAGTTTCACAAAAAAACTGTTTAACTGGCAGTAAAAATTACCAAACAAACTGCATTGCCTACTGAAGCTGTATTTTAGTCCCATGTTTCTTTCCTGTTAGTTTGAAAACAGTAAGTGACATGGTTTTTCTGAAATGGTCATCATGGGAGCAGTGCCCAAAATAGGGGTTTCTTCAAATTTTGATGCAACATTACATAATGTTTAACAGCATAATGACCATCAATTTTTAATAATAAAATATTAGTAACATGGACATTCAGAAAACGTGACCAGCAAAGGTCTTCAGGCCAATGGAACTTCAAAGTCACACCTTGAAAATGCCAAAATGTAAACAAGACAGCACTGTTCTGACATGGGTTTATTTCCATTTTTAACACTTTTTTAACATAAAACAAAATAAACAGTTTACTGCAATTTTTATATGATCAACTAAGAAAATTGATGAGATGGGAAAAATATCAATAGAACAGTGTTAAATGTCCAATTTCCTCCATTCTGAGATTCTGAACATAGTGGATGATTGAATCTGACAAACTGCAATAATATGAGTTTATTTCCATTTTTGACACTTTATTACACAATACACGATAACAAGTTTACCATCAATTTTACATAATCAACTAACAATGTTGTAAGGATGCAGGAAATGTCAAACAAACACTTTTACGTATCTAATTAGTTAAATAATAAGGCTATTAACATGCCTAAGAACTGAATCTGAGGAAATGTGAAAAAACAGCATAACTTCTAAAATAATGGCCCGATTATGCTGATTTTCGAACTCAACCTGCGTTTAAGTAAGATTGGCCAATCCTGTGAGTTTAATGACAATTGGCTTATCTGTTTTTCTTATATTGTGTTTAAAGTGTTGCATATATGCTGAAAAATGAAAAAATCAGCATAACTACTAAAATAGTGGCCCGATCATGCTGATTTTCAAACTTGTCCTGCGTTTTAGTAAGATTGATTACTCCTGTGAGTTTCATGACAACAGGCCTAACGGTTTTCCTTAAAATGTGTTAACAGGGTTGCATATATGCTGAAAAGTGAAAAAACAGCATAACTTCTACAATAATGGCCCGATCATGCTGATTTTCGAACTTGACCTGCGTTTTATGAATATTCATCAGCTCTGTAAATATAAAAGCAAAAAATAAAACTGTGTTCCACTTATCGTGTTTACAAGGAAAGTGCACGGCATCGGCATCGGCGACGACAGACACAGGTGATGGCAATATGTACAGACACATCTGTGTCTGTACATAATAATCAATTACTACAGGATGCATCAAGCTTGCCTATAAAAGAACTTTTCATCCACTGGGACACCCTCCTCCCCCCTCTCCAAGTATTTCTCACTGTTCACTGGTACTGCCTTCAGTCCCTGGGGCTGATACCCCCGCTGCTTACGGTTCATCATACCACCGGTCACTTCAGCTGAAGTTATACAAAATGGATAAAGAGTCTGACAAATGTGTAAAACCAAAAGAAACTGGTTTATCTACATTAGACATAGGAGACATATTTTTAAAATTCCCAACTGCTTGTTCACTTTTTCAATTAAATTTACCTGTTGCTTTCTTCTTGGGATTTCTGAACACAAATCTGTCTAGAAATCTGATGAGAGTAAAATCCTGGAGAGGATCCCCTGGATACGACACCAATTCTCTCTGTAACCAAACAGAAGGTGTGACATAAACCAACACAATCAATGTTATAACCCTGTGGGTATCAATGACGTAAATATGATGATATGTGGAAGCAGTTTTTCATTAAATATGTTCACAATATTGACAAATATGTCAGTAAAACAATCTAAAATCTAGCAAAAAAAAATCATGTTGCTGACTCATCTTCTTCTATTGAGTGAAAATTTGCATGGTTATTACAGAATCCAGATTCACATACTTGCAGCACTTTCTGTGCAAACAAGGCAACAGAGGGGTGATAGTGCTGTGCTAGCTGCTTCAGTTCCACCTCACTGGCAGCATCAGCTTTACAGTACAGAGGATTCCTATGGTGGGGATCATAATCTACAGTCTCCTGCTTCACTGAAATATAAGACAGAATGTAAAGAGGGCTTTTATGTTTGGCCATAAAATATTCAATTTAAAGAGTGATATTGATGTATTATACTTATAGATTTCTGTTGCAACAAAGTGTTATAACACAAATCTTTGTGTATCACCCCTCCACAGCACTTTAATTAAAAAATGTAGATTTTGTCATAGATTTTGCAATACCGAGTTTACCTCCCAAATTTTGCCTATGAACCCAAGAGCTCTTTACTGGTTTGCTGATAGAATTTTCACTTGGCTCTTCATTAGTCTTGTCACTGGTTTCCTGACCTTCATCTCCTTCCTCCCTTACATCTTGAAAATGTTCCTCTTCATCCTCATCTAATTCCTATAATATAAAAGGTTATAGTCCTTATTGACTCACAACATAAGGCCAATGTCTATGGTATCGAGATGCCATAAAACCATTCAACCATATTAAATGTACAGAATTCATCAATTAGACTCAATACAAATTTCAAGACACAACTGCTTGGAGATTGTGTTCACTGATCAATTTGAAAAAGAAACTACTAGTAGAAATACCCATCCACTTTTTCAAAAATCAATATATGAAAATAATGGAAACTTTTACATGAAAATCTATAAAATGTACAGTATTTAAAACTCAGTAATGCATGATGAAAATAGTACTATAGTTTGAGTAGTTTTGTGACCATAAAAAAAAGATTTACTACCATCTTTTTACAGAGTATGATAATATCTTTCTAGTACATAGCAATGAATTATTTAACCTTAGTGTTTTACCTCTGCCATGTGGCTGAGCTGCAGTGCCTGTGGTTTTAACTTCAGTATCTGAAATGTATTTAAATGCCATAATAAAAAGTCAAGTTTGTTCGATATAGACTTATATAGGTTTAGTTCACTAGTTGGCATATAATAACAAGAATATCAAGTTTGTTTTCTGCAAAATGTTATGAAAATTCTACTCAGGCCATGTCTATGTCGCTTACCTCAGAGAGTATAATTAATGCAGCACAGATGAATGGTGGCGTCTGATATAGACAAACTTGAAGCAGTCTTTTTACAAAAGCCTGAAAAGAATCAAAAGAACATGTCATTCTGTCTAGCACTACACAATAAATCACAATAAAACCACTTAGTAATACACACTGTAACATCCACCATAGGACCTTTCATAAACTGCCAAATGTGACAATGTAATCTTTACTATTGAATATATAATAAAAACATATCAAAACACTACTGTAAGACATTGTACTACCTTAACTCTTTTATCAGACACATCCTTCTTCATGCTTTTGTACAGCAGATTGAGAAACAAGGTCTGCTTGGAGGACGTCTTCAATTCTGGATCAACCATTTTCCTGTAGAGAGCACCGTAGTATCTGTCCGAAAGACTGTCACTGGAACAAGCAGAAAAATAGGACTAAAACACAACTTCTACTCACATGTAATATATGGAGACTTTTAGAAAGTGATGTACAATAGGCTAATGGATAGAATAATTGTTTACTTAGGCTAGAATAAAAGTAAATGTAGAAAAAATATTTTGAAAGCATGTGAAGCTCTCAGTATAATTTCTGGCCATTTCATAAACTTAAACATCTTTTGCAATACACTCAAATAAGGACTTTATCCAGACTCAGTGCTGGAACAAATACTGTGTGCCCATGCCAGCACATTCGGGTGTTTGTGGTGAATACCTGGAATCCATGACTTGATACAGCAACATTAATGCCTGGATACTTGTACTGAACTTTACAATGTGGACTATCTTGTACAAGGTGCCCACATGTTCCTCAATGGTTGTCTTGTCCACTGAATAAAATAAAATTCCAATCCTTAATAAATAGATTGAATGATAGGTAACTATGGGAATAGAAACTTGTGTCTTTCTTTACATGGTGTTACATGTATGTGGTTCAAAATTAAAGAAAAAGGTACTCCTACAGAGAAAGGCGCCCCCACCCATCTCCTTAACTCCCTTTTTTACTCTTTGGGAGTAGTCTTTGAAACCCAAAGGGATCATAAACAACTGGGTGCTACCAAAATATTTAAAACAATAGGTATGTTTTGTTCATTTTATCACTGAATATTCATAATCTCATTGCAATCATTATTTTAAAAGAGGCATCAGATATGATATAAGAGACAATACCTAAATGAAGCTGTGAGTAACAATATTTAACATAATACCTAGAACAGGGTGTGTTAAGATTGTACTTGGTTGAAATCCATATGCTTACCTTTAGCAAACGGGTATGCTCTATTAACTCCTGTCAACAAGGCACTTAACATTTTACTGTCAACTTCTCCTTTCTTAACAAATGCCTGAATCCAAAGAAAAGCATTGACAGCATATATGTATACAAAGAACTCTAAACCATTCTTCACATTTCAACTGATCCACTGATACAAAACTAAAGTCAGACAATTTACCAACAAACACACAATAAAACAGAATCACATAAAATTTGCAAGAAAGTCGTTTTCCAAAATGGGAAACAAATTAAATATATTCCCTTACTCCAATTATAGACTACTGATTTCAGTTTCTTTTTCAAGAAACTCATTCAGAACAAGAAAACATAACTGACTTTAAGGTATTACAATGGGTCACAAAGAAATAAAGAAACATTTCCAGCACCTTGAAGAAGGAGAAGTAGACACCAATCAGTCTTCCAGCCAGCTGTGCCTGGTCATGGTTCAACCTCAGCTGGTTCAGAAAACATATAGCATAATATCTAAAACATAAAAGTACAAGTGAGCTGGGTTTTTCATTAATATGTTAAGTAAAATGTTACGTCTGGTTCTTATAAACAACACTCTCAGAAAGTCGCAGAGCACTTTACATTAAATGGCAATATGCCTGGTATGTCCCAGGATGGGGCTGAACCCACATCCTCTCACTCTGCAGGCAAACATTAGGCTTGCCCATCTTAATAATAGTGATTGTGAATTTTTTCTTTGTTGGTATACAAGCAAAATGACTAATATTATACCTTTCAGAAAGGTCTAGTGACACTATTTCAAATTTAATGTTCACAAAATACCTTATTATTAGTTTCCACTTACTGAGCTTTGACAGATATATTGGGTCTGTACAAAAGCCTCTCCACTTCTAAAACAATCACAGTCTTCATGTTGGGATGCTTGTCAACTAGTCTAGACAGTAGATGTGCTCCTTTGGCTGCTATCTTATAGTCAGGATCCCCCAGCTTGTTAACAAGCAAGCACAACAGGGCCTTTTCTTGCTCTGGTTTGTTTACAAGCAGTTCAAATACTGTACCTATGATACAAAATGTAATGTATGTATTGCCAAACATTGAGTATATTTTTTATTAATGCAAGATGATATATTACTTTTGATAAAATGTTAATGTCCACAAGATCCTCCTTTAAAACACGAAGTTTAACATATTACATATTACAACAGGCCTGAATGACACTGTAATTAAATTTTTGTACAGATTTTTATGTTAATATACAATTAACTGATAGTTCTTACATAATCATACTTACTAAGAGCTTTCTTTTTTGTTACTGGAATGGTGTCATGTGCTATGTGCTGAAAAAAAAAATAGCCAAAACATAATTTGAAGCAATCTCACAAACAAACATTGTTTTATACATGCAAACTGATCAAATAAAAAAAAACGCATAAAACTACCATGCGGTGTCATAAACATTACCCTGTTTAAACTCTTCCTATTCATAATTCTGGACCCTAACCTTGGACAATACAAATGTCAGAAACAAGGTGTGTAGAAAAAAAAACCAAATAGGATTTACCTCCAAGGCTCTGACAACTGTCTCGTATCTGGACTTGAGCTGAGCCTCAAAGTACCACATGACCAGTCTCTTGTCCCGCGCATCCTTGTTCCCACTGGTCAGGGAGGCAAGCTGGCTTAAGGGATGCTACAGAAACAATGAATTCCTTGAAATCTTACCATGTAACTAATGTATTCCTTTTATTCTTCTCTTACAAGTCATAAGGGTCACAAATATATTGTAAAAAGTGTTGACTTTTCAATTTAGGTATGCTTTCTAGTCAAGATATGTATAGTAAGGTGGTAAAAAGTTATAATTATTTGCATTTATCAACCTTACTATTATAAGAAAAATACATGTTCAATACTGAAATAACTCCAGATGTTAAAATTTGTGATTCTACAACCTTCTTATGTGAGTTTATGAAAGCACAAAGAACTTATGTGTTGTTTCCTAAAAACCAGCATATGAAGTTATTCAAGAGATTGGTTCCACAATGTGACACGTGTCAAAATTCTAGTGAAATGTCTAGTTTACCTGCTCAAAAGGTTTCAGTTTTCTATCTGGGAGGAGATCTGAGATAAACAGTTCTCTCAAAGTATCTGTGAAATAAATAAACAACTGCAATTTACAATATACCTCTATAAATATACCTCTGAAAAAGCACACTTATCAAAACCGCCTAAAATTTTGACACTAAAAGTAAAATATATAAGTATTCTGATTTTATTAATTGCCTGTTCTTTCATCCAATGTCATATCTTACATACTGTCACAACCATGTACAATGTCACACCTAAAGACATGGAGCCTCTATGCTCAAATGAAATTGACAATAGTGGTGAGGAAACACGGATTACACGAATGGAAAACGAAATTAGACACTTAAACTCAAAATTTGAAGGGCTATGTGAAAATGTTTATAAAATGACAGAAGGATTGCAGAAATTTCAAACAGAATTTATCTCATATATGCGACGTGACAATCCATCCTTATTGGAAAATTCAGCTTCACCCTTGACTCATGCTCAGCAAGGACACATTGAGATAAATGATCCTCATGATGGCGATGCTCCTCCCGGCTCTGATACTTCAACGGAGTCTTCAACTCATGGTTTAGCTGAGCGAATAAGTTCAAATGCTGATTTTGTACCAGTCCCGGGGCAGCCAGTTGTCAGTGACCCAACCGTGCCAGCGTACCGTTATGGACGTCAGAATTCTGATCCGAGAGGGCCACATCGACAATTCCGTGAGGATGTACCCACATTCACTCCCACGCAAAGATCGCAGCCAGTGGACACTCCCCTGTATACTGACGAAAACCGACAACCACCTCCAACAGGTAGGTCATTTCCCATATACAATGAGTCACACATTACCTGCCCCCAGCCGCCCACCCGTTTTCAATCATATGATGGAAGTACTAACTTCTATTCATATTACGTAAAATTATGTTGCGTTGCTGAGAGCAAGGGATGGGGAGTCAAAGAAATCTACGAAATTATGATCAATTCACTAGAAGGTAAAGCCCTTGACGAGTTTGTAAAACTACCACCTAACGAAAGGATGCACCTGTACAGTGTTGTAGATACCCTCATGAAATGTTTCGGAAAAACCGAAAATTCATCCTTGGCGCGAACAGAACTGGCCGCTATAAAACAAAAAGAAAACGAAAGCTATGAGGAATTTGGCTCACGTGTGAGAATTTTAGCGATGTCTGCCTACCGTGGTACTGGCCTATTTAATCAAATGGCCACTGAATCGTTTTTACGTGGGTGTTCAGACAAAGATTTAGTGGAAAAAGTGATGTGCATGAGACCTAGAACATTAGAAGAGGCGGTCGAAAATGCCCGTACGTGTGGCGCAAATATGCAAATTCTGGGGCTACGCAATGAAAATTGTAGTAAACAACTGCGCAAAGTTACTTTTAAGGAACCCCAGTCTCCATGTACAGATCATATTGAGCGTCAAAATCCACCTAATGTGAGTCGCGTTCAGTTTTCACCTCGTAGCGCGAGTCCTAATCGGAGAAAATCATTTCAGTCAAATGATGTAGAGCAGAGGTTGCAAAACATTGAATCCTCGTTGTTAGAATTGATTCAGTTATTCCGTCAGTCCGTGAACCAAACACAAAAGGGCAATGACACTCAGTTCAGTACACCCCCCAGGGGCATCACAAGGTGCTATAATTGCCATGAAATGGGTCACATAAGCACCAATTGTCCCCAGAAAAACAGTGATTCGTTAAACCGCAACAGGTCGCCTGTGCGGTCCAACAATCGACCTCAGCTGCAGTAGGACCAAATCTGATCCCACACACTGTTTATTGTAATGGCATGGACAAAGGTGAAAGTTTAGTGGTCCCCATACATGTCAATGGAATCAAAACTAACGCTGTTATCGACACAGCAGCGCAAGTGACCATAGTTAGTGACAAGTTGTTATCAGAAATTACTGGAGAAATTACTTACGGCGGGTACCATGACATAAAAGGTATACCGCAGATTAACTTACGAGCAAGAGAAATAAAAGGCCTAAAATTAGCAATTGGTTCAGAAGTGTATGAATGGACAGTACTTGCTGCTCCTATCCCAGACAATGTTTTATTGGGTTTAGATTTCTTAAAAATGTTTCAGTGTAACATCTGTCTGGAAAACAATTTCATATCGTTGGCCAGACCAGATCCTTCAAATAGAAGACGAAACAAAGTTCATGCCTCTATAAGAAAAGGTAGTGACAATTATTTAGTGGCGAATCGTGTCATTTTATCAAAGAAAGTTGCCGTTCCACCGCATTCTGAGAAGTTTGTTCAAGTCCCCTTTGTTGCGGAAAGGAACAAAACATTTTTACTCAACGCCCCTAAATATGATCAGAAGGGTCTTTCGGTGCCTTATGGGTTGATAAGCACCGATTATACGGATGATTGCCTCAGTTGTTCACTCACTCTAAGGAATGAGACTGATAAGTCAATTACCTTAAAAGCAGGTCATGTGATGGGTGATTTGGAAGAGATTGAGCGTGTACTGGGATATCCTGAGATTATTGATAGTTCAAATGTGCACCAGTCTTTCTCGGTGTTGAAAGTTGATGTGAACTCTAACGATGTGAAGAATAATATTCCTGAACACGTGATTGATTTGTGGAAACGATCTAGTGAGGATTTGTCTGATGAGCAGTCTCTCAAATTAGGCAATCTTTTGACAAAATACGCCGATGTTTTTTCCAAATCTGAATTTGATATCGGCCATTTTACCAAAATTAAACATAGAATTGATACAAACGAAGCAAAGCCTATTAAACAAAGACTGAGACGCACACCTCTGGGTTTTGAACAAGAGGAAAAAGCTACATTAGATAAATTGTTAGCCGCTGATATTGTGCAACCCTCTTGTTCTGAATGGTCTTCCCCTCCTGTTTTAGTGAGAAAGAAAGACGGCACTTTGAGATATTGCATAGATTTTCGTGCTTTAAATAAAGTGACCGTCAAGGATGTGTATCCACTACCACAGATAGACGAATGCTTAGATGTTTTAGCGGGCACTCGATATTTCAGCACTCTTGATATGAACTGTGCTTATTATCAGGTTGAAGTTGAGGAAAGCTCCCGGCCTAAAACCGCTTTTATGACCAAGTACGGTTTGTTTGAGTTTAAACGACTACCGTTTGGTTTGACTAACAGCCCTGCTACTTTCATGCGAGCAGTCAATTCCGTTCTGCATGGTTTGACGTGGAGACAAGTACTCGCTTACTTGGATGATGTTGTTGTGCTTGGGAACAATTTTGATGATTCTATAGCCAATATTGCACTGGTGTTGGATAGATTCAAAGAAAATGGATTGAAATTAAAACCATCCAAGTGTTCATTACTCAAAAGGAGTGTTCTCTATTTGGGTAAATTGGTAGATGAGAATGGCATTGCTCCAAATCCTGACAGTATAAAAGCAGTTCAACGTTGGCCACGTCCAAAATGTAAGAAAGACGTGGAAAGATTTCTTGGTCTAGTTAATTACCATAGAAGTCACATAAAATGTTTTGCTGCTATGTCTGGTGTACTGTATGATTTGACCAAAAACAAAAGTGTTTTTAATTGGACTAATGAACACGAAGTTGCATTCAATGACTTGAAACAGGCTTTGGTCCATAGTCCCGTGCTGAGTTTTCCAGACAGTGATGGTTTATTTATTTTAGACACGGACGCCAGTGATACTTGTATTGGAGCTGAGCTCATACAGGTGCAAAATGACGCTGAAAAGGTCATTAGTTATGGCAGTTTTGCTCTCACTCCTAGTCAACGTCGTTATTGCACGACTAAAAAGGAGCTTTTGGCAGTAGTCCGATTTACTCGGCAGTACAGGCACTATCTACTTGGTAGAAAGTTTGTAATAAGGACAGATCATTGCAGTTTGACTTGGATCATGCGTTTTAAATTGCTCAATGGTGTTTTAGCAAGGTGGATGGAGGAATTGGCCCAGTATGATTTCGAAATTCAGCACAGATCGGGAAAAAACCACAGTAATGCTGATTCGTTGTCACGCATTCCTCTTCAGCACCAAGACTGTAATTACTATGAAGCTGGTTGTGATGTGACAGAGTTACCTTGTGGAGGCTGTCATCACTGTACCAGGCTTCATGAAGAGTGGGACAGATTTAACAAAGATGACGATTACAGAGGGCCCCTGTCTCTAAGAAGCGTGAAAACTGTTACACCTGTCGTAGACCCACCCAAGGAAAATACTGGGAATGTTGAATTGTTTGCAAAGTATACAGCAAGTCAACTCAGAGAAGCGCAATTAAAAGATCCTCACTTATTAAAGGTGATAGGTTGGATTGAGGAAAATGTAAGTCCTTCTCAAGAGGAGTTGCAACTATGCTCGACAGCTGTGAAATTTTTATGGACAAACTTCAATTTGCTGTCCATGAAAGATGGTGTTTTATATTACAGCAGGTTTGATAAAGGCTCTTTTAACCCTCTTTTGGTATTACCCAAAGAATTTCAACAGGAAGCCTTATCATTGTGTCATGACCCTGTTATTTCAGGTCATCAAGGGATTGCTCGGACTCTTTCTAAGTTGAGACAAAGTGTATTTTGGTATGGAATGACTACCGACTGCAAACTGTATGTCAATTCATGTGTGGCCTGTGAAAAAAATAAAAAGGCAAACAGGAAATTCAGAGCTGAATTGCAAAATTTCCATGCCGGTGCACCTTTAGAGAGAGTTCACATAGATATTTTAGGACCACTTACTCCCAGTAAATCAGGGAATAAGTACATTTTAGTTGTCGTATGTCAGTTCACTAAATGGGTGGAAGCGTATCCATTAGCGGACCAAACTGCAGATACGGTTAGCAAAACATTGGTAAACAATTTCATTGCTAGGTTTGGTTGTCCAACTATCATACATTCCGACATGGGTGCCAATTTTACAAGTGAATTGTTTAGTAATGTTTGCAGTTTACTGTCCATTAATAAAACTCAAACCAGTCCGTACAGGCCGAGTTCGAATGGCGCCGTCGAGCGTCAGAATAGGACTATCATGCAGTGCATACGGTGTTATTTGGAAGGACAGGACAGTAATTGGGATGAACATTTATCTTTAATTACAAGCGCAATCAGGGCGGTCCCTAACAGACAAACAGGTCTGACCCCAAACATGTTGATGTTTGGAAGGGAAACTAGACAGCCCATTGATTTTACGTTTGGTTTAAAATCTATTAAAGGAGATGTTGAACCAAATAGCTATGTCATGCAATTAAAAGAGAAGCTAGAGAGCGTTCACGAGTTGGCCAGAAAATGTCTCGGCGAAAATTTAAAGACACAAAAAGCGTACTATGACGCAAATGCCAGACAGACACAATATTGTAAAGGTGACCTAGTGTATAGATATAATAACATGTCAAAACCCGGTCGTTCAAAGAAATTACAGCCTGTATGGCTCGGTCCCTTCAAAATTATTGAGGTGCTTTCTCCAATTTTGTATAAGATAAAAACAAAAAGAAAAGTTGTGGTGGTGCATCATGATCACTTAAAACCCTGCAAGGGAAGGGGGGTCCTAAAACCCTCCAAAGCTAAATGTGTGACTCCTCCTAATGTGGGTGATGACCAACCACAAGGTGATAGAACTGTCAAAGATGCTGTTGTTACGAGAAGTGGCAGAACAGTTATACCTCCAATACGTTATTGTTGAGAGGAAGACTCAGAACTAATGAGATTATTATTAACAGATGTGACAGCAATATCCACTACAATACGTTATGCCAAGGACAATTTACTGAGATAATAGGACATTTTCTGTGAACTCTATTGACTTTGAACCGAACATTGACTATGTTTTACATACATATATTGGCTACATTATACTGAGCCTGTATTTGCATTCAATATTCTATTCATAGAAGTGACACAATTATATGTCTTTCACTTTATCAAGGCATTCGTAAGTTGTAAATATTTTGAAGCTGTTTGGATGCACAGTACAATCTTGAGTAAAGTGCATATGTGCCATGTTGATAATGCAGATTTAGCATAATTAGTAAAGTTCATATGTGCCGTTTATGCAGTAATGCATGCACATTTATATATAAAAAAATATGGGACTTGAAAGTATGCACTGTTTAACGCAACATGTTGCCTTAGCTATAAGGAAATAATGTATTTATTTGTGCCGTTAATATGTAATGTATATGCACAATTATTATTTATTATGCACAAAAATAGATCTCATTATTATTAACTGTGCTGATGTAATGCATATTACATATATAACATTGTCATGTAAAGCAACGGCTGTTGATAAAGTGTAATCCGTATATGTCTGTTAAATTTATTTCAACAATTGTAATTAATTCAGACTCTATCTTAATTATCAGTGGTTTATATATAATCATGTTTTGAAAATATGATGGGGAGGAATGTAGTGTATTAGTCTATGTATTGTTTTTGCGTCACGCCAGGTGTCGCATGACACCTGGTACCATGTGACTTGACGCGGGAATCTTGAATGTAATAAAGCAGAACTCACAACATACCTACTGCCAGCATGCATTCTCTTTTGCCTTTCTTCTTTGCCATATTGATCAGCAAATCAAGGCTCTGGAGAGTATGAACAGGACTGTCTTGAATTTGTATGGTCAGTGCTGCCATCTTGTCGGCCAATGTTCCAGAGGACACTACTGTCTTCATCCATTTTGCATCTGAACCTTTCCTCACATCTTTTTCTAAAAAATGTTTTGTTTCAAATTTACGCTAATGTTAGTATATATACTGCTTGAACTGTAATGCTCACACAAAGACCTGAATCAAGTCAGAGACTGAAGACAGTATTAAAAGTTAATCATATTTCAACCAAGCAAATTAGCAATAATTTCTTACGTTTATTATATATGGTAACCTCATCCTGGAGAATCCTACATGCAAACTCTTCCAAACATTTTATCGTTTCTTTGGAGGCTGCCTCAAACTCAACAGGATCATTATCAAACTGAAAAAAAGAAAATTTACTATAACAACATCATATTGTCATTATGAGTTTGCATTTATTCTTATAATTTCACCTATTAACAAAACCATGCAAAATATGTAATTCATAGTTAACATATAAAGAATCCCACTGATTTAAGAAAGTGACAAACAGTACATTGTATAATAGGACACTGTACCATGTCATTTGATGTAATAAAAATAGATATTATACAAATGTGAAATTTTTAATAAAGGGTTCAACAGAGGTATGCGCCAAAGGAGAAACACTTTGCCAATACTACTTATATTAATATTAAATAAATTCTTATCACACACATATTTGACCAAAGGTTTCAGTATCCATAATCATATAATTCACTGTGTTACTAATAAGAATATTTTAACCAGTTATGAAGTCTGTTAGCAACTCTGGTCAACTTAGGCCTTGCACAGTAGTTTCAGTGAAAGATGGGACAAAAAGCTCACCTGATTATCATACCACTTTCCACCAGGCTTAACCAATAAATACTTTCTTTGTGTGTATGAATTAATATAGTCCTTCACTTCTGTGTCATCTGATTGCCCCAGTGTAGTGCTACTGACTTCAGCTACTTGGACTTTAAATTTATTTTTAGTCTTCTTCTGTGTGTCAGGTGGAGGTTTTCCTTCATCTTTCTGCTTTTCAAATCCAGGCATGACCAAAAGTTTTTTCTTTTTCTCTTTTTTATCATTTCCATCTTCTTCACTACAAACAAATAGAATATGGTGGATGTTAACATTATTTTTCTGTTTTAGCAATATAATGAAACTGAATCTTAACCAGATACCTAAAACTATACTCACATTTCTGTTTAAGTTCAAGATTAACTTTTCAAATGATATTTTATTACTTTTAACTCTAAAAACATACCTTCTGAATCTGTATTTCTTCAAACCAAGTTCCTCTATTAATGCTTTTACCTGAAACATCAATAATATTAGCTAACTCACAAATAGCAGACTAGAGTGCCAGCAACTACCTCTATGAAACCAAACAGGATGACCTTGAGGTCAAGTAAAAAATACTGACCCTATGACCTGGCCCCTAATTCCATAAAATCCACTTTGTCTGAACTCCGAGTTACATCACTTTTGGTTTTGCTGAGATAGCTGATGGCAAAGAAGTCTGCTTTTTATTTGTTGATTTTCAGCTGAAAATCTTTTTAATGTACAAAGGAAGAATTGGATGTTGTAGCTTGGCCCGTTTAAAAGTAGATGGATTTGGTACAAGGGTGATTCGATGTCTGCTTCTACTTTAATTTTTATTAGGCACACTTTTTGTTTCCAAAGCTGTCTACAGTCTTAATAAACTCTGAGTGATATGTTAGGTAATCATATAAAACTTTTATAAAAATATAACACCATTACATTACCTATTGTAAATTAATTTGTGTTTTTTTTTTTGGTTCATTAACAATTCCAGTTGACAGCCGATCGTGTAAATTATTTCAGAAACATATTTCATATGTCATGATCACAACTTAAGCTGCATAATGTTCATGCTCAGTACAATACCTCATCCCTTCGCACAGGTTCTGATTCATAATCGTGTTCATTCCCATCCAAAGCCTCCTCTTCATCTTCATCATCAACGTCTTGAAGAAGCTCCAAGTCATCCTTGATAAATAAGTTTAATTTTAGCAGTAAGAAAAACACTCCCATTACCAATTATGTTTAAATACTTTTTAAA
Source organism: Lingula anatina (assembly GCF_051362555.1). Classification (NCBI taxonomy): domain Eukaryota; kingdom Metazoa; phylum Brachiopoda; class Lingulata; order Lingulida; family Lingulidae; genus Lingula; species Lingula anatina. The sequence goes on from NC_141768.1 coordinate 15,663,211, forward strand.
AAATCACTGTATTAGCATATGTTTAAGGTCTACAGTATAGTTAATATTACATGTAATATTTTCATTGATAATGTCTGCCAGTGACTGGCATCGTTGGGCAAGTTGAACTTACTACTTTTAAAAAACCGTAGCTAGCTGGTGATAATATATTAATGAAAATCAATTTAATGATTTTATTTCAAAATACCTTATCTCCGCCTAAATCAAGTATATCCTGCAGCTGAAAGCCGTCTTTTTTATCAACAGAGGGTTGCTCCACCGTGCTTCTGCTTTTCTTGCCCATGCTTTATTAAACTAGGTCACCCGTCAGGTCAAGGTTAGGGTGAAATAAAATCAAGATTCAGCCACTTACATGCAAAAATTTTCTACGTACAAAATAAATAAAAAAATGTTTTCTTTAAAATACTTACCAAAGAAACATATCTCTTATCATCACATAAATGTATTCTGTCACACCTTTCATTATTTTCGAACAGATTGACAATTTTGGTCTCAAATTACGCGCATGCCCATCCTCAAGGTCAAAACAACTTTGCAGGGAAGTTGTCGAACTCAGCTGGGCAGTAGAAGGGGTACTGCTCAGAATTTAAGAGCTGCCAAGCGTTCACAATGGCTGCACCAACAAGCGACTACGATAGGCGCAAGCAGATTAGTGTTAGGGGGATTGCACAAGTGGAAAATGTAGCAGGAATGAAGAAAGCCTTTAACCGGCATCTCCACTACACGATCGTGAAGGACAGAAATGTTGCAACACCGAGAGATTACTTTTTTGCTCTTGCACATACCGTCAGAGATCATCTAGTCGGAAGATGGATCAGAACTCAGCAGTATTACTACGAAAAGGATCCAAAGGTGGGTTGAGTATGCTTAACCCAGTTTCACCATTATTTATGCATCATTACGGACGCTGCTGTGTTGATTTTTGACGAGGTCCTCATATGACCTCTGTCAACAGTGACATTGGTGTTGACAGATGTCATATTGCGGTTTAAGTATGTTACTTTGATGCACTTGTATTTTTTTGACATTGGAAATATATCCAACATTTGATTACTAGTATGAAATGATTGTCAGGTTTCTTAAAAAATTTATTTAAATTTGGCCCTTTAAATTTTACATAGTATTCTTCCTGCTTTTGAAAATTCCCCAAAAGCATAACTCTAGACTACTAGAAAAAATGACATTTCTTGTTCAAAATGGCCCCGCAGCATTATAACCTGCAAAGTTCCTTATCTTCCCAATTCATACCTAAAAAATAAAAGACTCCTTGAATAAAAATTTATCTGAAACGTATACCTGGTTTCACTATTTTATTCAGAGCTTTAAACCTTGCAAGTTCCAAGACTTGGCATCTCTCATCTTCACAAATAATATTGTCAAAACTAAACCCAATACAATGCCACAATATAAAACCCCACAGTCATTTTCTTGTTATGAAGTGAAATTGGATCATTGACATTTTCACTTCATGCAATATGTGTCTTGTGAAATGCCAGGAAGATGGAGGGCTTTCTTAAAGTCGCTCTCCAGGGGATTTACCCTCAAAAATTAATTTTTCTGGGCTAAAAGGCAATTTTGCCCTATTGATAAATCACTGGTTTTGACCAGTTCCTGCACTTGATTTTAATATATATTTTATTTCATTTTTAATTTATAATATAGTTCTACATGGCTGGCCAGTCATTTAGAATGACATAGCCTTCTCAACTTCCACCTACATGGTCTTGTTTTCACTCATGGAAATGTCGCAGTATTTTGTATCGCGGCCTGGCACTGTCATGGGCATGTATAATATAGATGCTGTGAATTGCCATGGAGGACGAGGAGATAATAATGACACTAGGTATGCTTTGAATAAACTTCAATTAAAATGATTTTATCATCTTTACAGTCTGAATTGGGAAATACAAGAAGCTTTGCAGGACATAAAAATTACTGTGGAGGATTTTCAAACACATGGAGAGTCACTTTAATGTCTGGTTAGACCAAATGTTTATCCAGCGAGACGTCCAGCTGTCATTTGGACAGCCTGTTTGGGCAGAGAACTGCCTATCTTATGGCTGGACAGCTTGTTCAAATTCTCATAAGTGCTGCTGGTACCATAATTTTGGACTTTCCTGGCAAAATCCCTATCCTTTATCCTTATTATACTGCCCTCTTGTGTACATAGTGCTCTTTCTTTAGAAACATACTCTCAACTTTTTACAGGGATAATTTTAAAAAAAATTTGTCATGCAAAAAATAAAAAACAACAACAAGCTATAGATTTATATTCAGTGAATGATTTATAATATATCTTGCAGCCAAGCTACGCTTATGACTGCTTCCTTCCCCTACCTCGTATAGCTGGCTTTTAACTGACATTTTTCCATTTAAGTCTATGTTGTCTGTGATACAATCCAGACTAAGTGGTGACTACAGTATATATTGATCTGCATTATCAAATGAGCCACTGAAAGATGGAAGTAGTCCCTATCACAGACTCCCTGCACTAAACCAAGGCCGATGAAATGATAAGATGGCTGAAGCTATCTATGGGCTCATTCCTATAGATACCATCAGTCTGTGTAGATTGATCCAACTCTGCAGGAACTCTCCCTCTAGTCAGTGCAATCAGCTTAACTGAATGACACACCTCCTGGTTTCCAACATACTCATGTAATCACCAGCTTTTCTGTATTTTTCTCAAGGCTAGGAGGAGGTGTGTTAATATGTTAAACTGATTGCATTCAGCGAGTCCCTGCATAGTTGGATTGATCTATGCAGACCAGTGGTGTCTAAGGGAATGAGCCCTATGACATAATAATAAAACCAATGAGTACTATTTGAGGATCTTGTTTAAATCTGGTACAGTTCAGCCCAGAACTCCCAACAATTCTAATTTAGCCTCAGTGCTTGTTTCCAGTTGTGTTCTAATTGGTGTGGCAACAAATGAAAGCTATATTTTTATGGTTCTATAGAATTTTAGTTACTAATAATTTCGTAGCAGTGCAGGTTTTGATTGTCATTCTTGTATTTCTTTCCAAGATTATATTCCCTACACATAGAATTTCACTCTTATTGCTAAAAAATTAGTGTACCTCACTTCATGGGGATTTTCACACACTTTTGGTCTCATATGGTCACACAGTGCTGACAGCTTTGTTTTACGCTATGTGATATGATCACCATTTTTGACGCACAAGGTAGTTTCTGTTTATATCCAATGTTTTTTCAACTTCAGAACTTTTAAGGTTCAAGGTTCTTCTCCATCCCCAACCCTCCCAAAAATTTGTAGTAACTTAGATGTGAAAAAAGCAAAACACATTTGACATTAATGATAAAGCCATGCTCATAATTCTTCTTTATCTTCATTATACTAGGTGATTTATGAATGTTAAAACAATAACCTAGTTAGCTAACACTGATGAAACAGCCATCAGCTGCTTGCTCCAGTATCTCTCCAATCAGAGCCAATCTCCACATATACTAAGGGGTGCTTCTATATGTAATGTGAGCCTTGTTGATGTGGGCATACTCACAGGTAAAGAACTGGAGAGAACAGGTGGTACAGCAGAAGTACTGACCTGACTAAGCTATACATAATTAAAACATCAGTTATCAGAATATGTACTTAAACCATCACCTTTTACATCTGTCCTCCATTTCCCCTCCCTACCTCCCTTATTCTGCGTTGTCTAGTTTTTTAGAGGGTCAAGAAGACTGTTAATAGTGATTTCAGACATAGAGCACAACCTCTGTTGCAACTGATTATCCGTGGAGATATGCTTTCTCAGTGATACTATTTTGAACCAGTGGTACACTGCAGCTGTATTTGTTCTGTTGATTCACCAAGTGAGCAGTACTGATTTGGATTAGAGTACATTGATTTATTCACATTTTGTTGGTGCACTACTGGTTCCTGATGGATTGCATGTAATAAGTGTAAACAGAGCAGTGGCTTCATGGAGAGCACAAGAAATGATGTAGACCTAGGAAACCAGGTTTAGCCAGGATTTTGTAATAGGTGGTCAAAATTTATTGTCTTATTCGGATAAGCTCCCTAGGCTCTATACGCTCAATGATAAAGATCTGAAAAGAAATTGCTTTTTCAAAATAGAAATACAGGGAGTCAAGAAGGCAGCTGGACTGTTGCCTGGCTAATGTGTGGTTTGATGGTCTACATTGTTTTCCAAGTGTTCTTAGAGGAATTGAACATTTCCAATAAAATTGAAATAAGTTTTCATTCATATTGAAATTGAATTAAATGGCATCAAATTGGACTTTCACATCTAAAATTAATTTTCTTAAGCTGGTCTTTGTGGAATATACTTCATGAATACCATATCATTAATTGCCTTAACTTGATATTTAAACATTTATGTGGTATATTATATGTGGTATATAAAGCAATTATGCTGGTAGACATATTGCAGACATTTGGTATTTAAAATAAAGGTGATTATTTTCCGTGACATTTCCATTGATTACCTGAAGAGGCACCAAGTGTAAATAGTTTTGAATGTGCCAGTTGCCAACATACAGACATAAGGGCAAGGTTCTGTGCATGCATACACTACTGCCCCGAAGTGTCTAAGGTTAAAAGTATTACGCCCCTATTCAGAAAGCTCATTCACACTTCACTCCCACATGTCACACAAGACTCATTATGTAAGAAAAATAAACGTGCCACTGAAATTGTAACCTTCTTACAAAATTCAATCAAAACCTAAACAGAAATGAACTGTCATTGAAGATGATGGATGGAAAAGTATGAATTTTTTCACCCTAAGTTTCAGAATCTATTGAAAACCACTATATAATCAGCATAAATATAAATGCCATTTCCATCATATTTGACAGGTAACATACAGCACACTATATGCCATATGCATTACTTTGATGATCAGAGTAAGGTTTTGTTAGCTGAATCAACTCAATTAAAAGTTACTAGAGCAATACTCATTTACAAGCAACCTGGATGATTTGATAATAAATTTCATGTGATTTCTATGGAAGTCATTGTCAACAATAGTCTGTTTGGCTGGTCAGCATCATTTTCCATATAGTTCATTGCAGCCAAGCCTATTGCTGTGTGGTCAGGCGTGATTGCAATATAACCCCTGGATGGTTTTCTGTTTTGCCAACAGATAATAGATTAGGAGTTTCGTGACAAATGATAAAGGGATGGTAAGGGAAAGGTTAGTTTCTTGTTTTGACCATAGATTCCATTGCATGATTTTAAGAAAACCTCAAACTAAAGGGCATCAGTCAAGTAGATTATACCCTTGACATGATGCATCAAATAAAGCACTGTTCCTTTTTGAAACTCCGAATTTGAAATTGAAAGAAAATACAATTTTTTCAAACTCTGAAGGCAAATTTGTCTGCATCTATTTATTAAAGAAGGCAGTTATCTCTTGCTATCTCTGTACCTCAAACCTTGACAATCTCTCAGTTTTCTGAATATTGTGATTCAGTAGAATACTTTGTTTTGATTTTATATTTTTAGAACTGACTATAAAGTTTAATGCTGCCATCTCAGCTACTCAAACCATGCTGTCACTGTATTGCAGAAATATATTAATGTATCCATTCCAGGATGCAAACAATTTATGACGATCTAGTGTGTGTACTTATTCTCTCAACACAACACTGGCATCATGATGATATTAGCATTTATTGAAATTTTGTCACTATTTACATTTATATTATTTATATTCCAGCGTGTGTACTATCTCTCCTTGGAGTTTTACATGGGACGCAGTCTGTCCAATACTATGGTGAACCTAGGAATACAGAGTGCATGTGATGAGGCCATGTACCAGGTACTGTAAGAGTACATGTCTCTGTGATGCTGCACTGAGGTCATCACAGCAACTTACCTTGAAGTTTAAAGGGATAATAACTCTTCGTATGATATCTATATTTCACAATAAAGACATTGTGAATAACTCATAGAAATATAATATATTTTGTTTTACCACAAAAACGGCAGTTATAGCTTTTTTTTGTGATATCTGAGCTTGTCTTTAGACCACGTTACCTCCATTGATGGCTATACTCTGTTAAAATCTCTTAAGAGATTTTAACAAAAAACCAAACTTTTTAGAAAAAAACCAGGGACTAACTTTGAATGTAAAAATGGATTCATTAACCATTGATAAGTATGGGAAAATTGTTGTTTACTCTAGGAAAATTCATTTTTTGGCTGAAACGAAGAGTTATTATCCCTTTAAGCCAAATCAAAAATCATAAGATTGTGATCATTGGATTTATAAATTCATTAATTTATCATATGAATATATTTTATTATAGTTATTCTTTGGCGAAGCATATTGCTATCAGCACACCTTGTATTTGGCAATTTTTTATGCAAACCTGAACATACATAGAGTGTAAGATGGACTATGTTACTTTGACATTCAGAGTCCATGTGACGTATTTCTATTACATAAAGAATGTCAGCCCTGTACAGTATAATACCTATTTCACTTTAACTTGGTATTGTACACATAATATAGCCTATTAAATTTTTGGTAGCCTATCTCATTGTCTTTTCTTGTATACTTTTTTGAGATTGAATTTTGGTATAACTGATTTATTGGAAAAACGGTTTTAAAGATTTTAGAATTGGAAGTAAATAGTAAAATTCAAATTAATATTTTCACGTTTTATAATTTAAATTCTACAACAGCTTGGACTTGATATTGAAGAATTGGAAGAGATAGAAGAGGATGCTGGTCTGGGGAATGGTGGTCTGGGAAGACTAGCTGCCTGCTTCCTGGACTCCATGGCAACCCTAGGACTGGCAGCCTATGGATATGGTATCAGATATGACTATGGTATCTTCACACAGAAACTAAAAGATGGCTATCAGGTGAGTATAGGAAGTAACGAATTAGGCCTGTACAGGCGCAGGTAATAGTGTAATTCAGGGGGTTGGAAATAAGTGCCCTTTTGGTCAGGAGAAGGTTCCTATCTTAATCAAGATTTGATATCTAGGGTTTTTTTGCCAGTTCTGAAGCATATGCAGGTTTCACAGAAAAAAGAGTCCTCTTTTTCAGAACAACCTACCTTTATCGATAGATTTTGCCATTAAAAGCATGATTTTAAAATATTAGAACCAAAAAATTTTTAGTAAAACATTTGTTATACACTACTACCCCTAAATCTGTGCAGTGCATTCCATATTTTTTCACCTCCAGCATGAGGAACCAGATGATTGGCTGCGCTATGGTAATCCTTGGGAGAAGGCACGTCCTGAGTACATGTTGCCTGTCAACTTCTATGGCCGTGTTGAGTGTGATGCAGATGGCAAGCACAAGTGGGTCAACACCAGTGTAAGTATGCTGCCAGGGTAGCTAGATAAGCAAGGAATTTTTGAATTTTCCAAATGTTTCCAGTAGTTGAAAGTAGTTTAAGCATTCTTTTTGACAGCTTTTCACAGCAGACTTTCTAAATTACAGTTTTTGCTGTTTTGTGTTTTTTTAATGAATCTTTTTTTTTTTTTTTTTTTTGAAAGAAATACGGCAGTATGGCATTTTCTGAATGGAGATGTTTCAAGACAAATTAGTTTCAGTAAAGAAAGATGTTGCCTTTATGGAATATTGAATAAACTTTTTTTCCTTATATCCATATCCTAGTCTCATGCTATCTAAAGGACTGTTTCATCAATTAATGAAGACACAAAAAACTGGAGTTATGTTTTATATCTCTTTGTCAGTTAATTATTGATATTGTGAACAATGTAAAGTGACCAAAACATAAAATATGACTATGATTGGTCATGGGTAACATCTGAAGTCTAATTCCATTTCCTTTTAGATTGTATTCGCTATGCCTTATGACAATCCTATCCCAGGTTACGCCAACAATACAGTGAACACACTAAGACTGTGGTCTGCAAAGGCTCCAAACAGTTTTGACCTTAATTTCTGTGAGTATATCACAGACATTTTACCTGGCAAATTCTCACTTCTACATAACTTACAACTTATGTTTTACAACTTACTTTCTCAAATCAAAATAAAAGTAAGCTGTTAAGTGCAGCCAATATTCTTTGTTGTTGGATATGAGCAATATGACTGGGTTCCCATGCCTAGATCGATCCATCTGGATCGACCTAATTCCTTGGGGGTTCACAATTAATTGCTATCAACTTAAGAGGCCTAAATGTCTGTCATGCCTACTGAATCAGCTAGGGGGGTAATTAAATTTCTTCCACGCACAGCTTTGCGGATAGCAGATAGCAATTTAGCGAGACTCCCCATGGAGATTGATTGATCCAAATATCTGTGGGAATGGTTCCTATGTCTTGATTGTCTTTCAGGTACCAATGGATAAAATTGTTTTCTGATTGTCTTCCAGTTAACAATGGAGAATACATCCAGGCTGTATGTGACAGAAACTTGGCTGAGAACATCTCCAGAGTGCTTTATCCCAATGACAATGTGAGTTTTGTGGGGTAAATTTGTATTGAAACAAAAACAGCCATTTCTGTAGGGTGAAGATTTTGTTTCAGTTGTAAATTGTGACAAACCAATATTGAACACCTTGTCAATGGTGATTGTGTCATTTTCAAATTAATACTTGTTAATTATACAGGAGACAATAAGTTATTAAAATTTTTGTATCAGTTTCATTACAAGTTCTTCAAGATTGACCAATTGGTGTATAATTTTTTAGGTGCCCCAAGATGGAATAGATTGAATGCAATCAAAATTCTTTTTATCATGTTCACTCAATTACTTAATTTAATATTTAGGTTAGTCTTAATGATTTTATGATATACAAAATCCATGTCATATATCTGTATATTTTAAATCTTTTTTGCTGCCTTAATTATTCAAAATTGAGATATATATGCACCAATTTTTTAAAGATAATTTATAAAAAATACATGACTTTTTGTCAGTTTAGTAATCTGTAAATCATTTAATTATATGAAATTTATATTGCAATCTGTATATACATTCTTGCTTTGAAATTGTCTTCTTCTATAGATTAATATTTTCTTATCCATTTCTGTATCATATATAAACTGTCAGACAGATTGCATACAATACTCTGATATACATATATACATTACATTGTGATATATAGTCTGTAATAGTATGTTGCATGTATCCTGCAATTTTCAAAGTAATCTATTAATATTTATTTCTGTTGTTTAATTACACATTATTTTCAAATTGTAAGATTCTTGAATTCTATCACGCATGGCTGGTGCTGTGTGGACCAGTTTTTCTATTTATTCTGTTTTATTATATTCTCTGTATATTTGAATGTATACAATAATAGGTATTTGAGGGCAAGGAACTGCGACTAAAACAGGAATACTTTTTGGTGGCAGCCACACTGCAGGATATCATACGCAGATTCAAGTCATCCAAATTTGGATGTCGCGACCCTATCCGAACTTCCTTTGACAGCTTCCATGAAAAGGTCTGTGCCATGTGTGCCGCTCCTGTCTCTGTTTGCTGGTGTGCCCTGCAGCTGCTATGCATTTCTCCACTCTATAACCTGTATGTGTGCTACAGAGCTTTCATTGATACAATTGTGTGATACTTTTTTGCCTCTGATTTTGATTTTGTTTTTTCGTCCTGACTAGTTCTTCTCAGGGAAAGAACTGCGACTGAAACAGGAGTATTTCTTAGTTGCTGCCACTCTGCATGATATTTTACGCAGATTCAAGCAGTCTAAGAGTGAGATCTTCACGGGTAGCTTTGATGCACTCCCAGAGAAGGTTTGGGCTTTTCCCTCGCTTTAATGTGACTCACTGTTTTTCTTTCTTTCTGTTGACAAGTTTGGGATTCAAAAACTAATCATTACGTCACTATTTTAGTGATATTTTAACGTTTGAGCTGGGGGGGGGGGGGGGGGGATTAATCAGAGTAAATTTTATATTCAAGCACACTCTCACTGCTACAAACATCATCCTGCATTCATAGCTATAACACTGCTAACAGTAATACCTGATGTATAAACCACAAAGAAAACTTCTCCATAACCTTCATACCTCAACCACTTTGAAACCGTAATGCCAGCAGAGATATAAAGCAACTTATTTGAACCACAGTCACACTGCTCAAGGAACACCATCATGAGTGCTTTTTAACTTGCATTGCTTAACGAAGCTTGTGCAGCAAATTCAGTCTTATGCACATTAATTTAAGCTAGTCCTAGATTTAACATTTATTTGTCAATATTTGAGACTCTGAACATGATTTATATTTCAGTTTGATCACAAAGTATGTGACACTATTATATTCTATAAATACATGTTTACAGTAAATACTATTTAATTTTGACTTTTTAAATTTACTTGCATTTTAAATACACATGTGAAGAACAGATTGGAAAAATGATACGCCTTTACTAATTGATAAGGGACGGTTGCCAAATGTTTTATATCTCACATTAATTGTTTTAATTATTATTTTTTCATGTTTGTTCCAAGTCTTAAACATTTCATTGTTCACCATGTAGCACTTAATAGATAATTTTTTATCACTATTATTTATTGTTGAAGATATACTAAATTGTTTGTTTTACAAAACTATCTCTTTGATTGTGACATTTCAAACATAATAATAATAGCTTAATACAAATATTACTACCCCAGAATGTTAAAAAACTTGATATTTCAATAACAAATATTGAAAGTGAATAGAATTTTATTGTATGTTTAAACTTGATACCATTTTAAATGATTGGACCAGTATTAGATAATACCATGTTTAAGATTTGCCATTATGTCAGATGATGAGGTTTGAATTATAGGTTGGTTATTTTATTATGTTTCTCCCATTCATTTCTGTTTGGTAATTAGGTAGCCATACAGCTGAATGACACCCATCCATCTCTGGCAGTCCCAGAACTCATGAGGATCCTGGTTGACTTGGAGGGGCTGCCTTGGGAGAAGGTAGGGGGACAATTAGTGGAGTTTTACTAAAAATGAATCATTTTTCCCATTTATCTCTCTTTTAAAACTTTTTCTCCTTTGAATTTTTGATCGTCATTATTTGGCTATAAAAATTACAATTCCTACAGAATATGAAAAACATCAACTTAAAGTTAGCTTATGGGGAAACATATTGTTTTAAGCAATCCAGAGGATGTATACATGCCAAGTTCATTGAAGTATGAGAAATCTAATGAAGACATGTACCACACACATATATTTGCTGGTTATTATAGATTGATTGTCATGGTGATATTATAATGTTATATATATATATATATATACACATCAGCACTGTCTGCATAGATACATAGGATGGAGGTCTAAGTAGAAAATTGCAAATGGAACTGAAATGAATGTATTTTGCTTTTACACACTAGGCTTGGGAAATCACACAGAAGACCTGTGCCTATACCAACCATACTGTATTACCAGAGGCTCTAGAGCGCTGGCCTGTTGACATGCTGAAGAATGTGCTACCCAGACATTTGCAGATTATGTATGACATCAATGCAAACTTTATGAAGGTAAGTTTATCATGTGTTTGACAAGAGGTGAGCAATGTCAAGTAGGGGTATCCGTCATGAACTTGTAGAAATGAGTGACAGTACACACAAGCTACCTGTTGCTCTGCATTGATTGATAATGGTGAACATGTTGACCAGTGCTGATTATTCTAATAAAAATATGTGAAAATGTTGCCATGTAGACAACTTTGTATGTATCCCATGCCCCTCCTTCATGAATAGTCTAAAATCCTAATACAAAAGATAAAATATTCCATGCCCTCTTTCAAGTAGAGTCTAAAATCTAAACATAACAGCTGAAATACTCACAGGATAATTAATCTTGTACAGGAAGTACAGAAGCGGTACCCAGGAGACATGCACCGCTTGGGCAGGATGTCCATTGTGGAAGAGTTTCCTATAAAGTGTATCAACATGGCCTACCTCTGCCTGGTGGCCTGCCATGCTGTCAATGGGGTGGCACAGATCCACTCTGACATTATTAAGAGAGAGACGTAAGTACTGAGTATGCTTGTTACTGAGACATTAAGAGGGAATCATAAATATGCTGTAGGGCTTAAAAGTTGAAGTATGAGTGCTTTACTAATTTTCTTTTTTATATATATATATATATATATATTGGGGTAAGTAAACAAATTAAGCCACTGAATTGATGTAATTTTGTTGATTTATGGGTGAAGTGATATTGTTTCATCTAATTAGTTTGAAACTTGGCAAGTAAATGTAACTTGCATTTGCTCTTATTTTTCAGCTTCAAAGATTTTGCTGAAATGTATCCTCACAAGTTTCAGAACAAAACTAATGGCATCACCCCAAGGCGCTGGCTTTTACTGTGCAACCCTAACCTGGCAGATGTGATTGCTGATGTAGGTTGATTGCTGGGTATTTTGGCTTGAAGATATGTGAAACATTGAATAGTGTAGTGATGTTAAATGTGGTAAATTGGTAAGAGTTGTCATATGATTGCTTTAACAACACATTTTGATAGAAAAACTATGTGTACACTTTTAGTTAAAAGGCGTTTTATAGTAACTGAGAGTAAATAAGACTGAGATAGCATAGACATGTAGAAAGGATGAGTGATGAAAACTGGGTGAAAAGAGTAACAAAGTTTGAGGTGGAGGGAAAGTGGCCTCCAGTTTGACCAAGGGAGACTTGGAAGGAGGTGGTGAAGGCAGGCAAAAGACAGATACAAGCTGAAGATACAGATCCCATTGACAGACAAGAATGTAGGAAAGTCCTATGTGGGGAAAAGGTTCAACCATGTTCACTCAGGACTGAACACCAGAAAACCCAATGATAATAAGTATAAATAAGTTGATATGCATTTCTTAAAAAAAAAAAATACTTGCAGTGATTATCAGTTAATTAAATTGAGAACTGCTGATATTGAAAAAACAAAAAATTCTATTTCAGAAAATTGGTGATGGTTTTATGAAGGATTTGAGTCAGCTGCGCAAACTGGAACAATTCACAAAGGATGAGGCATTTGTTATGTCCATTCACAAAGTGAAACAGGTACAGTTTAAAATGTTTTCACAATAAAATTTGGGTTTATTTTTATTTATTTATTTTTTTATGGCATCACTTAGAGTTTTTATATACATGCAGGAACATTATAACCATATAAACTCTGCTGTCTTTGTCACTTGTAATGTTAATCTTTTAACATGGTTACCGTTTACACAGTGTGACCCAACACAATTGGTTCTGTTAATTATTTTTAGGAAAACAAGCTGAAGTTGGCTGCATACATTGAGAAAACCTACCATGTGAAGATCAACCCAGCCTCCATGTATGACATGCAAGTGAAGAGAATCCATGAGTATAAGAGACAGCTGCTAAACTGCCTGCATATGATTACCCTCTACAACAGGCTGAAGAAGAACCCCAACATGGAGTTTGTGCCCAGAACCATCATGATCGGTGGAAAGGTTGGTAGTGAATGTTCTTTGTGGTCCCCTGGTGTGTGTGTGTGTTTAATATGATGCTGAAATGACAATATTTACTAACACTGTTTGTAAAATCTGTGAACATCAGTGATAATTTCAGTTTTGAATATCAATAATAATTTAGTGGCTTTGCTTGGAGATAATATTTAGACCTGTGAAAGGATCAGCTCGGGGTTTATGTTATCTTTTTTATTGCCATGTGACTTGTTAAAGATTCTACCACCCATACCAACCATCTGCCTTTCAGTTTCTGCTCTTCATGAAGTTTTCTGGCTTTTCACTGCTCTTGTGTGTTATTGATATTTATTCTTTATTTATGACCAGGCTGCCCCAGGATACCACATGGCCAAGTTGATCATCAAGCTTATAAACAATGTAGCAAGAGTGGTCAACAATGACCCCATCATTGGAGATAGGTTGAAGATTATCTACCTTGAGAACTACAGGCAAGTTTCACAGAAAAAGTTTTTTTTTGTATTAGCAGAATAGTACAATCTGTTGTAAACTGCAATAAACATTAAGATATTTGTTTTGATATTGACAATTTTGACAACATTGACATTTCCTAATGTTGCAAACTGTATTCTATGGATAAAATAAGGATAGTGGTAAAATGCAGCATATAAACAGATTGTAGAACACAGGCTGCGTTTATATGAAGACGTGTTTGTTAAACAAAAAGTAAAATATTACTTATGCTTTAGACAGACATTTGCCTTATTTATGTGACTTGCTTCAGGTATTAATGAATCAAAGTACGTAGCCTTTTTTTGTCATAAGTTTAACTCAGCCTGTTGACTTAAGTTCTGCAAAACATTGCCAGTAATATATAAATTATAAATTCTGTGACAAATTAACCACAAATATAATTGGTCCTAGGCATTGGTACTTCTAGCACAAAGTTGCAACTAATACACCATTTTATTAAATATTACTTTTCATCTCAGGGTTTCCTTGGCTGAGAAGATCATCCCAGCTGCTGACCTAAGTGAGCAGATCTCTCTGGCAGGAACAGAAGCCTCTGGAACTGGAAACATGAAGTTCATGGTAGGGAACATGTGCATGATTGTGTTAAGACAATTGAGATAGGCAGGTCATGTAATGTAATGCATAATGTTTTGTTATTGTCTGTAAAGTTTTTAAGTTCATTGGGTTGGAGAATCAGAAAGCTGTGGGGGTTGGGGGGGGGGGAGGGGGATCAGCAATGTGGGTACTCGTGCCATGTTCATTCTCATATTCATCTGGAAGAAAGCACTTTTTGTTGGATTAGAGAAACTTCAGTTGGTGTAAGGCTTCCCTTTTTTTTTAATTGTCCTAGCAGGGGTGGATCCAGAGCCATTTACTGACAGTCTTCCAAATTTTCTTTGTTGATTCATCCTCCAATTTTGACCGTTTTCCAACAGAAAAAATTAGATACCCGTCAATATAAACGTGAAAATCTGACCGTCTTCTGGAAGACCCAGAAGACAGCCTAAATCCTCCCCTGCCTAGGGTGAGAAAGAGGTTGTCATTGAGTATTTTCTTATGCAGAAAATTTTCACATGTTATGTTACAAATGTCAAGAATGTGCACAGTGCCTGCTTGTTTGTTGGTCTTCCAGTAATATATTTCACAACCCATGTCTCTACATCTAGGTGTATAATTGGAACAACAGCACCTGTAGTAGTTGAAAATCATGTCTAATTGAAGTGTAAACATATAGCTGGTCTATACTAAAAAGATATTGAATTAAATAAGCATCAGGCTGGTGCAAGCCACCATGGGTAGTGAAGATCTTACTTATATATTACTTGCTCTTGAATGGTTAAGATATTTTCTTCTTTGTAGTTAAATGGTGCCCTGACAATAGGAACCCTGGATGGTGCTAATGTGGAAATGCGTGAGGAGATGGGAGCAGAGAACATCTTTATCTTTGGTATGACTGTAGATGAAGTGGAGGCTCTGTGGAAGAGGGGGTAAGAAAAAGATTTGCTTTGTTGTATGTCACTTCAGATGTGTTAGAATAAATGTACCATTTGTGACAATCATTTATGAGAAATTATTTGTTTCAATTATTATTTTTCATATTACTCTTTGTTATGCACAGGAGGTAGACTTTCCAGTCTTCCCAGTCATTTTGTCCTGCTTAGATTTGCATTATTTCATTCAAGTGTCAAATACAGATATTTCCATTATTCCATCAAAAAAGCATAAGCAGTGATGTTAAGTGCATGCACCACACCAGTAGTTCATTATTAAAATGATTTCTAGGTAAGAAATAATTTTATGTTCTCTAGCTACCAGCCCAAAGATTACTATGAGAGGAACCATGAACTGAAGTTGGCCATAGATCAGATAAGTGGAGGCTACTTCTCCCCAGAAAATGTGAATCTTTTTAAAGATGTTGCCAACTCTCTTCTATACAATGACAGGTTTGTAGAATATTACTAAACACATACATGAAGTTCTCTGTTAGGTAATAGGGACATTGATGCACCAATGAAGATTTTTATAATATATTTATGTATAATTAATCAAAACACGTTTACAAAGTGAATTAAGCTTTATTTGTTGAGTAATAGTTTAGTGATATAAATTCACAGAATTTTAACATAGTAAATATTTAAACATGGACGTCATTTACCTCCAGGTTCTGTCTACTAGCTGATTATGATTCCTACATAAAATGTCAGGAGAAAGTTAGTGAAATGTACCATGTAAGTACCACTTCTTTATTACTCATGAACCTTGGCACTTTTTTATTGGTTTTTATTCGAACAGATTTTTGGCAGCAGACGGCCAGAGTCAAAATCAAGTGTGAAAGTTTTCTCTACAATGGAACATGCATTCATCAAAAATTTCCCCAAGGCAGACAGTGCACTGCTTTTTCCTTCTCTGTCTTTATGTAACAATGGGTATATAATAACTATTCTAAGATTGCTTTTTATTTCTGCAGAACCAACTAGCATGGACAAAGATGGCCATCTTCAACATTGCTGGCTCAGGGAAATTCTCCAGTGATCGTACAATAAGTCAATATGCTAGAGAAATCTGGGGTGTTGAACCAACAGATGTGAAACTCCCAGCACCTCATGAAGTGCCCGCAACCTCTATTGATCATAAGCAGTCTGCACAGATGAAGGACTTCTAAGCACAAGTATTTCAAATAGAAAAAGCTTTGTACCAAGACAGACTCTTTGTTATATGAACAAATTGGCAAAAAATCCCAATTTAGGCCAATGGGGTACTGTTTTGATGTTGTTTTGTTGGGTTGTTGTGACCAATTTGATACGTTTCAACATTGATGTTTGTTCCGGGTGAGCGAGAATACTAGCTGCACAGTTATGTAACTGCATTTCGTATTATTTAGTCTAAATGAATTCCAGTCTAGACAAATTCGGTAGCTATTGATTCATTGCATCAAATACTTTACTAAAGAAATAATGTTGTTTTTATTTGCAAAGGAATTTCATATCAACTGTCTTTTTCTGGAGCAAGGTTAAAGTTCTGTATTGTGGAGTCTTGATAGTCATGTGAGGTATTAAGATCAAGGTACAAAGCTATAGTTTTCATCTGATACTTGAAACCGTTTTTTCAGTCTGGATAGATACATATAAAACTTGTGGATGAAAATAAGCTGAATCTTGTGCCTAGAAACTGGCATTTGTACATACCAATTGATTGCAGATCATTTTTTGAAGATGGAGAAAAATATCAGATGGACAAGATACAAAGCAGCTATGCCAATACCTATAAAAGAAAGATATAGCTATAAACCTAACTGCCTCTACTTTTTTTAAACTAAGGTCAGAAATTTATTAATTTCACCAATTTTACTACTTAACAGTTTAGCACTGGCATGAAAACCGTGTCCAATTGACTTTTTTATTTGTTGACTTTATGTCACTGCAAGAGATTTTGTTTTGCTTTTGCAGGCCATAGTTTGCATGTTACGAGGCTTGTCCTGTGAAGATTACACACAGTGTTAGGAACCAATGTTTTCTATGTTTAGGAATGTCCTTTTATGGTATTATATGCCCAACTTAAACTGCCTTGTTATAAGTAAAAAGGAAGGCTTTCTAGGGAAATGTTTACCTTCCAAACCTCTTATTATAGATTTAAAGGAAGCTAGCCAGCATAGTAATGGCAGACATGCTGCATGTGGTCATAACAAAGTGATATCATCAAAAACACCCTTCTTTTAGAAATCTGTAAGTATAAATGGTGAATATAGACATTTTCATTACCTTTATGAAAATTATATGTCAGGTTGTTTCTTCACGTTTAGCTGTTAAAGGAGAGTTTCCATACTGTTTGCTTGAATGGATGACAGGAATAAAATTCCTCTGCAAAACATTTTTTCTTTTTTTGTCAATTATACCAAATGAAGCCCAATTCTTTTTTATGACTTTTTTATGATAGACGCGAGGTTTTAGGACATAAAGATACTACTTTAGTGCCTCATTGCCATAATTCTGTACTATTCAAGTATTGCATAAATTTTTTTAAAGAATTTTTTCCTACAATTTCTTAAAGGGATAATAACTCTTCGTATGAGACCTATATTTCACGATAAAAACCTTGTGAATAACTCATAGAAATATAATATATTCTGTTTTACCACAAAAACAGCAGTTATAGCTTTTATTCTGATATTTGAACTTGTCTTTAGACCACGTGACCTCCATTGATGTCTATACTCTGTTAAAATCTCTTAAGAGATTTTAACAAAAAAACAAACTTTTTAGAAAAAAACCAGGGACTAACTTTGAATGTAAAAATGGATTCAATAACCATTGGTAAGTATGGAAAAATTGTTGTTTACTCCAGGAAAATTCATTTTTTGGCCGAAACGAAGAGTTATTATTGCTTTAACAAAGGCCATTAAAGGTTAAAAATGTTACTTGTTCATATCAAATGTCCTGGAAAGTTGGGGCTGGGTGTCAAGACCGAACTTTAGATATGATATCGCTGTATCGTGTTGACTCTATCATGTTGTCAGTACAAAAGGTTGTCTGTCCATGTCAGCTTCATTCAGCTCATTTAACTAGCGTCAGTTTTTTCCTGAACTGATGGTTCACACATTACTGTACTTAGTAGAATCTGTAAAAATCAGTCTGTGACATCTGTTTAACATTATGTATAATCAGTTCAAGTTCATTTATTCAGTCTTTATAAAGTTTAGTCTTACAAAACAGTTGCAACTTCATTTGCATGTATCTAACATTTTAAACACTTCGCTTTTATTGTGTTATAGAAATGTGCCAAGTTCCAAGCATGTCTGTATGATAAGTTCCCCGCATTCAAAAAATGTATAATTGAATTACATGGGTTTTAATATTTTCTCTCCATGATCAGTGAAAGTTCTGCCTTCCCACTGAAGCTTCCTCTGTACTGCTGATGTCTTCTGGTTACGTGTTTTATACAAGTAAAGTAATTCTGATTTATGAGTCCTGTACTTCCAGAAAAAAGGTAGACCAAAGCGTTTATAGCGCCTCTTCATTCCATATAACTGCGTGTCATAGTCGAAAACATCCAGGTTTGAGATGGGCTTGATCTTCACCCCTGTGATGTAAGAGCTCAGGTTTTCTGGATCAGGTGGACTTGGAGAGGCCTTCAAGATGCAGAGGTTGTCCCTGTCAGGGCGTATCTCGACCACATTCAGCCCAAAATGGTCTGCTATTTGCTGATGAGTTTTCTGCAAAGTTAGAATCCAATATAATGATGAACAACTAAATCACAAAGCATTTAGTACATATACCAGTCGGTTATGTTGCATCTCTGGGTATAAAAAATAAGTGTTGACTATCTGAGGAAAAGATAATGTTCAAAACACAACTCACCTGTCTGTCAAGTGCCTTGAAGAATGCTTTAGTCAAATTCCTGTAATTTTTTACCTGTCCCTCTGATTTGGCATACAAATCCCTGAAGCCAGCCAATTTTGCAATGTCTTTAAGAAGCCTGTGGCATACCAACCCATAGCCTGGAAAATGTTTTTGATAATAATAATTACTACCTTTTGATTTGCTTCACTGTAAGGTATTTGCTATAATGTGACATCATACAAACAGAAAGTTGCCAATTTACTAATATATTATTAATAACAAGTCAGCGTAAATTGATATTTAATATACATGGACATTTTGCAGTGAAAACTGTGACAAAATAAATTTAATACAGGGCTATTCAATTTTTGGACCCATCCCAAAACTTGTACTTTAAAGGCAGGGCCAAAATTCTTGAAAAACAAACTGAAACAAGTACTTTGATCCAACTTTGTCATTTTTTAATGAATTATTAAAAATAACTTTAAAAAAGCCTGCCAATAATAAGTTACACAGTTTTTTTTTCTTTTCTTGTGTTTATAATGAAATTGCACAAAATAGAGTTTTGGTCTTCTTTGATGCAAAAAGTTCATAATTGTTAACACTATTACCACCAACTTATAATTAATATGTACTACTGTTACTGTGGACATTCAGATTATGTAACTACATAGTAGTGTTTCAGACCCATGCGAGTTCAGTCACGCCATGGAAATGTCAATGTGTAAAAATGACAAAATCCAGGGGAAAAAATAATAACTTTCATAAAAATATTCCAATGAGACTAGCTGCATTTTATTCCTAATAATCAATTCTTGTAAACATGGCAATAATTTGTAATAAGATTGTCCTTTTAACTGGGGTATTATCTAGGAAAGCACAAAATGACAGATAATGTCTACATGTCCAAACATTGTCCGTCCATAAAAATACTATTACATGAAGTTTGCCTCATTCTCACTGGCAACCACAGTACTCACACATCAAAAAGAACGTTTACTGACCTAATTATCCCTCACTTCCCAATGGCAATCATATATGTTGAATACATGGGGAAAGAGAATCTCATTTGGAACTTATTTGCTCACCTTTTGGTCTCCTTTCTATAAACACCCTGGACTTGTGGAAAGTTGCCACCAGATCATGGTAGACTATAAAAAATGTTTTGAATTACATTAAAAATCATTCAACTCCAATAATTGACAGTATTTATAAGACAGCTTATCACAGCTTTCATAAAATTTTAGAATTGTATTTTTCTGAGCAAATAAACTAGCTTATAATGATTTATCTGAAAATGTAAACTAGACAGCAAAGCTGACAAATATACAGACACCATACAGGTTACAAGGCAGCAAAGCTGTGAACTATTCAGACATTACACAGAAAAAAGTGCAGAAAATAATGTTTTGGCTGATTTCTATGCACTGCTGCATAATGCTTTAAAACAGCATAATCACTCTTACCCCTCTTACATTATGTACTACAGGTAACGTGGACATTGAAAAACTAGCAGCAAGTGATTAAAATAAAACAAAAATACAGTATGGTAGTGATAGGGCAAACATCATGTGTCAGACAGCAACGGCACCGATGCTGACTGACAGACCAATAAGAAAATATATACACTCTCACTTATAATGCAGAAGTGTCACACTACAATCAATTTGCTGACAGACAGACCAATAGGAAAATATACAGACACTGTAAGTGTCTGTATATAAAGATATACACTCTCACTTGTAATGCAGAAGTGTCACACTACAATATGTATTCTTTTCATTTTTATAACCATCTATATTCATTTGTTATTACTTTTTATTTAATATTTATTATTTAATATTTATTTATTCATTGTTTGTTTGTTTGGTATTCTTTACAGACACACAGAAAGCAAATCAAAAACTTTAACAGTACAGAATTTACAGAACATTACAAGCCTTTGTACAAGTGGGAATCATATACACTTTACCAACTTGTGGACTGGTTTATGTATTACTGATAGCACAATGCATCTACCTGTATGGTTTTCAAGTCTCTCAAAGTACCAAAGTGTTCTTCCAGCTTTATCCCTGGCCTAAATGACAAAAAAAAAAAAAAAAAAAAAAAAAAAAAAACAGTACATCAGACATTAAATAGTGTTTGGTGTAAGCTATGTAGAGATAAGATAACCTGGCATAATAAATGCACACTGATTGTAGACAGTTATTCTATCAGACCATTCAGATATCTAAATAACTAAATGAATATACTATAAAAACTCATATGTCCCTCTAAATATCTAATCTATATTATATGCACCATACTCTATGTCTATTCTGATATCAAACAGTTAAAGATACATGTAAAATGAGCATAGATTCAGTATCAATTCATGTCACTACAACCAGTTTCTCAAGCAACTCAATTAAAGACTACATGCTAAAGGAATACTGCATCTACTTCAAGCTTTAAAACTACATCTACTTCAAGTTTATGGTCGTTAACTTGGCCTACTCATTCAAGTCCCCCATATGACGTAATAACTTATGTAATAGCAGTCATTTGAATGAGAGTTGGTGAAAATGACTAAAGGATTATAAATAGCACAGAAAGTAAACAGAAGATATCTGTTCAACTATCATTTTTCAGAAATAAACAAAACCCTGTGGTAAATCTTTAAATCATATCATTTGAATGTATATTGTAGCACTTGTCAGGTTTAATGGTATTAATTTGGCATGCTTTGTATGCATCTTGCAGATTAAGTTTCTAACTATAATAGTATTCATAAAGCACAATTGATTTGACTAAGAATCATGTAGTACCACCAACCTTTATTGCTGCCTTATAAGGAGTTTCCCCCTTGCCAAGCCCATAGCCTGAATAATAATAATAATAATAATAATAATAATAATAATAATAATAATGTAGATTTAAATAGCCTTTGTTTAAATAATTATGCATTGCTTGGGATTAGATGAAAACTGGTTGCTCACTAGTGAGTTTTATCTTACCATTTTTATAAAGCATGATCACACATCAGACTCAGTTATCAATTATGTCATCTTCATTTCAAAACCTTTACTTAAGATAAAAGGTGATATTTGACAATATTCAAACCATGAATGATGAAATCATTAAAACAAGTTTCATGTATGACACCTGTTAATTGCATACTATCACCCAAGATTTTTAGTTTGGTTTCCTTTCACAGAGAGCACAATTATACAGTTCAGTATTTTAAAAACCAACCAGGATAGACATGATTAACAAGGTCAATTTAACCTCATGAAATTAGTTTGCCTTATTGAAATGGACCCAATAATATTTCAAACTTATTTTCTCCTCATCATTTTCCTGAGCTTAAACTGATGTAAGGATTGAAGTGAAAGTTTGATTGACTGTCAAAGTGTGGGGAAATTCTTGTCAAAACTGCGTCCGGTAATAGAACTCAAGGTTTGGCAACAAAAATACAGATCTGGCTGAAATAACAAAAATTTGGCAGAGGCAATTTGAGTACAACAAAAATATATATCATGGTGAGCCTAGACACTAAACATAGTCAAATTTACTTATCATGACAAACTGCCCTTTTTACCTGCAACTCCATTCCTGTTGCCTGTCACTACAAAACAGGAGTATGTCATCTTTCTCCCCATTGTGCCCGTCATGGTGGCAGTCATCTTAAACTGCAAATACATAAGATAAGCTTTTTATGCCTAATCATACAAAACAGAGCAACAGCAACCATAGTTAACTGTACAAGATATAGAACAGTTAATACAATATTGAATATATACTGTGATGTGCAAATCCAAATGTAAGAATAAAATAAACAACTCAAAAGTTGGGACCCAAGTGTGTAAGTAAGCAGTAACTTAAAGTAGCAGGTCACAGATGGTACTGCATTCATTAATTAGGTAGTACACTTTTCTTAAATGGTAATTTTGACAAGAGGTACATGTTAACCTACCAACCTCTATAATCCTTGTATCGAAACCTTCAAAAGGCACTGAAAAGACCAAAAATTAATTATATTTCAGAACCACACTCACTATGTCACGTGTAGTTCGATATTATACAACAGACATGCTGAAACTGTCGGTCCGATCGGTCATGACCGGGAAAATTTGTCTGGACCAGTAAAAAATTGGACTTAGTCGGTCCAAAAGACAGACAATAGTTTCAGGAGCAGCAATTTTGAATTTACAGTTATCATTTGACATACTTCACTAATAAAATTATATAAAACCCAAAGTGTTTTTCCCTTCCATTTCTAACCTATCACATTCACAAACAAAGTAAGCTATCCTAATCATACTGGTATTATCTGTCTCAAACGTAAAGGGTGATTTTTGCACCGACAAAATCCATTTGGTCCGGCAAATTTTTCATTACTGCCGGTCCAAATGTCCGGCCATTCTGAAATGTTTTCAGTATGTCTGATACAATAAAGGGTGTCTACCTACTTCACTTGCTTATTAACGATTTGAGCTGTATGTCAATCCTAAGAATCGCACAAAATAGGGAATCTTGTCAATTTTGAAGCAATATTACATAATGATCAACTGTGTATGGTTTTCCACTTACACATCTGTGTCTGTACATAAAAAAATAACATAAACATTCTGTATACCTCCATCTTTTCCTAATGGAGGTCCTATCGTACGTCCCAGGATACGTGAGCCTACCCAACCTCTTTCTAAAGGGGATAATTTTCCCATGTTTCTCTTATGACCTGTTGCCCTTGTTGAAGTTGGTGTTGTTACAGGTTTAGCTTTTTGGGGAACTTGCCTTCCCGCTCTGCTGTTATCTTTTCTTTTATCTGCACTCTTCAGGGCCCCCACCAGATGTTTGTTTTTCATGATACCTAGAACAAAAATAACATTACAAATATAAAATGAAATTTGCTTACACACACACACACACACAAAAAAAAAAAAAAAAAACTTTTTCAATCAATTGCCTTGTACACAAAATAGTTATCTTAGACAAGGCTTTTCTACAGGGTATACTAACTGGTCTGCAAGAAAATTGCTTATTTAATACCTTTAATTCCCTTCGACTTTGCTTATATATAATAATTATTGTAATAATATATAATAATTCCCTCTATTTTTAACAACCTATTAAGAAATCACCATGAATAGTTTACCCAAGCTGACAAATATTTATACCTAAACTTAACAATGGCCTTTTTGGTCTTGTAACTCCTTGAGCACCCTGGCCTCCCTGTCTCCCTTTTTTCCGTCCGGATGCACTAACAGATGTCATGGAATCCCACAGTTCTGCATTATTTCCTGAAAAATGGAATATGTTTTGTATTACAATATCTTGCCAGTGGTGTGTATGTCCTACAAACACCAGCACAGGACTTAGAATGTTCACAGACGATTGTCACATGGTTGACCATAATCTTTCACAATTGAGCCCTTCCTCCTCACAAAAAGATAAGAAAAATTGATTAAAGAGAAATTGTGTCTTCAGTAAAAAAATATGTGAAAATAACTTTAAAGTCATAATAACTCTTCATTTTGGCCAAAAATTGGATTTTCCTGGAGTAAACGGCAATTTTCCCGTACTTACCAATGGTCAGCGACCCCATTCCTGCATTCAAAGTTAATCCAGGGTTTTTTTCCTAAACGTACGGTTTTTTGTTAAAATCTCTTAAGAGATTTTAACTGACGGAGCTCTCTCTGACATCGCATAGTCACTGTTGACCTACTTAAAACCGCGGGAAAAGCAGACAACAACAACACTATATATGATTCATGAGATATATTCGTCTTTTTGTTAAAAATACATTAATATCCACAATGTGTGCCATTCTGGGCATTTCGTTATCCGACGCACTGTACAAAAACTCGCAACTTACGTCTGCGTCTGCATTAATGCGTTTGCCGCCATATGTTATTTTGGTCTCGAATGAACGCGAGAATCCGCGTGACACCATTACGTCATTAGCAACGAATGCCTTGATGACCGGGAAGAAAAGCATCGTAAGCCCTATTGACAAGCACAGATTTTAGTTTTACTACAATAACGGCCGTTTTAGTGGTAAAATACAATAAAATATATTTCCATGCGTTGTTTACAATGTATTTCATGCGGAATTTTGAATCTCAAAGGAAGAGTTATTATTGCTTTAATATAAAGGAACAATTCAGGGGAGCCTAAATAATTAAGGGCACTACTTACGTGAACGAAAGGAGTTCCATCGTTTGGATATCTGAGATGGTTGCTGCAGGAGAGGAACCCTACTGCAATACACTGGTGTGCCATGGCAAACATTCTGTACACCTCTGGTAGCGAGGCCTAAAACAAAGTATCTTATGTAAAACTGACATCTAAATAAGATTTCTTACATCTTAAAGATGCATACAAAAAATTCTGTGTGTATCTATCATTAATCTTCAGAGTTCATTTAGAAGCATTAACAGAATTTTATTAGTTCTAAATAATGGCCACTAAATAATAATTTATGGTAAACGGCGGGTATCGATAAAGAGGTGCATTCTGAACGGGGGTGTTTTCACATCAAGCAATTCAGGATGCATAAGTAAAAATAGTTTCAGCTAAAATATTCTTGATGTACTGGACAAGTGACCAATTTACGTACCCTTAAGGAAGAATGTCTGTCCCGTTGCCGTGATCCGAAGCACATGAGACGACATCACTACATTTATCAAGCCGGAAGTGTTTGGTGATGCGCATGCGCAGTATTAATCTGGTCTGGCGCAGTGCACTACATTAAGTTAACTGCGCAGGAGATGGTCGAAATAACTGGTTAGCGTCATGGAAAAGTCATTTCGAGCACGTTTTCAAGGAACAGTTGTCAGATGACCATTTATTTTCCTTGCACTTTTTTTGGCTGTTCATCTGTGTTAGAGACTACGTATACAGGTGTCAAAGATAGAAGCTTTTAACTGATTGTTGTTCTGTCGCCTAGCTGTGACTGCCAGGATAAAAGTGCAGAGATTCTGCATTATAGGCCTATATTCTATGCTTTATGGCAGAAACTCCCAACCATCCCCCCAAATATTAACAAGTGTCCATGATAATCTGCCATGCCTATGCACACCTGATGAGTTCAAATAAGAACGAAACATCACATTAAAATGTGTTTGTGAGCGATCATATTAAATTATTTTTTATAATTATCTTCACTATAATAATGTAATAAAAATAATGTCTCTCATAACATCCAAAACGGTATAGCCTACATTGTCATACCAAGTATGATATCTATTGATACATACGTTACCTATGTTTTTAATAACCGTTAGCTGCCTCCAACTTCTGGTGAGCCAACCCCTAATTTTGTTAACAATGTAACAAAGAAATATGCCTTGTAGAAACTCGCTCTCACACCTAGTTGCGCCGACGGACAACTAACAATGCATTTTATTGTGTAGATCTAGCGTAATGTGAAGTAAAAAAAAAAAGGTGTTGGCTCACCAGAAGTTGGAGGCAACACCAATTTAGTGAGTCAATTTTCTAATTTCAAGAGGGGAATATTGGTGCGATGTATTATTCAGAAACCGAGGGGGCGTCAGGACCCCCCTAACCTCCTCCTCCCCCCCCCCCCCCCCCCCCCCCCCCCCGCTGTTTAGGTATGGAAGACTAGGACCCATCAAAGGCGGAAAATGGGGCCGTAGCAATAGTCCGAATTAAGGTTCATTGGGCCGAAAATTCGATAGATCTAGTAGGCCTACGTCGGAATTCATCATGTGCATGAATTAAGTGTGTAGACCTAGGCTATGGTGCACTGGCAATTAAGTAAAGTAAATCAGAGGTGCGTGCATACGATTTTTTGGAAGAATGAAGCTTCGGATTATCGAGATGGTCCCCGGAAAACAACCTGTCTGCATGCATTATAGGCCTCCCCCAACACCGAAACATTTTCAACCTAGGCATGAACGTTGTCCTAGGCTCTGCACAGCATCGAAGCAACGAATCTTGCATAGGACTTAATGGAATGAAAGAACTAGTTGATTCATCATCCAATGAAAAATGGCCTAATGGGTAATTTGTAGGCCTATGTTAGTTAGAAAACCGATTTTTTTATTAACAGAATGAATATTCTTAGATCTGTCCTCAAAATAAGAAGCAGAGATCTAACTTGAATGAAGCATGAGGATGACAAACTCAAATGAACAGACTGAATACGTAGCCTATTATATAGCATGTAGACTATGTACTAGGCCTATTTGACGTCGCTACCTGACGTAGTAAAAACGTCTTACGCACTGACGTTTTATATTTCACATCTCGCGAAGACGTAAATTGAACACAGATTCCGGTTATTTGGAATGGTGGACAAGACGGCCTATTAAAATCTACATTGCATATACTAGGGTGTACATTTGCTGTACTATCCATTATAATATCAATAAAATGGCACACCTCAAAGTGGCATGGAAAGCCTACCAAGTCAAGAGGGGCATGGACAAGATGGCGCAAGCTAAAATTGACGCAGAGCGAGAGCTCGCCGGGTTACCTCCCTTGCGACCGTGGTAAATTGATCATTCAAATAACGTTGAAATATACTCAATCAAAATTTCTTTTAGGGAATTTCAAACAAGAGGATATCAAATGACAATCCTCTGGTTTTTTCCGTCTCTTATCCAAAAATAAAAAAAAGCAATTATCAGTGCTTGCAAGATTATAATTATGTATTGTTCGATAAATTGATTTGCATATGGTTGGCATTCCTTATAATATTTTAACTTTGTAAAAATCAAACCTATATTTAAATTTTTAAGGTGGAAAGACTGCATCATCAACACATTCACGTGGACACGAGAGACATGTTTCAAAGCACTATGCCCATGTTGTATTTACGATCGTAGGCGACATAAATGGAAAAAGAAAGCAGCCAATACATGCCTTAGCAGACTGTGTATTGACGGGACATATGAGAACGACCTATTTAAAAGTTTTCTTGGTATGTTTTAACTCAGGTAAATCAGGTATAAAATCTGCAAAATTGACATTTCCAATACGATAGAACAATTAGACACTTGCCTTCTCCCTTTATTCAGAAGCCAATATGTAATGCCAATATGCTGAATGTGTACGTTTTTGTTTTTCGCACAGGTTTCCTGACTGGCTCTTTCTTAGCTCTATTTCTCTTCTTTGTAATGGTGTTTCAATTGAATTATTCTGGCCTGACGGCGTCTTATATAGCGATGGGCCTTGGCACATTTCTCTCCCTGGGAATGGCTTTCTCCTTACACGTTCGATGCTTGGTGCTTCTTATGATACCGCAAATTTTTTCAAGTAAGGTATTTTTTTAATAATAGCGTTTCGGTTTATCTGTTCATTTTTATATTATGATTTAATCTCTGTTGTCAACTCCTCATTTAAATAGTTTGTTTTCACGATCGGTTTTCTCTATTTATCTATTTTTGTAACCAGTAAATGCAGTATTGTCGGCAACTCTGAACTAAAAACATTTCTTCATACTATATTGCAACGCGGGGCATATCCAGGAAAGCAAGAGGTGTGTGGAAGCTGGAATTACCCATGTTTAGCCTACAAGATATATATTGTATCTTTTAAATATGTCCTGTTTGTCACTGTTTCAAAGCTTTAATAATCTTTTCCACAGGTAAAGGACGTACATTCCTCCTAGCGTATTGCTTTGTCCTAATCGTAAACGGTCCCATGCATAACTTCAGCCACAACATTCAAGTGATGTCTCAAAGTGCTGCCTGCGGACAACTGATGGCCGAGAACGCAACCAAGGAAATTCTTGCTGAAGCTATGCAACCGGTTAAAGGTAGGCACGGGACAGTGTGTTCCCACAGGCAGATGGCCCCGTGGTTTCTTTGCATTACATGGAGTGAAGAATGTAATTACATGTCATGTACAAAATAATATTTTAAGCAGAAAAGTGGTCTTTCAAAACCACCATTTATAGGGTACTTTTAATGCTGAAATTTCGGTAAAATGTTGATCGGTAAAAACTTCAAAATTGTTGGTGACCCATGAATTTTCCAAGAAATACCACAAAAAAATCTTATTCATTACTAGTCTCATTATAACATTTGAAGGTATTCTGGCGCCTATTCGCCAAGCTTTGCGTGGATTGACACAGGCAGCGGACCGACTGCGGAAAGCTTTTCAAGCAATGAAACAATTATTCCAAAATATAGGTAAGTCATAAAATAAAATTTGCACTGACTTGACACCAAATAGTCGCTTTCTTTGTTGAAAATAACAATGCCTGATTAGTGTGATAAAATTCAGTTATACAGCTATGTGTTTCATGTATATAACACAAAACGAACCGCCTTTTTTTCAGTCGATGCCATCAAGCGTCTATTCAAATGGCTGGCTGACATGGTAAACATATGTAATCACAACATGGGTCGACCCTACAGACAGTGCAAGAAGGTGTTTGAAATAGTTGTTAAAAAATGCAGGTAAGGAAACTTTCACATTTTTTTCTACATAGCAGGCAACAGACGGTTGCTAGATGACGGTTCCGAATACCATACATGCTATATTCCAAATACTGTTTACATATTCATTGACTCAAAATCTATATATTATTTCAGGGAAAACGCCATTGCCAATGCATTCGGTTTATGCTCCCTAGCCGACAAATTTTCGGTTGTATGCAATATTGCAAGAGGTAGGTTTACTTAGGTCTGTAAGATAAATATAGGTTATCTCTCTCTCTCTCTCTCTCTCTTTGTCAGTACACACCCAAACCCAATATAGAGGTGCATTTCACATACTGAAGGGTCAAAAATAAAATTGAATGAATTCAGAGTTGTATTCAGTTTTTAAAACATATAGGCCCTCTGTGTATAGAACAATTCAAATTTTAATTTTTACCACGTCTTTTAGGCTACATTACGCAAAGAGACCACATGGTAAACAGTGTTTTTTTCATGATAGTTTGGCTTTTTGATATCATATTTGGAGCACGAGGGGAAAAATAATTTATTTAATGCTTATTTTACTATCTGTAGGGTGTATTTTCCCCCGTTTTTTAATATTCAGTGACAAGCAAACTAAAGTTGCTCAAAGACAATTAATTGCTCTATACAGAGGATTATTATAATTTTTAAAACGTTATACCTGTAGGAGATAAATCAAAGACCAAAACCAGTGATAATTAAATTTCCAAAGTGAGTAAAACGTTCCACAGTTGGATGTTTTGCATTTGTGACAGTAACATATGTTCCTTTTTGGGGTTAGACGATGAATTATTTTTTATTATTCATGGTTCCAGGAGAGTGAAACTTTGATACAAATTTCTTCATGTGGGACCCAAAAATAATCAAACATAGTTTGCAATCTAAGCACTAAATAATTTTGAGAGCATGCCTGTGACATCAATTGCACCTCTATATTGGGATTGGGTGTACACCGTAACAAGATGACTCATATTTACGTTCACATTTCCAGTGGGCGAATTTTTGTGCAAGCTAACAGAACTTGTACAACAGTTGATCGTGAAGAAAGTACAAACGAGTAGGTAGAACACTTTCAATTTTCAAATGTTAAAAATGTTGTCAAATGTATTGCTTTAATGAATATAAAGAAAACGAACCAGGAACATGTCAGTTGTGCATATATCAACATAAACTAAATAGCACGTATAGTGAATTGAAGAAAAAACAGGCTGAACTCATTGAACTAAAGTTGTTTGTTTCAATGTCACATAGGCGTGCAGACTGCTGTCCAAAACGTGTACGAGATGTTCTACTTTAATGTGACTTTGATCCACCATTTAAACTACACCATAACCCAATCCAAGACGAGCAAAGAAATTCAGCGCGATATTATGAACGAAATCAAGTCATGGGTCAAACCGTTCGAGAGCATGATGGACTTCAGCAGTTTCGCCATAGCGTTCATGCTACTTTGGCTTTTTATTAAGTAAATATATGTGATTAGATCGAGTGTCATTGTGTCAGTCATAGAATAGTTGTCTTTTTATTTTCGGTCGATGCAACTGTTTCTTTTTTCTATTTCTTACTTTTTGTTTCCCTTTTTAATCACCCCGATCTTTCTGTCATGAGCTCTTCTTGCAGAGGCTTGCAGAATTCGTGAAAATGAAAGACTCGTACTTAATAAGTACCCCTTCATCAAAGATAGTGGGGTGGACATGTAAAAAGCAAATATTAATATTTTTTCAGTAAAAGCCTTTCTTCAGTTTTGTTAACTGTTCTAGATGACGCATGCTTCCTCTTTCAGGGCGATGCTTTATAGGCGTAATTATCTCACCAAAGACAAATTTGATAATTTCTACGTGACATTCAACCTAAGAGATATAGACGAGAGGCGCCAGGAAATGGAGCGGGAGACCATTCTTCCTCTGAATTGGAAAGAAAGTTCCAAGTACATCACAACTTGTAAGTTCTGATTGACAAAATTTTTACAAAGAGATATCGTATACACCGTGATCGCCCTTTCAATTTTACTTGAGAACTGAAGCGCCGCTTTAATAATGCCACCTTTCTGTATTAGTGGTATTTAAACCGCTTGGACCCGTTGACTTATGTAAGTGCTATTGTCTTTTAATGTCTCAAAACATTTTATTTTATTCTATACAGACACTAAGATTAATAAAATCAAAATGAGACCGATTTGTAGACTGCTTTGAAATTATGAGTGACACAATTAAATTTTTACCAGGGTCTCCTCGACTGGCAAAACCTGAGAAGAAAAAACTTGTCCGAGGTCTTATCATGCTGGCAGGGAGTTTCATGCACGCCAGTTTTTATATGTACTGCGACATGGGTCTGTATACACTTCTTGACTTGATAAGAACCCACGCGGAACTTAAAACACACAGTGAAGGTACGGCTGGTTGTGACTTTATTATCTCCTTTTAGAATATTTGAATGACGAAATTGAAACTAGGAAAATTCATTTCAAAGGAGCAGGCCTTATATACATCGAATATAAGAATATTTAAAGTGAGTGGACACGAAATGTGTCAAATATTAAAAGAAACTGAAAGT
The DNA here is from genome assembly GCF_051362555.1 of Lingula anatina. Taxonomy (NCBI): domain Eukaryota; kingdom Metazoa; phylum Brachiopoda; class Lingulata; order Lingulida; family Lingulidae; genus Lingula; species Lingula anatina. The sequence goes on from NC_141768.1 coordinate 15,695,407, forward strand.
TCATAACGCAAACTGGAACAAGCTCATCTATGGTCCATGTTTCAGTTCCACACACCATTGGTCTGCACGTTCAAGGCAATGGCGCGTTTGCTGACATGTATCGCATGTTAATCAGCACTTTCGACCCCATCGGACGCATCGGGCTTGAGATCGACACGACCCCTTGTCTTCCGAACCCAAGTCCAGTCAACCCATATATTTACAAAGAAATACGTGAGAAGATATCATCAGTTTAATTTTTTTTTTTCATTCGTAGGGGAGACCGGGGCTAGTTGGACCCCGGGGTAATTTGGCCCCCCATCAATTAATGACAAAGTTACTATGAGGTAAAGGAACTGATCACCGTATCCAATAGTGCTAAGAAAACGTCGGCAGTGAGTCCAAATGAAATAATTTAACATCTTAAAGTAACTTTATTTAAGAGACCTGATTTGGGGGGGGGGGGCAACTTACCCCGGGGTCCAACTAGCCCCGGTCTCCCCTATGTTCCATACATATTAAGTTCATTAACTCTGATGTATGAAATTGATGTTGACTATCGAGCACTGTTAAACTTTGAAAAGCTAGAGGTGGGCAAAAATTCATTCTCCCAGCGGTCGCAGGCCAATGTAACGGACTTAACAACATCACTCTTTACAGCCATTAATTGCCTCACCGCACTTTTTTCAAATGACCTCAATACCAGCTTTTTACGAGTCAGTGAAGGCCCTTTTCCTACCTCGATGCCAAAATAAGTTTTTGCTACAACGCCCGGCAAAGCAGTTAAAAAAACGCCCATAAAATTGATAAAAAGATGAATAAATGTTACCCTATTTTTGTCTTGCTGTTCAGTGTTCATCTGGGCAACTTGTATTTTGCTGGTTTTACTGGAAGCATACGGACTCCGACTTCGACACGTTATAGTTGGATGCTACTACGAAAAAAGGGAGAAGGAACGCGCAATATGGCTTTACAATCACATTCTTCAGCAAAGGGGAGGTTTTCTCAAATTTCTGCGCAGGCAACTTCGCCGCAAGTACGAGAAGGAAGAGGCCATCGAAAAAATTAGCATCAGAAGTCGTTTGGCATCTCAGTGAGTCAACATTATATTAAGCGCATTCTACCCCTGGGCACTCAAACTGAAATAGTCCGAACTTCATAATCTATGTTCGCTTCAAAGAACAACCTATATATGTTTCAAGTATCATCCTCTAAATAATATGATAAATACGACATCTTATCAATTGCATTCTTGTTTTCAATAATCATATTTCATGCAACATAGGTATCCTATCCTGGGTAAGGTTTTCAAGTACTTCGGCTATGAGAGAAAGTATTGTTTATGCTGCGGACAACCGGGGAAACCAGACGACATGGACCACTTTAAGCATTGCAGCACCTCCGACTGCAAAGGTAGGCCTACAATGCTGTAATCGTATTAATTCCTCACCCACATATTTCATGCTTTTCTTTCATGGCACAAATTAAGAACGATTTGCCGTTTTTAATGGAAAAAAGGAAATGTTCTGCAAAAGCTTATGTTTAAGCAAAAAGGTTTGTCCGCTTTTACTAGCACGTGTTCAAATTTGAGATTCTTGGGTCTCTTACTTTACTTTAAGATATCGTCTAGAACAAAAAGTACGCACGAAACCTGTCTAGTATTTGTACATCACGTCCTGAAATGTCACGGTATATTTTGTGTCCAATTGGGATTTGTTCCCCCATCTTACCCTGAGCACATTGCTGAAATAAAATCGCTAAGCTTCAAGTGCACTAGCACAGGTTATTGACTTTCATAAAAATTCTAACACACAAAATCCCCAAATAAATAAATTAATTCCCGTCTGAAACACGGTCATATCTCCGCAGCTACAATTTGTAGGCCTACATGTATTGTCGCAGTATACTACATGCTGTACCAATGTTTCAGCAATCTACTGCCAGGACTGCTTCACGGACATCAACAACATGTGCACCGTGTGTATGAACCCCGTCGACTACTGCGACTTTTCGGATTTCAGCGAAGAGAGGTATGGAGCCGCTGCTTTATTAAGTGCGGGCCTAAGTATAACATTAGGGGAGACCGGGGCTAGTTGGACCCCGGGGTAAGTTGGCCCCCCGTCAATTTATAAAAAAAGTAACCACGAGGTAAAAAAAATTGGCCACATACTTTTGTAAAGTGACCGTAGCCTACAATGCTAAGGAAGTGTCGGACGTCAAAAAGTTTTACTTAAGCGGTGAGTCGAAATAAACGATTTTTGCACCTAAAAGTAATTTTGTTTAAGAGATTTAAAAATCTATTTTCATAGGTTTTTGATCGAATATAATATATGTTTAGGGCATCAAACTGAAGCTCATTGTTTCAAGTTTCACAGAGATGTATCATCGTTGTTCATTCTAGCACCATAAATGGCTGCCATCTTTAAAAAAAAATAATGTGCACCCGGGGCTAGTTGGCCCCATTGACTCGGGGCAAGTTGGACCCTCATATTACCCACAAACCTTTGCGCGCAACGCTGTTTGAAATAAACAAGTTGGTGAAATTGACAAAGCTTGCCGGTGTTTACCGTCTGATTGATTTTATTTAATTTGCTCTCTGGTGTCTTTTCAAAAATTTATATTAGAAATGTTCTGTTGATTGTATGTATTAAAAAGTAAATCCATTGGACTTTCCTTAGAAAAACATTTATTTTGCCTTAATTCATTTTAAGGGGATTCCCTTTGTATTTATAGTGTTATATGTGGCCCCAAGGGGTTTTTTCCACCCCTCCCTAGCTAGAGATCATTGTTGAAACAAACTCTATGGTTTAAAACTGAATTTGTTACTTTCTTTTAAAACGAAAATTTATTATTCGTTTTCATTCATTAAAACCCTGCTTTATACCATTATTAATTTATTCTTAATTAAAACAAAACAAATTTTATTGATAAATATTTTGGTTCTTGCAACACATACCCCCCCCCCCCCCCCCCACAACGTCACGTACGGAAGCCTCACTAAAACTGCCTCATTTGAACTATTTATTCATCAAACACTCTCAAAAACCAATTAAATAAGTTAAAAATGTATAAAAATGTATTTCAAGGCGTTTACATGGGATATATACTTCATTTTCGTATAGGGGGGCCAACTTGCCCCGACCCTGGGGCCAACTTGCCCCGTGGCGGGGCAAGTTGGCCCCCCTGACGTCAACTGCGTTTTTTGTCAAATTGTGAGCCATCTAGCATTATATTTGAAAAATAATGACGTTGCATAAGTAGCCTAGTTCATGGGGCTTACTTTGAAACCGGTTTTGTTACTGTAACTCATTCCTATTTGGCTCTACAAGGCCAAAAGTGTCTAACTGGGCCAACTAGCCCCGGTCTCCCCTACAGATTTTTGACTAACAGAGTTATAAAGTGTTTTGATTTTGGATATTATCTTAAATGCATTGGAATATTAGTGAACTTAATTGCTAAATATTTCCCACTGTTGAATTTCCCTGTATCAGCCGTCGTCAATCGTAATGCTGCACACGAAAGCTTTCATACCTTGTCCATTTCACAGAGATTCAAGTGAAGAAGAAGTGAAGCTCAAATCTAAGATGGACGTATTAGAGAGACAAGATGGCAGTGAAACTGACAGCTTGAACTCTTCAGATTACGACTATCAAAACAGAGATGATGACACCGATACAAGCGAAGCTTTTGAGCAACCAAGCAGGAAAGCGTCCGCCACCGCGAGTCGAACCCGCAGCGGGAGCAGACGAGACCTTGTTACCATGGCAATATATCACAGCGATCGCGTGGATGAAGAGGAGAGCGACAGCGATGAGGAGGTCTACGGACCGTTTGTTTCGGTGAGGGAACCGAGAGCTTTGTCAATTCAACGAGTCAACGACCGCGGCTTTCAACCATCAGCTGACGGGCTGAATACGCGGAAATACAGTGGGGTTCACGATGCAAGTTACAATGATGTTCCAGACCAGGCATTTTACTCTTCTTCAGCGACTCAGCATACGCAAGGTTACAAATCTATCAATCAGGAACATTTAAGGGCGGGTTTTAGAAAAGAAATCGAGGAGCACCATCAAATATCACGGCAGCACCAGATGGCTGGGCTAATGATGGGTCAGATTAACACGCACATGGGTACTTATGAAAGCAATAAATCAACGACCGGTGCAAACATGTACTCAACAGACGAAATTAACCAACAGACGAATGCTTACGAAACTGACGATTGGCACTTTAATTCAGGAGTTAATATGAACGAGTACGGTACAGACAATTTTAATAACCCTGCCTCAAGGGGACCCTACGGAAACGATAACTTGGGTGCCACAACCGATTTCTACGAGGCAGACGATGAATACTGCGATGAAACTGAGGGCGTGGATGATGAAATCGTTAGTCGTCTGCCCCTCTTACCTGATGAATAAACCTTCAACTTATATGCACACTGCCATCCTTGCCAACAAGAAAAAATTAACAACTTTCATATATATCCAAGGCTGGGGTATAATTTAATGTGAAAACGCTTTGTTTTTTGAAATATAGATCTCACATAATGGTGGGTATAATCTGATTACTTCATATTCACAAAATCATGGATTCTATTATAACTTTTAATGATTAAGAAGAGCAAAATCACATAATACTAATGGACGCAAAATAAATTCCAAAGTGACTAAAATAAAAATCAAAATCTCATTAATGATCGTCTTCTTTTAATAGCTGCACAGTACGTATTCTTCAGTCTTTAGGGTCCTGTTGGAATAAGCTTTGGTTCCAGCACTTCAGCCAAACGGATTGATACCTAGAAAAAGATTAATGAATGGATTTCAAGGCAAAGGTTTATATTTTAACAATTTATAAAATGACATACTTTGGCTTGAATGCCTTGAAATTTATTCACAAAATGACTTATCAATACGGCTTCTAGAGACAGCTGGGGATTTTAATAAACAGCCTATGAACATATAGGTATTATTTTTTCATATCATCACTCCAAGCAAAACCTACCACATTTTCTGTTGGTATATTAGTGAACACTTCACTCTCATCTTCTATGACAAGATCAAATCGACCATAATTTTTCTCTGCAAAAAGAACTTTTTTAATTGAAATAAACAACTTACACAATAAATAGCTATATATATGATAAAACTGCATCATGTGAAAGAAAAGCCAAATTCTGTTCAAGTATTCATTTTTATTTTAATGGTTTTATTTTACTGAGATCAAACTAACCTATCAAATAACTCAAAGTAAATTTAACCATAACAATTCTGAAGAATAAAAATGACCACAAATGAGCTTTCAAATAATTATAATGCATTTTTTGTACCCATTTTATCTTACTTTCTGTTTTTGTGAGCAATTCCAATTTAACCACTGTATCTGATGGAGAATAATCTAGAACACATGCTTCCTAGAAATACAAATTAACATATATCCAAAATGCAATTTTAAGACTCATCAATCAAATATGTTTATATAGGAATTTTTTTTTAATGATAGGGTTTATCTGGACATATTTATCAAGACAAAATGTAGGAGATTTACATGAAAAATCATTTTAATACATCTTTAAAGAAAACAAAAGATCTGTCACATGAACCACTACTTCACTTTAAATACAAAAAAATTGTTTGTAAAAAAATATTTTTGTATAACCTTTGTAGTGTTTATGTCTGATCTGCATGCCATTTACCTTATACTTCGATACCACAGGAGTGTAATCTTCTGATAATTCAAGAACCTAATAAATCAATATGTGAATTTGTCATAATAGTTTGCATTCCAGTACATAAGACTATTCATCTGAAATAATTGCACTTAAATTACCCAGAATAATATTCCTTTAATTCTCAAAATTACATTTTTAGACTGTATATGAAGCATCCACTAAAATATATGTTCATGATTTACCTGAATTTGATAGCACTTTTCTTTTATGCGAGAACAACATGACACTTTCAAGTAGCATTTGTCATACAAGTATTCTCATCATGTTGACATTTATCTTTAGCATACTTCACAAAGCAAGTACCTTATAAGCAATGGTATCCCCATTTCTAGGTGGGCCAAGTAATGAAGGGAGAGATGTGTAATCTCTTAGTGGTGCAGTATTCTCTTCCAAAATACTTACATCTTTTGGTGTTGCTCCGTTCTAAAAATGAAGAATATATAACCAGTACTATTTCTGCCTCCAGTGCTATTTTTGCCTCCAGCAACAGCAATCATTTAAATTTAACTTGTATAATGTATGATGTTTGTCTATTAAAACTTTTTTGTGAGCACTCTTAATCTAAACTCGTACAATGTTTCCAGTCATGTTTACGCCCTACTCAACCCATCTCAGAGGGACGCACCTACTAGTATGTGGCACTCTGATTTCAGGGGGCAGTCTACTAGAAATTAATCATGATTCAGAGATGACTAAGACCCCATTCCCATACCCAGATCAATCCAACAGGATCAACCCATCTCCAAGGGTGTTTCTTGCTAAATTGCTTTCAGCTTAAGTGGCTTAGATGTCTGGCACTGATGCTGCTGAAAGAGAATTAATTACCCCCTAACAGCTTCAGTAGGCATGCCAAACATCAGAGCCGCTTAAACTGAAAGCAATTTAGCTAGAAACTCCTAGGATGTGGGTCGATTATGCTAGATTGATCCTGGTGTGGGAATGGGGTCTGAAGATTTTTGATCTTCAGGTTAAAAGCAACTTTTGACTTATTTTTTTAACTGTAAAATGACCCACTGTCACACCTACAGCCAATGTAGGCTACATGACATGCCATTTGACTGGCTCCCAATGTGGAGTTTTAACATTGCCAGAATGCTAGTTAGATGCTCATATGTAGTAAGGTTTACCTACTAAACTGGACACTGTCACACATGATATAAAAGTTTCCCAGTCTACATGTATATGTGCTATGAATATCACAAAGGGTTTCTTCTTACCTGCATAATAACTGATGAGTTTGTTTGTGTTGATCTCAGCTGCTGTTCTTTGGTCATCTCATAAAATCCTGCCTTTTGTTTTCTTCTGTCAAATACCTACAAAATGCATCATTGATTAAACGCTCAACTTGAGCCCATGAAAGTTAGGATTCTAGATTCTTGGTTTTAAGCAAAAGAAAATACCAAAATAGCTGTTCTAAATTTTTGCTTTCAATCTTCAAATAATAAATGCAAATGCTTACGGATGATAATACAAAAATTCAGACCTGGAAACCACCAACTTGTTTTCCATTTACTTGAGCATCTGTTGACCTTGTAGGTGTACCAATTAGATGGGAAGGAGATGAACCAGTAGCCAGTGGTACAGATTGAATATCACACCCAGGTATTGCAGAAAAATGATCATGTTTCTTATTTTGCTTGTCTAGGCTTTCAGAAACCAAATCCCCTTTGGACATGCTTAATATCTCAGGAGATTGTGCAGGTTTACTATCTGTAGTTAGTATCTGATTATTTTGTGGCATTGATGGTCCATCAGTTGATTCACAGGTTGGTGTCATTTCATCATCTGTATCAAATACTATGTGTTGATTTTGTTCACCATCTTTGAGACCATTTTTTGAAATGTGATGCATCTTAGAATCATACACCACCACTGAGCCTGCTGGACACACCTGATTTGGTGCTTGATCAGCTATTATATTATTGTTTTTCTTCCTATGGCGCTTCCTTTTTCTCCTCCTTTTTTTGTTTGAATTGTCACCTGCTGTGGATTCTGCTTGATCTTCATCTGCTTCTTCTCCTGAACTCTTCCCCTCATTGTGGTTATTTGAACAATGGTTATCAGTATATTCTGAGTCTGCTTTTTTCTTCTTTGACTCACAAATATCTGCTTCAGAGATGCTCTGGATATTGCCAGTATCAACATCACTGCTTTTCCTTTTTGACCCACTGTTCTCATGGATTGCACTTCTTTTTGCATTACTTTCTGCATTTAGGGTATCTTCAGTTTCAACATTTGTTTTGCAAATACTTCTTTCTACTGATGTCCTCTTTTTCTTCTTTTTCTTCTTGAGAGTATTTTCATCCCATGTCTGGTTGCAGGATGCAATGATAATCTGTTCTTGTTTTTCACTGCATTTGATACTAGGAAGAAAGTTAACAGCAGAGTAAAATAGGAAATGACAATTGGCAAAATGTGAAAATATTTTAACAAAACAAGGACGGTAAAACAAGGGTTCAGTCCACCGTCTATGGACCTTGGTCATGTGAATTGGTGCAGAATTTGGCTCTTTTAGCAGTAAAAGGCTCATGGACCTTTTGTGTTGAATGGGGTAGCTTGAGACAGAGATTGGCGGTTTGGGTTGTACATCTTTATGGATCTATCTTCTTACTGGTTGGCACACTTCCAATAATGGAGGCTTGCTGTTCACCATTCTGGTGATCAAGATCCATAGATGTTGGACTGAAATGTCGTGATTGACTAATGTCTCCAAGTAAAAAAATAATGGTTTTATCGGGGTCATGTCGATACTCCCCCGCACCATTACTCCCCCGCATCGATACTCCCCTGCACTGATAATCCCCCATGAGTAATTTTTTGTATTATGCGTATCGATACGACCCCACACCGATAGATCGGTGTGACTGAAATATGCAATACACCGCAATACAGCGCAACACAGTGCAATACACTTCAAAAATCCAGTTGCAATTACACAAAAGAAATGACCATTCCCAGCAAAGCAGGGTGATATAAAAACAACCTTTATTGCTAGGTAAGTAATATCGTTGATATAACTTAACATATCAGCAAGCCTTTTATATTGTCCGGTTGGCAGCCATGTTGGTGAGTAGCTCTTCTTGAATATATTACTGGCCAAGAAGAGCTACTCGCCAACATGGCAACTGACCAAACAATGAAAAAATTGTCAAGTTGTATCAGCAATATTAATTACTATGTACTATATTTTGCTTTTATATCGCCCTATTTTATTTGAGATTACCCTTTCCTGTGTTTACTTGCAACTGGACTTGTGTTATCAAGTGTATTGCACTGTGTTGCGCTGTATTGCAGTGTATTGCGCATTTCAGTCACACCCCGATAGATCCCCGCAATGGTACGTATCCCTGTACCGATACTCCCCCGCACCCGATACATCCCCGCACCGATACTGCCCCTTAGTATATCTGTAATTGTGGGGGAGTATCGGTGCGGGGACGTATAGGCATGTAACCGTTTTATCATCCTAAAAAACAATTTCATAGTAAATCAAGGACGTTTTATTTTCATTTCTTTTCTCAATTCTCAATTCAATTATCAACGTTGGAAGCAAGCACGAAAATGACAGATAACGCAGTTTGATGTTAGTATTTTAACAGAAATGTATACGGGCGTCACTTACTCTACTGCATCATTCTCCCTGAAGATTTTTGTGCTCTCCCACGTGGGTATAACGCAGTCCTCAACTTTTAACACGAGGTCTGCTTCTTCTAGGTTAAATTTTGATTTCAAATCTCTTATCATGTGTGTCACAGTTGGGTGTGTTTGAGGTTCAACCAAGTACCAATAAATTCCTGGTAAATGGTTTTCAGAAAGAAGGACGTTCTTGAAAGAAAGCTTTACACGAACGTTTTTCGTTGAGGCTGCCATGTTTACTTCTAATTATCTTCCTTCAAACAAAAAAGAGTAAGCGCGCATTCCAAGATGGCAACAGCGACACCAGCGGGAACTGGCTCGGTGTTTTTACTGATGTTGAGTGGTCAAATAGAAACCGCTGAGGTGAAGTAGTAAATTGAATAACATAAAACACGTACCTTCACGTCATACTGTTTTCTGTAGTCTATTGACACGAAGTAAATGCTGGCGTGCCCTGCCACCGACTACTACCTTAACGTTTTAATAAAACGAGTTCGAATGACACATGTAATTTAAAATAATGCATGAAGTGTTTATCACTGTATTAATTTCAGATTCTGTTCATTTTGAATGTTCACGTTTTTATACCAAGACTCGATTGAATGTTTCAGTTCCCAGAATTTGATGACATATTTTGTAAATACAGCTTTGTTTATGGCCAGGACTGGGTTATAACATCAGTAAGTATCTCTCTCTCTCTCTCTCTCTCTCTCTCTCTCTCTCTCTCTCTCTCTCATGATAATTTTTTTTTTTGTAAAAGAAAAGATCATCAAAAGGGAAAAATCTAGAAATTGCATCTTTAGTAATTATATGTGCCTATGTCGACTGCTTGGTTTTCCAACCCACACACCTCAGCTTATTTTAGTTTATTATCACTGTTGTCTCATATATCCAATTAGAACCAAAAGAAGCATTATTTGCAACTTGAGAATCATTGCATGTTTTCATGTATTTCATTGATTTTTGTATATATCTTAAAAGCTTTTGAAGCACAGCAGGTGAATGTTAAAAGGTGAAATTGGCAATATTAGTTTGTCAGGTTAAGCCATTGTTGTGACATCACATCACATGGTTGAGCTAGCCATGTCAAAACATCTTAATTGCATTTAAAAGGGGGAAAACATAGGAAAATTTGCGATCATCCAATTGCATTGAGGCTTATTGAGGTAGAAAGCACAACATCTTTGCTCTATCAACAAAACTTAAGTTTATATAATATATATATAGTGAGTGTAGGAAAATTTTTTGAATTAATATAATGCAATTGTCACATAAGGCTTTAAAGAAAAAGTGATTAATGCTATCAGTTACAGTAAAATGTTTTATGCCACTGATTTGTCTACTTAATCTTTTAATTAAATTGTGATAAAGATTTACAGAAATAGCCTTATTTTGGCACGAATGAAATTTCCACCTATTCTGATGATCAGTGTAATTTATGGAATTTTCAAAAAATATCCTTAAATAGTTATTACTTACATTAAAAAAGAAGTACTTTTCCCTACATTGACTTCTTAGAATCACATCTGATATTTAATGCTACCTTTGTGATATTTTTTCAGGGCTTGGAGGAGGGCATGACACAATTTACCAAAAAGAGTCGTGACGAACGTCAGGTGTTTGTGTGGAACTTTCCACTAGACGTGACATTTAAGAGCACTAATCCTTATGGCTGTAAGCATGCCCTTTTGCATTTATGATGTTTCAAGCAAGGAAAATTTCTATGAAATATAATAGTGATTATTAAATCTCTCCAAACTGTAATACAATTACTTACACAAAAATGATGCTTGTTTTAGAGTATTTTGGAATAAAAATGCATTAGTCAGTAGTGAATGGAAATGTTTTTTACAAACATATTTTAAGGAAAAATGTATTGTCATCAGCTGCTAGCATGTAACATTCAAGATGTTTAATTCTGTATACAGCAACTGTTATTGTTTATCATTGTTTATGATCTGTATGGTGATATCTTTTACAGACCAAAAAATTGTTTTTGGCAGTGTTGGTTTGTCTGTCTGTTTGTTTGTTAGCAACATTATGGAAAAATTGTTGATGAAATTTTTAGAAAATGTTCAAAATAGCCATATCTTCAAGTGAATATTTTGGCAGTATCCACTTTTCCTCTAGATGCAATAATATTACTTTAGGGCTTTCTTTCTGTTAATATTATTTCCATTTTTCCATCAATTTTCATTTCTCCAGGGCCGCAGCTTGTGCTCAGTGTTTATGGGTTTGACCTATTCAGCAGAGATGTGGTGCGTGGCTATGGTGCATGCCACATACCCTTCACTCCAGGAAGGTAAATAGTAAATGTTTGGGGAAAAGTTGATATTTTGATTTAATGCACTAAAATAATTAACAGTATTTTATGATTAGCATAGATAAAAGGTCAGATAAACTTTATATATATTAACTGATCACGTGTTCGACAAACGTAATATTGAACGATGACATAACTGATGGATTTTGTCCAATCACAGTAAAGGAAACATAGTGACATTTATTTCTTGCAAATACATGTGTATAAGCAGCTGGATTGATAATGTCTTGTCTTGTGTCATTACCATTATAATTGAACAACATACCACATAACCTGCTAGCTGTGTTGAGGATACTTATAGTATTATAGTATTCCTTTGATTTTATGATTCTTATTTCAGACACAAACAGAGAATCGGAATGTTTGTTCCTGAATCAACATCAAAACTTCAAAAACTGACAGCCTGGATAACAGGGCGCCGTCCAGAGTATGTAGACCCCAGGGTTTTAGCACAGGGAGAAGGTAGAGAAGGTTAGTATGGACCATAGTATGCAGATATTTGGGTATCATCCCAAGGAGGGGGAAGAGAAGCTAAGTATGGGTCATAGAATGTAGACTAGGGTATTATGCCAGGAAGAAGGCTTTTTTTTTAAATTGATAAGTGGAATTTGATGAAGAGATTGTTAGGTTGAATTTTCTGTAAAGGCCTTAAGTCCAGAAAAGTATATGTAAATGAGCCACACAGTGGTGCACCACAGCATGATGTGATGAGATTGTTGAGGAAATGCTGTATTGGCTTTGCACACGACTGTTAGAATCCACATGCCAATTAACTACAAAAATAGTTGATTGTTGCATGTTACTAAATAGAAATCGATGTTTCCTAGAATTCATCAGGTCTGCTCAATTTTCAGTCATTAATGATAACAAGGGAGTACAGTGGCATATAGAAATTGTCTTTACTGGAATGTAAAAGAAAAAATTAAGCCACTGCAGCCAAAATTTCCACAGTCAATTATAACTGTTTTTTTACAAGATGAAGTTGATACCTCAATTTTTGACAACAACTTTCAATTTTATTTTATTTTTCAAATACTCTAGTGATAAGGCCACACTTTTTTATTTTTATGGATGACATCCTCTGGGTACCCCAAAATTGGTGCGAGAGGGCGAAAAAAAAAAAAACCGTCCAAAAAAAAAAAAACTGCTTAAGTAAAGGAATGCTGTCAGTACACAGCTGGAAACACAAACTTAACCACAGAAACACGTATCAAACTAACAATATGTCTTTATCCATGCTCTCAAAATATTAAAGCATTGTGAATACTTCGTAGAAATGTAAAAAAAGTCATGAATTGATATACTTCATATTACCAAATCTATTTAAGGTTATTTCATGCATTCATTTGGTATAGCAATCAATAAGACAAATATCAATCAAACAGTGTGTCTTTATTTGTATTCTCAGAATATTAAAACATTTTGAACACTTCACAGAAATGTTTAAAAAATGATGCAAAGATATGCTTAATACTACCAAATCTATTAAAGGTCATTTCAGACGATGCCATTTTATCAACTTCAACTCACACGAAGCAGCTAAACTGTCAGGTGGCCTGTCCGCCCTTCAGCCCACCAAATACCTCGACGCCCTTGTCGACCCTTTTTTCGCTACAGAAAACCTGGTATTAATGTGCTGCTTTATACAGAATGTCACAGAAATGTTTCGGCCGCCGCCAGCCTTTCGCACAATTGTAAAAAGGTGATATCTCCATGCCCAATATCAATGGCATACCAATCCAAAACGATGGCGCCCGTTCTCTTTATGACTTTTATTGTTGTGTAATTTGAAAGTAATCCTAGAGATGAATTTGACAGCAAAGTGGCCGCATTTCCACGTGGCGAAAATACGCATGCGCAGAAAGCTCATTTCCTTGCAAATTCAATAACAACGTTTGCGACAACCGACTTCGTTGGGGGCTGGGGGGGGGGCTTTTTTTTTTTTTTTTTTTGGAGAACGGGCGAAAATCCATGCGCGCGCAGGATGTCATCCATAAAATTAAAAAAGTGTGGCCTAAGTTGAAGTAAATGATGAAAAGAGTTATATAATTATTATATATTTCCTTAATGCATTAACAAATTTTTGTTTGAAAGGAGACATACTTGTATTTAAAGATTACCTCCATGGGATTTCCCTACCAAAATTTTTTTGGGGTAAGGAGCAATTTTCTCCTACTCTCGAATGATTGCTTGACTGGCGTTGGCACTTCGATTTGAAGTCTTATTCCATTTTAAATTTATGTAAGTTTAAAATGACTGATCAGTCAAATAGGACATCTGCCATCAATGGTCTTCACTGGGCATGGCCTTGTTTTCACACATGAAAATGACGAGGTGTTTTGTATCACCTCCCTGTGCCGAGCATAATACAAATGTGAGCTACCTAGAAAAAGCAGTTGAAAAGGCTGAGAATATGAGGAAAGGAAGTTACCCTTCAGAAAACTTCTGTTTAAAGGGTTTTATCATCTTTGAGGTCTGAATTGGGAATTATTAGGAGCTTTGCAGGATCTAAATATTATTGTGGGGGATTTTCAAATGCGTGGAGAATACCTTTAATGCATTCCGTGTATTACATTTCTGTAGGAGATTGAAGGGAGGAGTGTTGCTACCATTTGCAGTGAAATGACAACCACTGGAATGTTTTTGAAACTTTGACATTAAAAACTTAAGAAATACTAATAATTCAGACTTGAAGGAAAACCGAACCCAACCTCTGTCTCTTCTTAATGCCCCATACATCATGTTTGGTGATGGGAGCATTTGAAACAAGCTGTATTACTGTCTGATGTGGCTGACAATTATCTGTGGGTCATTTGCACATAGAAAAACACACACAAAACGCACACACTGCTGAGACTAACAGGAAATGGACAGACATAAAGAATAAATTAAAGATAAATAGCTCACTTATTTCCACATCAAGGCAACAGAAGAAATGACCTATCATTCAGATGATTTATTACCTCAAAGAGAATGAGGCATGAAGACAAAGGAAATGGGAAAAGATAAATTTTTATCTGAGCTGAGACGGTAACCTTTACCTGACATAGGACACAAGTGCTAGATTGGATTCAGAGTGATTTCAGAGTACTAGGAGGAATTGCTTAAGGTCATAATCTGCAGTATAGGTTCATTTATAAACATTTTACTAATTTTTTTATGACCATCATTTCCAAGATTAGAATTGAATATCCATACCAAGTTTCATTTATTTCCAAACAAACTCTCTCTCTCTCTCTCTCTCTCTCTCATGATAAAGAATTATTTTGTAAAAGAAAAGATCATCAAAAGGGAAAAATCTAGAAATTGCATCTTTAATACTAGTAGTTATATATGCCTATGTCGACTGCTTGGTTTTCCAACCCACACACCTCAGCTTATTTTAGTTTATTATCACTGTTGTCTCATATATCCAATTAGAACCAAAAGAAGCATTTATATTTGCAACTTGAGAATCATTGCATGTTTTCATGTATTTCATTGTTTTTTGTAAATATATATATATCTTAAAAGCTTTTGAAGCACAGCAGGTGAATGTTGAAAGGTGAAATTGGCAATATTAGTTTGTCAGGTTAAGCCATTGTTGTGACATCATATCACATGGTTGAGCTAGCCATGTCAGTTTATCTTTGATATTGGCGTAACTGTTTACTGTGCTTGCATAAGACTGGATGTAGAAAATTGTAAATCCTTTGAAAAAATTTTTTCTAGTAGAAGATTGAATTTAGTCATGCATAATTTGTTAATCATTTATTTATTTATTTATTTATTTATTACAGTAACAAGAGTTTGTGTCCATGGAAGAAAGATTTAATCCAGCCATTCGTGTGTTATTGGTTATACTTTTATTTATTTATTTATTTATTTTTATTTCTTTCAGTAACGAGAGTTCGTTCCCAGGGCTATGTGACTGTGTCGTTCAGTGTGGTGATGAAGGACATGAAAAAGCTAGGTTATGACGTGACTCCATCAGATGTGGTGAACCCTACATTACCAGACACAGGAGGGATGGGAGACACTATCTCACCACAATCATGATGTTTAGGAAAGCAGGATTACACATGTTATTATGAACAGTGTTATTACAGCATCTTCAAGCTAATGTCATATGCCCAGTGGCTGCAGCTTAGTATTGTTAAATCAACTGCAGTGCTTTTAATTACTAAAACAAAAGCCACATTGAGCTATACAGATACATGTACCAGTGTCGAGTGCATTCCCAGTTTCTCTAAGGATGCGTTACAACATTGACCTGGAGATCGTTGATGGACACCATGTGCTGTCTGCATTTAGAATCTCTAAAGATCAAAAGGACATACCCATTGCTGAACATGAGCAAGCAAGCACAGGGTGGCCTAAGAAATAATATTTACCGTAGCATAGACCCACTTGGCCATGGTCTCCTTCAGCTCACAATTTCAGTCTATGACTACTTTCAGTGTATTGTCTTACAGATAAAAGGGGAGTAGGAAAGAAAAAAAACATATCGTGTGAGCATTTGTCCAATGAGCTCTTGGCAGACAAATTTCCGTCTTCCCCTCCTAGGCATATTCCTGCATGGCTTCTTGATTGTTAAGAAGCATGTTTGAGATGATTATTGGGGTAATGCAAAGGAAGTTATAATGTAGGTTTTTTATGAGGCTAGATTATGTTTCAAGACGGCTGTATAATTTTGTAAATAAGTACAAAAAAGGAAGACAATAGACTACACTGCAAGACTCATTGACAGCAGAATGGAGATGAAGTTGCCAGAGCAGTTCAAAATCCTATATGTTTCATTGCCATCAAATGTTTGTTTTGCATTTCGTGTCCTTTTAATGAATTCTATGAATATTTAAATGTTTATAAATGCTTAATTCACGGTCTATTACATTTTTCATTTTAAGTTATTTTCATTAGTATTCATTTAATTGATTTCAAAATTGCTCCTACTGTGAAGTTTCATTTCATGATTTTTAAATTCAGTGAAGCCTTAGTTTTATTTGTGAAAATATTTAAAATGATTACCATATATGTAGTCGCATGAAAGGGTTATTTTGTGATAAAATATGGAAAACTGTTTTTCCATTAAATGAGTCATCAGTTCAGTCTGATTTTTAGTTTGTTGCAAATGAGTACATTTTCATGATCATTTTTCATGTAAATATTCTGTCATCGTTGCATGCAAGTAGCTTTTAAAACAGGTTAGTTCTGTGAAGAGTGCCCTTATCATTTTGCAGATAAAATGTAGGCTATAAATAGAATTAATTTATTATAATTTTCTTTCTTGTATGGACCCCTTTTGATTTTCATTCATCACAGCAATGTGTCTTATATAAAGGTTCAAACGTGTAATTCTTAAACACCTAGAATTACCAATACCACTATTTATGATGATAAAACACACAAGTTTGGAATTATCAGTAACTGGTATGCTATTAAATACTACAGCTAAAGTGATCCTACACGTTCTGTTTTAATTGTCGGTGTTTTAAATACGGTGCCTTTAGAAGACCATTGTACATGTATTTAAAGTCATATTCCAATTTAAAAAATCTTGATATAAATGTCATCTGTTTCAAGCAGAATGTGTTAAAATAATAGTAAAAACAAAAATTTAGGTGTCTTGTATATTTTTTATTCCTGTTATTCAATTATTGAAGCCTCACAAAGCAAAAGACCATTAAGACGTCCACTTTCATATACATGCTGATGATTTTCATATCGCACTTTTGAAAGAAAAAAAATTCAACTTAAAAGTTCTCTTTTGCGTAGTACTTTTTCAAAGCTTCACAAAAAAATTGAATTCACCCCAAAATTGGATTTCTCTCTAAGCTGACTAAGCCAAATGGGATTGGATAACCATGCAATTTTCACACATCTTTATTTCATTTCCACAACGATCCATATATTCTTGTTCTTATAACGTACGCTTGGTCTTATCAAATAAAATTTGCATTTGGAAAACCACGGAAATTAATGAGAAGTGTCCAAAATGGGTCCTGTGACGTCATAAGAATTACCGTAAAAGGATCTACGCCAAGCGTGTGCACTATATTCCAATGTAAAACGCTATGACAGTGTCCAACGGCAGTATGTACAAGGTTTTTAAAAGGCGCTGTTACTATATAATCTGGTAAGCTGAAGTGATCGTTGACACTGAAAAAAATTCTTAAGTTGCCGATAGTGATGCGAGGAAATCCTTTTTCATTTTGTGGTAGCAGCAAAATTGACGTGCATTACGAATGCAAGGCTCGTTAAAAAAGTCTACCTTTAAACATTTTCAGGTGGCCTAAGTGCACGCTGATTTTTATAGCCAATACGGGCGTCAGAAATAAACACTTTTTCGACTTAACTAAGAACCCCGGGATCATTTACCAATTCTTGGCGGTTCGCGGAATTCGTAGTCGGTGTCGGTGTGATATGGGGTCCTTAACCAAGATTCGAGTGAGACAATGCTCATATTCCAGCTAATACAAAAATGAAAAGAAAACAAGTTTCTTTAGATTAGTTTTAAATAAACGATGTTCGACTGATAAGGTGGCGAGTTATGCTAAGTCTACGGCACGCAAAAACTTATTCTCATTGTCTGCAATTTTACTCTGTCAAACATATTCGTGCCAGTTCACTGGTGTGAAAACACATTGTCAGCACTACTGCTGGGCTGAGGTTCCACCACACTTCCTGGACTATGTAACATTGAATGATGGTCCAGGTAGCGGCTGCCCGAGGGGTGCTCCGACAGACAAAGCTCTGTCTGATCAGACCGTGACCGCGTATGGCCCAGTGGTATCATAGCAACTGAAGCGCTTCCTTTTCGATGGCATGCTGGCGTTGGCTGGGCACTGCGCGGCAGCCCTAGCTGAGTAGAGTATTGGTCTGCCCTCTCTGTGTGTGCTACGTCTCGACCAATTTCTAGGATGGAGACACGGCAGCGGTTTCTCAAAACCCCGATGAATAGTTTTCCTGGAATAGTAAATGATTTTGTTATGCAAAAAAAGCGGACTTGAATTTGTGTTATAGGTTGCTAGGTTAGTTAACAAAAACATTTTGATAGTTGCAATTTTTTGTACTTTTTTTAATGAAATATATAGCAATCAGGTTTTGAACATGCAAGATGTATATGCACGTCCCATATACTTCACATGCCCAGATTTATACGTCAGTTGGAACTGTGAAAGTGCCCTACAAAAAATACACAAAAATATACACGATGAGATATTCCAAACTGAGAGCCTAACCTTAGTGTAAAGCTTCTTAGTCGCATATCTTTGTTTAAGTGTGCAAATCACCTTGCCTATTTATTTTAACGGGACACTACCGTATACAGGATTTACCTGCCAAAATGAATTTTTTTCCTTAGGGAAAAAGCAATTTTCTCCAACTCACAACTCATTGCTTTACTGTAGTACTGACAACAAAATTAAGATTCGATGTTTCATTCCATTTTTTATTTAATGATTCAGTTCTAAATGACTGCCTAGTCGTTTAGAACGCCGTGTCTTCCCGTATATTTCAGAAGGAACGATATCTACACCAGGTAGTTCTATTTGATGAGTTTGTATTTTTATGGTCTGAATTGAAAAAGATTGTTTGCTTTGCAGGATATTTAGGCATAGAAAATAAGACATTGGGAAAGTTTTGAACCAGTACCGTTTACCTTTAAGCTATTGTCAACTAATTCGAATTTCGATATTATTATTTAACAAGTTAGTAAGTGGCATTAAAGTTTTAGACATTATGTTTAATCACTCACAAAACTGCTGGTTCACCTGTAATTTGTCTACTTTACTCATGTGCCACAAAAAAAGAAATGGCATTTAAGGAATAGCTTGCCATTCCTGTATTGAATACTTACGAAAATCCTTGCTGCGGAAACAGTAAACGAAAGGGTTACAACAACTGGAGATAAAGACAAGGATTTGGGCCGTAGCATTGAAATAGGCGAATAACCGTATACCGTCTTCACTTGGCTTCACGTGGCCACTCTTCAGTCTGTGGTAGTTAGCTAGCGACAAAAACTCGGCAATGTGGTAGGGCGTCCAGCACAGGCCAAATACGATGATCACGGTAAGGACCAATGAGTTCACTTTCAAAACGTGTTTTGGCACATGGCAGGCAGGTTGAGAACTGTTTGTTGAGTGGGGCACCACGGCTGTGTTCAGTTTTTTGAGAATGTTTATGTAGCAACGTAGTATTGTGATAAATGGTAGACCAAATCCAAATAGGAACTGAAAGCCAGTCCAAAATTCAAAAAGAAAGGCCTTCGATTCATGGGGCCAGAAGAGACCACAGGAAGATTTATTATCTGGTTTGTATTTCACCGTTCCATATATCCAGTACGGAATAATTATGCACGCGCTCGCAACCCATACCATTCCACACGCGATTTTAGCTTTGTTTATGGTTCGGTATCCAAGTGACTTGACGGGGTGAACAATGGCCATATATCTGTCTACGCTCATTACAACGATTGTGAATACGCTGGAATATTTGTTGATGACACTAAGCGAAAGAAAGAATTTGCAGAGCGGTGTTCCAAAAATCCAATTACTGTGTAAAGAGCTGTACGCAAGAAACGGCATGGTAAGTATATGAAGGTCATCAGACAGTGCCAGATTCAGAACAAAATAGTTCGGAATTGTCTTCATCTTAGCGTGCCTCAGGATGAAATATATCACGGTAGTGTTCCCAATAAGTCCAATAACAAAAGTTACTAGATAAGAAACCGCAATCACAACGGCCAAATGTGACAGATCTAGACCTTGAAACTGGATTGGGTCTGTCGCGTTTCTGGACTCTGCTGAAAAATTCATGTCTTTTCTTGTTTCAATTGAATGCAGTACGTAATATTGACCACACTTTCTACAAGTATGTTCTTAGGACCCAGCCAAGTCCTTCAAACAAAAATGAGATTCGACAAAACTCCGTCTTATTGATGCTAGGAATAAAGTGTCTCTAGTTTTCTCTGCTAACAGAAGCTCTCTCTCTCTCTCTATATATATATATAGGCCTATGTATATAAATATCATAGAATCCTTGGCACTGCAATCAAAGGGGCGGGTCCGTGATTTAATCCTTTTCTCTCAACCTTTGATGTTACTGATTCTTTCATTTGCATCGCCATGACAAAAACTTTCCGCTCTAAAATGAACCAAACTTCCCAAAGATCTCACATTTTATGTTGCATTTTAATAAAAAAAAAAGGAGCGATGCACCTCTCCTGTACCTGCCAATTTCAGGTTCTGTCAGTCCAGACAGCAAATTTGCTATGATAAATGTAACATGGCATTACAGTCTATGACGTTATGACAAATTTCAGTCGGCGCGTCAATAGCAGCTAGAATTACCGCCAGCTCTCCGCAAAACAAAACAAGATATGTTTAAGTGGAATATATTCACAAATGCCTGTTGAGGGGACATATATATCTCCAACGTCAAGTGATCTTCTTCTATCTTATGTAGAATGTGAATTATTTGTGATGTATCCAAGGTGGTTATGAGCACAACTCTGAAGAGTCAGTGAGGAGTGTATCGGACTACACGAAGCTTTATTTTATTAACATGCTTATTAAAAGACGCCTTGTGTCAGTATGTGTCACTTCAAAACATCTGATGGTAAGAAAGGTGCCATATTTCTAAAAGTCCATATTTTCTACGTCTGCACAAGAAGAAAACTGGTCAATCTCAAAACAAATGACCATATCTGATAGGAACAAACATATACTGCCATCCGTTAGTCTCTTGGCATCACATATACCAGTACATGTACATATCTGCAATATTCTGTTTTATTTTGATGCTTGACTGCGCCAATGTGAACATGGTGTGTTGGGTCCTAGATTACACTAACGTACCTTCGAATAGGTCTACACGATATTTTCATTTCTACATAACGAGTTATCAAATAATATACAGTAGCTTAAATTAGATTTTTCCACCCTAAACAATTACGGGTGAGGCAAAAATAGCGCGTATTCTGACGTTAGTTGCACTTTAGGTGAGACGTCTTGCTATAGTTGTTATATGTATATATATTGCAATATATTGGATGTGCTGGATACCACTAACGCAATGCAGGTAGGCTTTTCTTTCTTTTTAATCTCAATTCCTGATAGCTTTGTCTTGTATGTTACTGAAACAGCTTTAACAATCTAAAACTATTGTAACCATACAAATACCATGTGGAACAACAAAAGATGACTAATCTGTGCATATGCTGGTAATATGATCTAAATATTCATTTTTCTCTTTGAAACACCCTTGATTCTGTAAAACCTGGAGTGATGCATTATAAAAACCATGCTATCAAAATGATTCTGATGATAATGATGATGAAATTAATAATAAATATATTTGTTGTACATGTACATGTAGGTACGCAGACACATGGTTCTGCGTGAACCTTTCAGTTTAGGTCGAGCACTGTGTGTCATAATCACTTGATAGTTTACTCGAGTAAGATGCACAAATGGAAGGTGATAAGATATAAACACTGTATAGTAAGTTTTAATGTAGGTCATTCGAAGGCTCTATCACGCAGAGATATTAACAAAAACATAGTTGTAAGCTAAAATAAAATAAAGTCAGTCTATTTGTCAGTTTCAATGCAAAAGTACGTAGTCAACTCTAAAGACCTCCTGTTAAAGATTTAAAGTTAATGACTTCTCCTTTCGGCAGTACTTCAAGTAGTCTTTATCAAATCACCCTGGCATTCTACTTTACGAAATGGCCTTATATCTTTTGTGCAATATCAAAGAATTTTAAATCTTGAACTATATGCCATTTTCTTCGATTTTATTGTTTACATTTGAGTGCTCAGCCAACCGCAGTTCAATTTTCTCAACACGTTATACTTTTTTCAGTTAATCTAATCTGAGTTCAAATTTCGTTGCATTGGTAGGGTATTGAATTGTCATTTTTGATTAAGTTATCAAACGTTATTTTTATAATTCAAACCTGCCAACTTCTTTGCCGAGATCCAGCAAAATGCATGTGCGTGGCAAAGAACCTCCCCTTGCCTTCTCCCTGTATTTTGAAAACGGGCACGCACGCGCGCGCACACACACAGACACGCACACACATTTTTGTGAAAATTGTGCTTGTTTTCATTGTGGTTTTCAAAAACAAAATAGGCTTACATTTAAGATTCAACGTTTAACATTTAAATGGTGCACTATTCTGGAAATAAACTCGCACTGCACTGAGCAACTTATTGCTGTGCAAATTACAACATGTATGGTTCATTTGAGGTGTGACGTTGTGGCTGAAACTGTTCACATGATATGACTGAAGATATGACTAAATGTATTCTTGTTGTTAATTAACACTGCTTTATTCGAGAAAAAATACAAGTGTCTTCTACCATGCAGTTTAATATGTTAGTGATACACCAATTTTAAAAAACTCAAAACTAGGGAAAAAGGAAGGATGTCGATAATTATTTTCGCGATAAATTGACGTAAAAAGGAATCGATATTTCGGAGTATCGTTGAATCCAAATCACCCTAGACATGTTCCATTGTGAAAATATTTTATACCAAGTTTGGCAATATTGTCGTCGGTTCGACAAACAAAAAAACTGGGCCCGGTTTCATCAAGGCTGGATAGCGCTATCCTATGGCTAAAAATGGCCGCTATCCTCTGGATAGAGCTGTCCAGAGGATAGTGCGTTTCATCAACAGTGGGTAGCGTTATCCAGGGGATAAATCAGCTTATCCAGAGGATAAAGTTGTCCGCTCGAAATAGGTGGGATAAATCTGCTATCATGCTGTTAAATCATCAAAAATGGCGAACCTGTTTGCTTTGGAAGTAAATCCTATGAGATTTCACAGGCGTAGAATGATTAGAAAGAGAATTTTAGAAGATGTATGTTTGCTTTTGATGATTTAAGTGATGCTGAATCAATAGATTACATAACAGACTTTATCAAAGTTGACATCGCGCCTGCTACGAACAAAATCCATGCAATCTCCCTGAGAGACCAATTATCTTTATTTTACTAAAACATACCTTTTAAATCGACGAAAAATGTCTACACTGCTATTGACAGAATCTGCCAAATGTGCCAAGTCAGCCATTTTGTTAGAAAGTATGTCACGACCTTGCCCTTCAACTGTGTAATCTGTGTAAACATTGCATGAGGCACAACTAATGCAATGTGATGTGTTATCGACACTGACACTAAAATATCCTGTAGATATTTCCCCCATTATTTTAATGAATGTACCATCTTGAAATATACTTAGAATATATTATGGGTTATTTATTTTCCAAATATGGTATAGACCACTTTTTGTTAGCAACTATCATGGCTTTTATAATGTTTATAGCAACCAACTGCATTATGGGAATGTCTTTTTCCAAATATGGTATTGGATAAATTTTTATCCATTGTATTACTATCATGCTCTTTATCCAGCTTTTATGAAACACAAATTTACACAGAGGATAACTATCCAGAGAATAAGAGATTTATACCATGGATAGTGTTATCCACAGGATAGCCTATCCAGCCTTGATGAAACCGGGCCCTGGAGTTTTCGTTAGTAAACGTGGCTCGGATTCACAAATGCCTGAACGATGCAGGCCTTTTTATGGTAGGTGTAATTTGCCTGTGGGTTATCTGATGGCAATTTCTATATTAAAAGAATTTTTAATGAGCACCATCCGAATTTTTTTGTTTCAGAAGTTTCCATTTGTGTATATTCTTCTATGGGGTACATATGGCACTTTTATTAAATTCGTTAAAATCACTTAACCGAAAATGGAAAGGAAAGGGACATCACAGAAGAATAATGTGGTACTGTACTCTTTTCCTGTGGTTTTTAGGTTCATTTACTAATCATTTTAAATGATTCTTACAGTAAAGCAAAAACTGTCTTTGTCATCATTATCCTCGTTGTTATTGTTCTTTTTTGTGGGATTGTTTTTGCTTATACGCACTGCTCTTAATGTAACGTAAATTATTTGTTCTAGATGATTTCCAAGAAATAAACAAGATTTTAAGCTGAAAGCGATTTAGCAAGAATCTACTCGGAGATGGACCGATCCCGCTCTAGATCGTTCTGGGTATGGGAATGTGGTCTAATATTGTACCCCCTCTTCGCCTCACCCAAGAAATCTGGGCCAAAGTTCAATATTATGAGTCTGATGCTAACGGAATGGCGGCGCAAAGTTATATAAAAGATTTCTCAAAGAGCACGAATGAGTCAACAAAAGTTTACACATCTTCTTTTTTGGTTGCTGTAGCGATGAAACAACCAGCAAAATCAGACACCGTGTCAGCACTTTTAGTATCATAAGGATACCAGGCAATGTTTTCAAGTCCTGCTTTCTCTAGAGCTCCCGTTACCTCATCTTTCGTCAATGGCAAACAGAAAAATTTCTCTCCACCTACATCATAATAGGATTCGCCAAGAACGCCTACCAACAAGAAGTGACCCTTAGCTTTCAACAAAGACACGACATTCTTGACTGCTTGTTCGTAGGCGTGGACGTCTGCGCAGCTTGCTTCTATACACAAGGAGCTCGTCACAGCGTCGAAATGATCAGATTGGTTGGGGTAGATTGGATTCATTTTATTGATATCACAGTGAAGAACATCTTTAATTTTATTCCGGAAAGTCTTCTGGTCTTCTTCCCAATTATCTCTGAAAACGAAACAAAAAACTACTTGGGGATGTGATTTTGGCAAAAATGAAAAGGCATTCGCACACTATTACTGGCATCTTGAACGATATTCTAGAAGTTATACCTTACCGATGATGACTCCAAGGGATTCTTATCTCAGAGATGCATTAAAGGTACATACGAGCCCAGCATCGGTGGAGCGTGGATTCCCAGTAACACATATAAACCACTTCTACTTGTTTCTTATACGACTCAAATAAATTCGAGATGCCAAGGGATAAACTGAACAGATCACTCGATCAGCCATAAAAGAGCTTTATAGCCCTCCTTTCTTTAAATTTTTGGTCAGAATTTTAACCTACTTTCGTGACCTACTTTTCTGCCCCATTGACATACAGCATAGAATGCAAGTAGAAAAATCCATTCAAACATCATTTTTGGGTAAAATTAAACAATGCCTTTTGGTAATTCTCTTAGTTATACTACTTGAAACTATGTGCTGGCATTTGGTTGGTTTTTGTGTCAAAAAATTGACTTTGTATGCATCTTTAAAATATAGGCTACTCTTTGTAATTACACAGTAAACGCGTGTTAAATGCAGCATATTAACTGTAAGCTTTATTTTTACATTGCCATGTTAAATTTAAATCATATCCTGACAAGAAACCCCTTTTGTTAAATGAAAGTAATTATAATTACGCGTTCCCTTCTAGTTTAGCAACATATTTGAAGAACGGCTTCCAGTTCCAAGCTGCATCTTCGTTCTGCCACCATTTCTTCAGTGCTCTTCGGTTAACATCGGAAAAGTCCGTGAATGTGATTTCGTCAAACCACTTAGATGCACTTATGACGTTGTGGATGCAAGGGCCGCTACCAATATCCAGCAGACGAGAACCCTTAATCTGACCTAAGAGACAAGTAGTAATTGTTGCTCATTACATTATAATTAAACAATATAAAATTTTCAATGAGGAGTTTGTATATCCATTGAAGCTTCAGACCTAAAGTTCAGGGGCTCGAAGAATGTGTTCTACTTCTACAGATGTGCTCTCAATAAAAGTATGCTGTACGTGAAGAGACACTTACCAGTCTGAGGTGCAATTATATATATAAGCGATTGAAACTGACCTTCTAATATCACATTTATAACTTTATTCAAAAGATATTACCCAAACATGCTTGCGTCAGACCCCGTTCTCCAAATGCCCATACTAGGCCTACTAAATTTTAAAAAGACCACAGTTTGAGTTAATTGGAGAAGTCCGAAATGGACTGTGCTATAGGCCTATTTGATGGGCACATTTGGGACGAAGAAAGCCAAGATATGAATATGTAGGCTACGCGCACATAATATTTTAAGTGTTTTGTGTGTATAAGAGACAAAATGCCACTTCTACTCAAGGAACGTCCGGCTTGGGAGTCCCCCCGACCCCTAGCAGAAGTATGACTCACCATATATCGGCTGGAAATAAGTTAATGGAAACTATGTCAAGCACTCACCATCCTTGTTGCCAGTGTTTCAAAAAAAATGTAAGACGCTTTACTACTACCTAAGGAACTTCAAATATATTTGTCGTATGCTTCTAGACAAAACTAGGGTGCTAGTGATATATATAAATGGCGCTACTATAGTTGTTATTAAACTAAAAACTTCATCGACACACCTGAATTGAATATGGTATGCAGGGTGTTAATAACGAAAGGCATAAACTCCGGCTCATCGGGATGTCCCCCTACGCCATCATAGTATGCTTTCAAGTATGACTGCTCATCAAAGATGGTGTTGTAGTCCTCTCCACTGCGTATAGCAGGCTCCCGCGTTTTGTCGTCGACAGACATACCAGTATATTGTGTTCGATCTGCGGTGACCTGTTTTCTACAAGCTTCCTGTGAAAGGTGGCCTGCTGTTTATAGTTCATACGTATATCTTTGACCTTGACCACTGTCGCCTCTACCGCAATATACCACTGATAGGCCTAAGCTATAGTACCAGTTCATAAACACAGTTGACGAGTATCCGTTTTAGTGGTCTTATTGGTCACGGTGCTTTCAAGAAGGGGGGGGGGATATAATCACATTGCCTGTAAATGTTTCTTGGCCTTTACAAAAGCCTAGGTTACATTTGCCATGCGATGTCCATATAGTGCGTACTGGATCTCTCACGAGGCCTCCACGTTGGCAGGTGGTGGCAATACAAAAATGTAGGGCAGATTCGTGGCCTCCGTATCTTCTACAATTTTGTCAATGCTAAAATTTTGACAACATTAAAAAAACATAAGTCCATATACGCATTACCCAATTCCCGTGGATGGTTGAACCTGTTGTTGGTCCCTTTCCCTTTCCCGTTTGGTAGTTTGGTAGTTTTAGGAGGCATATCGACATTGAGCATAATTAGAACTTAGTGTTATTCACTTCCATAAATAAAAAGTGTTTCAATATTTTATAACTGATTATTTAACCATACATAGGCTTAAAGTAGCATATAGTGACGAGCAGTCCAATATTAAAATAAAGAACTCAAAGACGGCTTCATGGTTTTTTTATTTTCTCAACGGTTTTGGATACTTGGTAGGGTCCTACTTGGTGATTTCAGGAAAATTGATAAATCTAACATCCCAGAAGTTTTCACAAAATTTCTGATAATTTATTTGAAATAAGCTATTTTGTTTTAAATGGCCAATATGGATATTATAAGATATAGGTACATGTAACTATAAGAAGATTTGGCCGTTCTTTGCGTTTCAGCTTGCGTCAAATCCAGCTGTGTTTGTATTATAACATAAACTATTTTCTGTCGTATGATCACTTAAATGTTAGAAAAATGGTTAGTCTTTACTATTCATGAGGTAATAACGGTTGTGTGAGGAAATACTACGGACCCTGAACGGTCTGTATAACATAGAATTTGATGAAAATAAATGTAAAAATTACACAACATAGAAATATACATGTAAAAAATATTAATAATAATTAAGATAGTAATTGGATTTCATGAAATAACATACTTAAAATTTAGACGTTTGAACATTTTAAACTTTATTTAATAACATTTTGGCGGAAAGGTGCCATAAAACGGATTTCCTGGGGTAAATGGCAATTTCCCCGTGATTTCAAATGGTTAGTAAATCCGTTCACATTCAAAGTTAGTCAACCCTTTTTTTCTTTTTAAAATGTGGGTTAATAATAATTTCTTAAGAGAGTATTACGGAGGGTAGCCATCTATGAAGGTCCACGTGGTCCGATGGCAAGCACATATTTCAGAATAATTGCAATAACCGCCGTGTTGGTGTTAAAATGGTATTTTTGTGAAAATTTGAATCTCTTTTGAAGATTCGCTATACCTTTTTTACATGACGAGATTGAAATTTAGATCGTCCTCAACATATTTTGGTGTCTAGATATAAAAAAGACATTGCCCTTTAGATATAATACCCTGCTATATGACTTAATACACTTGGTCAAGAGGTTTTGACACATTTTATGTGTTAGTAAGTTAAAACAAGAAAAAATATATTTCCTCTATAGCCATGAGCACATGTTATAAGAGAATTATTCTATCAGCACAAAGATTATTCTACTTATTTGTGCATATCTACATAACTGCCTTTTTTGTTGCTGTGGCGACAAATAAAATGCATTCCATTTCATCATCTTCTTTACCGACATCGTACTGACACCAAGTGATATTTTCCAGTCCCGCTTGCTCAAGCGCCTCTTCTACCGTTTCCTTCTCTAATGGTAAACAGAAAAACGTCTCTTGTCCAACATGGTATAACCGGTCGTTTAAATTGCCAATCAACACGAAGTAACCGTTGACTTTTAGAAAGGACACCACGTTTTTGATGGCTTGTTTGTATGCCTCAGTATCAGCACTGGCGACCTCTAGGCATTGGCAGCTGGTTATGGCGTCATACATGTACCGACCGGCTTTATGTGGGGAGATCGGGTTCACCTTATGGACGTCACACACTAGAACGTCTTTGATTTTCTTTCGAAGCTTTTCCCTGTATTTCTCCCATTTTCCCCTGGAAGGATGAAATGTGTATACCGATAAAATTAACGAATAAAGTATTTTTTCACTTCACCAACAGACCTTTCTAGGACTTTGTGCTAGAAGGGATATAAATTTAAATGTATCTGTAAGGTTATTATTCAAACATGAAATTTGAAATTCGAAAAGTCGATCTTTCTTGACAGTTACATAAGTTATTGTTACTGGCAGAGATTTATTTTGCGGTTTTGAGCTTTCTTGGAAAACTTCTACTAAGTTAATCTCTATAAAGTCAAACTGTGATTACTCGTTTCCGTCTAATTTTGCCACATATTTAAAAAACGGGTCCCAGTTCCAAGCTCCATCTTCTTCCAGCCACCATTTCTTTAGCGCTCTTCGGTTAACATCGGCAAAATCCGTTAGTGTTATTTCGTCAAACCATTTGGACGCACTAATGACACTGTGAATGCACGGGCCTGTACCGATGTCCAGCAGTCGAGTTCCTTTTATCTTACCTAATTAACAATAATATAATATCATACAGCTAAAACTAGTATTTCTTGAAAATGAAAATGATTATCATAATACGGGTACTAACATTAGAGTCTTGGCCTATACAAAATGTACATAAATCTTGACATGTTGTTTTTTTTTTTGTATGTTAAGACAAGGTGAACGAGTGCACTAAGAATAACATGTACCCAAAGTAAGTACATATCATGGCTTTTTTTTGTCTTAAATATGCCCTAAAATATGGCACGGGTGCTTCACTATTTTGTGTCTCGATTTAAGTGCCATTTAGAGAGCCGTCCGGTGAACACTAAAATTGGCTATTCAATAGGTCAGTTTCTGCGCTACATTTAAAGGGCCATTTGGAACTATATAAAGCCAAGATATTTATTTTTTGCATATATCATTTTGAGTGTACTGCTTGTCTTTACATAGCAAAACGGACAAAACGCCATTCACTTCTGTTCAACCTCCTTGACGTTAGCGCGGTTTAAGGATTTCCCTTGATTGTTACAGAGAGTTATGGCGAGTGTCAGGAAAGGAGGGTCAAAAGTTGGTTAGTCGGAGATAAAAACCATATACGCCAAGCCAATTAATGAAGTATGAGCTTTTAGCGAGAAAATTAGTACACTCTGCATCTTTTGGTGTAATACAAATTATGCTACGCTAGTTGCCATGATTATTCTGCTGTGGCACTATTCTACATACTGTAGATTACAATAGTTTCAGCTGACCATAAGCGGACCTTTGTTTGTTTACACTATGTGAGACGCGTTTTACTAAGCCGCGTGACACCTCTTTTAAGATCAATAATAACGCGCGTCTTTGCGTCTTTTTGTTCATCCAATTCAATAAAAACGATGTTCATCGTATTCAAATAAACACCCCCCTTTTGAATCTTGCGTATACACTTGTTATGCCAACCAAAATAAACATTTTCTTTCTTTTTAATGTAGTAAAATATATATTAAAACGCATATTGCAATAAATAACACACATAGTTAAAGGGCCCTATCAGGGATAATCCTTTTTGTTAAGGCTCCCGTCGTTTATATACTACTAAGATCTGTCCCAATTATCTCACTTGCCGTCAAAATTAACATTTCCAGTTTTTTTTCCTTCACAGATGCACGCCCTAACAATACAATTAAACGCATAATTGAAATACTTTCTATAGCACACCTGTTAAAGTTCGTAAAAATGGACGAATTCTGGGAAAGAAGCTTTCAACTTTCTTTAAAAGTACATTTGCTTTCTTGCTTTTTTTTTCAAAACTTTCATGGTTCTATCCCTCGAGGTACATGTAAGTGTGTTGTTCAATACAACACCCAAGGCTTGTAATTTCATATTCTTATATCAGTTAGTAGTTCGCACTAACTCTATGCATGTGTCAGTATGATGTGAGGAGCATAAGGATTTGAAGAACCATTAGACCAACTAAATGGAGCGGTTACTCTCCATATACTTACCTGTACTGAAAATCTCATGCAGTGTCTTTAGTCTAAACTGTAGCAGTCCCGCCTTATAGCCTTCTACATCACTATAGTATAGTGTTAGATACGCATTTGGATCAAAGACCGAATCATAATCATTTCCACTACGTAAGGTAGGCTCTCGATCGTCCTTGCTGTTTGCCATGTTACCACTTGTCCCGTGAAAAATATTTTGTCGAATCTGGAATTTTATCATATAAAGGTAAGGTACTGAGGTTATAATAGCCATACATATCATGTCCATCTCACATTAATATGCTAGGCTAGTTTTAGGGCCACAACCACAAGGTATCAGTGAAATAAAGTGTCCCATTTGGCCCACGCCGTGTTACATGTATACAATGCTAAAATTTGTTTCTCGGTAGGAAAAATGTTAAAAGTGGTTCTGGCATTTATGTTTTTTAACATTCAATCTAAATCACCACATTCAATCTAGAAACACGCCTTGAGTGCTCTGCGAAATGGCTGTTTATTCTGAACATTTGTTTAGTACATGTTGTTTTAAAATTAAGAACACATAAAAATTAATAAAGAACACATAACAAGTGCCATAAAAATTGGGTTCATTTTGCTGTTTCCATAGTGTATGATATAGATTATTTATTCTTCGCACATTGTTCATTTGACGTTCTTTAATGCGGGCAAAATGCATTCACAAAACATCAGGGTCACTGGAAAGACCAAACATATATTCTCATGTCTGTCAACGAGGAGACTACAAAGCCCGTCACACGCAATGGAGATGACTATCACAGCAAGTTTGATCCCTTGGCATACCTAAAATCCTACCAAAATGGCATAAAGGCCTACGGACAGTCCTAGTTTTATGCCTTTTGTACTGAAGACCTTGCACGTGATGTTCAGTTCAGGTAGGATCCACACATGATTCAATCAAATTAAGCTAGAAACTTGAAATTGTACGCACAGTTAGCTACATATAACTGAATTTAAATAAATTTTTTATTTATTTCATTAAGATAAAAAGTTATTCAAGTTTTAATGACACCACTTTCAAAAATGAGTCAGAAGTTGCCCCCTTGACATTTTGCTTGAAATTGTCACGTAATAAGTAGAGGAGTTAGGTATGAACACAAAGTTTAAAATTTTATTCCAGAATTTACCCAAGCAGAGTAATGTTCATGTGAAGTAGGCAAAGTGACTGAATTTGGCGGCACAGATGCGTGCAATAAGGGAAATACAAATTGAGACAATTATTAAAATGTGCATTAGCTTGGTAGTTGGATCACAAAGAATATCAAACACAAGCCGAAAAACTTTCGTACCGTTAGCTTAAGACCCCGTCACACTTATTCGGAATCAGCAGGAATCAAACAGAACCAGCCGGAATGACCAAATTTAAAAATTCGTACTAGATTCGGGAAGAAATTTTAAATTGACCTAAATTCTTGTAAGAGTGCCGTTGGAACACTTGGAATGCGCTTGAATCCGCCTGGAATGATTCGTGCACATTTCGGCTGTATTAGCTCTAAATGCAGCTCGAATGTAGTTGGAAAATTAGGAATATCAATAATGCTGTCAGAATTCAGTCACAGTATTTAGAATACACTTAGAATGCCGTACGAGTGTAGTTTGACTGCTGGCTGAAATAGGATCAAGATGCATTCGAGTTGCATTCTGGCTCATTCTAACAGGATTTGAAGTGTCTTGCCATTTCGGTTCTCCCTCGAATGTGATCAGAACGTTTCGAATTCTGTCGGAATGCCGTGAGAATATTTAGAATGCTGTCATAGTGCAATTATAATACTATTCAAATCCCATTCGATGATTTACCAATTGGAATGCACTTCGAAAGTTTTTAACATGAGCAAAACATTCGGGCCAACCACAAGAATGGGTAAAAATATTTGGAATGCACTCGGAATTTTTAGAATGATCTTCAAATATATCCAGGAACGCACAAAGCATTGTCTTTCTGACGGCATTCTTGCTCATTCCGCCTCTAGTGTGACGGGGGTATTACGGCCAACCTGGACGCAGGCCTTCATCACGCTGATATGTGAACAGATGTTGACACTCACTGGGGCAGGACAGACTACATGTATGAGCACACGATTCAGCAACTGCTGAATGATGTGATAAAACGTATGAGAAAGTAAAGAGTGACCCAACTGCGGCTAATAAACGTAAATAATTTATAAGTTAACAAAGTGTTTACAACGATTACAGAAAGAAGGGAAACTAACTAGATCTCAGTATGCTCAACTTTACCCTACTGCAGAAACACCACCTAAGCTCTACGGTCTACCTAAGATTCACAAAGAGGGCACACCCTTAAGACCAATAGTGTCAAGTATTGGACTGGTCACTTAACAGACAGCAAAGCTGTTAGCTAAGATCTTAAACCCGTTGGTGGGAAAATCGTGTCACCATGTAAAGAACTATTAGGACTTTGTGGATAAAGCGAAGGATGTCATTCTGAGACAGCACGAAGCTCTAGTATCATATGACGTGAGTGTCCTATTCAGTAGTGTACCGGTGAATAATGCTCTAGGTGTGATCAGCTCCATATTTACAAAAGATCCCACCCTCATGGAACGGAATAATCTTCAGTAGAGGATATGACAGAGCTATTAGATATTGTATTGAACACCGCATACTTGATCTATAAGGGGGAATTCCATAAGCAGAAACATGAAACGGCTATGGGCAGTCCAATCAGTCCAATTGTGGCCAATCTGTATATGGAGAACTTTGGGGCGCACTGGGGTCCATGCCCAATACTCCGCGTCTTTGGTTGCTATATGCAGATGACACGTTTACCATCTGCTAATGAGGAACTCAAGACACTAGAGAACAAGTCACTGGATGAGGCTCTCATGATGAGTGTTTATACCTGGCCGCTATACCAACTAGCGGTCAGTGAGTGTCAACATCTGCTCACATCAATGTGATGAAGGCCTACTTTGGCCGTAAGCAAACGGTATAAAAGTTTTTCGGCTTGTGTAAAATTGATACGCCTTTCCAAAGCATATGTAGTAGAATTTCACTGTCTACATTGGGAATGGGGAACGAGAGGGGAAGAGGTTACAAAAAATTGAAAATAAATATTTCCTTATATTCTCCTCAGAATCTGAAATGCTGTTGAAAAACTTCAGTCCGTGTTCCAATACATGGCGTATATTTCGTCTTGCGCCGTTTGCCGACCTTTTTTGTCCTTAAAAATTTTCACTTTCAACCTTTCCTACATTCACAAAACAGTGCTCATGTGGTGGTACTACAATGTACCTGTTTTTAGTCGCGTTTCAATGCAAATTCAGTTTCCGAAGCAGTAAAAAATAAACCTTATACTCTGGTGACACTTTTTTTATCCCAGTTTGTGTAAAGTTTGTGTGCTCCCTAGATCAGGTGTGTAGATGGATGTTTTTAGGGCCTACCTCAATCATCTCATCAAAATTGGCGGAATTCGTTTTGTTAAATTAAAGTTCATTGTTTCTCAAAATGGTTGTCAGACCCTCGACAATTTGGGTTTTGATCAATGTAATAGGGTTTTAAAGCTATACACGTTTATATTTTGGCTTCTTTTCCCCCCACAGTTATCAATAACATTAGACAAAACCTAGGTCAAAGAGGACATGTTAACGGATGACAGATACATTGTAAAGCTAAGAGTATTAGGGGCACTAGTATGCAAATAGATGTTGCTAGCTTTGCTATATAAAGGGGGTGTTATTGCCTTGATATAAAATAGTCTGGTGAGACCTGACCTGCACCATACTCTAGCTGAAGCCATGCCAGGACCGACTGACATTTGTCTCAGGAATCAGATATTTGCATACAGTGATGTAGGCATCAGCAAATCCGACATTTCCAGATGGTATGTCGATAATGGAATTTAAAATACAAATTAAGAAAAAGTTTTTAAAAAAAGGTGACAGAGAGCGAAATAAGGAGAGAAACATAGATAGATAGCCAGATGGACAGACATACAGGTACTTGGAGAGTCTTACAGTTATAGAGATAAACCATGAAGCAGATACTTACATGTATAAATGTAAATAAGGAATATGAATCCTATCTTTCCTCACCAGGCGGCTTATTTTAACACTGTGGTGAGTTCCTTGTGTATTGATGTTAATTGTACCGACGTCCACGCTTACGAAAAATCTTTGAAGAGTGTAGTCTCCCTGTTGAAAGCTGGCGGTCATTTTGTAATGGTAGGCACTCTTGGTTCGTCGTTTTATGACGTAGGCGAGGAAAAGTTTTTCTGTTTAGAAGTAAGCAAGGATGAGGTATTGGGAGCTTTGGAGAAAGCTGGACTTCAAAATGTCACCTGTTACGAGTGTAATCTTAGAAGTAAAGATAATTCTGATTTCAACGGACTTTTTGTCGCCACAGCAACAAAGAAAGACTCATAAATGTGTGGCACCTTCTGCTTTTGGCAGACATGTATGTACTAAGTTTTAAGAAAAGCAAAGAAAATAAACGAAAATAAACTCCAAAAAGCAAATGATCATGCCTTTCAATTTCTTTTCATTCTCTACTTATTTTAATTCATCTTATTATTAATCTTATTAATGATTGGTTTTTACATTCTTATTGATTTCTTCACAGGCCACTGGTAAAAACAAGTTTTACGTGCAAAGCACTTTAATATGTACAAACATGTACAACATATTTAACATACTGTATATTTACAAATAAATTAACAAAGCGTGTATATAAAATACAAATACTCTAACACACTCTCTGTCAGGCTTACAAGACTGACAGGTTAACTCGCGCCGAGAGGTTTATTCCTCTTTTTGTCAGGTGACCGGTAGTGAAATATTGGCCCACACATATACAGAAGAAAAAAAAGAAAAGAGACGGGTTTTCTTTGCATAATGGGCAATTATCTGGTACTTGTAGAATATCATTCTTTCGAATTTTTAACCACAAGTCACAATGTTCTTCACAACTGTTTGGAAATATGTGTCTTTATGTAAATAAGTCCAAAGAAAGTGCCCCTTTTAATCGTGAACCGGTTTCCAAATGCCAATTAAAAAAATCGTGTAATGCTTTAAGCTAGCTTCACCCCCAAAATTAAAATAAACTAGTCTGACTTTTTTTCACAAATTAAGACACGATGGTTCTTTTTTCTTTTTGAATAAGCAAAAAAGGAAATCTGCCACACTCACGGTAAAAATGTCAATGCTGCGATTGCTCTAAGTTCAAAAGGGACTACATAATTCAACCAGCTCTTACTTAAAATTTACTGGACAAAATTTAAATTGCAACTGCACACGCTTGCAGCAGACACACTTGACATTACATTTAGCTCAGATCCGTCACATTGCATGCACAAATCATTTTATTTCGAAACCAAGTCACTCTAGGATATAGGTACAGGTATCCGGTTTGTCCAAGGTATAGGTATATGGTCAGTCCAGGGTATAGGTACTGGTAGAGGTATCCGGCCAATCCAGAATATAGGTAGAAGTATCCAGTCAGTCCAGGATATAGGTTGTTGTATCAGGTCAGTGCAGGGTATTGGTAGAGGTATCCGGTCACGCCAGGGTATAGAATAGAGGTATCTGGCTAGTCCAGGGTATAGGTTGAGGTATCCGGTCGGTATACCAGGAAGGTTAAGTTGACTATAACTGTTAGTATGAAGAATATCACGAGAAGAAGTCTGTCAATCACGAGAACGGTTAACTCCCACTCTAAGCTGGCCAACTCGATCTGACGTTTGATTCTGCGATCTCCGTCAAATTTTTCCAATTTTGTGAGAATTTTCGCCAGTTTGTCTTCTTCGTGCTTTAAGCAGTGGCATTTGCACTTTTTCTTACCATGTGCGAGGTCGGCTATAGGTGGCAAGGATTCTTTATTCGTCAGTTTTGTGTTATTTTCTCCAA
The DNA here is from genome assembly GCF_051362555.1 of Lingula anatina. Classification (NCBI taxonomy): domain Eukaryota; kingdom Metazoa; phylum Brachiopoda; class Lingulata; order Lingulida; family Lingulidae; genus Lingula; species Lingula anatina. Next base: position 15,732,536 of record NC_141768.1, read on the forward strand.
TAAGCTTCGACACATTCCCATTCAGGTTTGAACGAGACTGGTGGAGCAAATTTTCAGTTGATGGAAGTTTGTCATAGTTTTCTTCCAGTTGCTTAAGTGAACGTATTGAGGTCACTGGTTCTTTTCCGTCAGGTTGGACCTAAGGAAATATTTAAAAAAATATAAATGAATGCCTGGCTTCGTGTACGACTGCACATATGGATTAATGGATGGATTGAAAAATGAATTAATTGAAAAATTCAATATTTTATTATGTATCCATACGTTGATAAAGAAATGAAGGAATACATTACCTGGGAGTTCTTCACAATATCTAGGTTCAACTGAATTAATTCATTCAGACACAAGGGTCTTGCTAGCCATCCAAACAAGATTCGCTTCAGCCACGGAGGGACTCGGTTACCATGGTTCCCGCTGTATTGCAGGTTGATGATCATAACGGTCATGGTGGTCGTCAAACAAAGAAGTGCAATAATGCAGGCGAAATAGATCGCTGCAAGAAAAAAAAGAAAGTTGACCAATCAGTGTTGATGTGTGTGCTCAGTTTTGCTGTAGTCGCCTACAGATACATATGTGCGCGGAAACAATCCCGCCACGCACGTGTTGATGCTCATTGTTAATAATAATAAATATTACTGATGATTAGTATCAGTTTTTTCTTTGCTGTCTCTTAAATAACTTAGGTCCCGAACAAACAATCGTGCGTCTTTTTAATTATTGAACTCCCAGCATACGAGTGAGTAGTAACTAGCAGTGAGTACGAAGTATCCGACAATCAGTCCACTACAATGACCAAAAGTGTAAACAAAACTTATCAACAAACGCCATTTCTCAGTTTTTTATGACAATAATCTGTGGATATTCCCATACGCGCAACATACCTATAAATGGTACCACGTCGGCCTGGGGCGGCATGATATCTGCTATCAGTAACATGAAAACTGTCAGGGCAAGCAGGACAGTCACCACCAGCGACACTTTTTCTCCAGACTCGGGTGGCAAGTAGAACGACAGCAATGAGACCGCCACAATCAAGATGCATGGTATGATGATGTTAAAGACGTAATACAGCGCCCGCCTTTTCATTACTATATAAAACGTCACAAGAGCATAGGTCCCGCTACAGCACTGGTAGCTTTTTATAGATGTTTTCAACGGCATGGCCACTAGCTCCCACTCGCCGTTATCAACGAACTCGCTGGTATCCCCGGATTCAGACATATTGGTAAGGAGGAGGTGGTCACCATGGAAACTCCACGAGCCAAAGCGCAGTGGACACACCTGTTGGTCGTAGGGGAAATATCTAACGTCCAGCCTGCAATAGCTTTTGTACAGAACGGGCGCCAGCCATAGGACGCTGCCATCGGAGTGCACCTTCACTGGGTATTTATCCAGGGATTTTTCGTCTTCACCTACGCTATAATTGTCAAATTCTTTTCAGTTATTTTGCTTTGACGTGCGTTTATTCGTTGTGTAACTCGTTGTACAGAGTTTTAACCGTAACTATCAATCTTCGTTATTGAGTTGTGGCATGCACATGTACAATGCATGGACTTAAATTGAAATGATATCTTATCTATGAAATGTACTCACCAATAGCTTTGTTTTTAAATGTATCAAAAACACCGAGTGTCTATCCAGAGAGCACTTACTGTTCGCTTTTAAAGCACATGATATGCATGTTTAGACCCCATTCCCATGTCTAGACCGATCTAGCAGGATCGACCCATCTCCGAGGGGTTTCTCGCTAAATTTCACTCTGCTTAGGCGGCTTAGATATCTGGCACACCTACTGAATCTGTATCGTTTAGCAGCTTTAGTAGGCGTGCCAAACATCTAAGCCGCTTAAGCTAAATGTAATTTAGCGAGAATCCCCTCGGAGATGAGTCCATCTTGCTAGATCGATCTAGGTATGGGCATGGGGTCTTATACTCACTCGTTATATAGTGTTATATCAGGCCGCCACACGCGGGTGTATGGGATATGAAGGTCTTCAATCTCAAACTCAGTAGTGTTCCACTTCAAGCGATTATCAGTCCAGCTCTAGACAATACACAGAAAGACAAAAAGGCAACTTTAAAAACATGCAATCTATTACAATGCAAAGCCTCATTGTATGGACTGAAATACAATTCAACACTGTATCAATGTGTATATCTACTCCCCTCAGGGCTAAAGTCTTAGGGTTCAGAATATCCCATGTCTGTGTCCAAATTAAAAAAAAAATTAAACCCAATTTTACATAAAACGAAACAAAATGACATCAGAATGTATGTACCCAGCTGCATGGGAAAAACATGACGCAATTAACTGCCAAAGCTTTATAACAGTTAGCTACGGCCTAGACCAGAGTGGCTCAGAAGCGTCTCAACACTAACCAGAAACAGTTTAAAACTCAAGGTAGGGCCCAAAACTTATTTTCGAAGGTCGATTTTTATGAGTTGGTTTTTAATCTTATACTGCAAATGTTTATACAAAACTGGGTACGTCCCATTCTCCAAACTATGAAAAAATGGGGTTCGGGGTTCAAATTTGTGATTTTCGTGTCAATTGTTTCGCTTTACTTTGACTCTCAATATTTTGCGTTGAGTTGCATGTTTTTTCTACTTACCATCCGCATCCAAAGACTGCTAAAAAGTATCTGATGTTTTTCATCCTGTGAGGGAGAAAAAAGCATTCACTAATATCATGCGGATATTTATTTATTATAAATAGCTAATAAAGGTGTCTCAATAGACGTGTGTATTAAGGCAACGCAAATAAAAGCAAAAAAGTGAAATAAGTAGTACCTGAAGGTAGACTTGAATTTATGTAAAATAAGTAAGCACATGTATACAGTGTGAAATATAGACAAGGCATGTAGGTAGACACCCCAAAACCCACAGGGTTCCACGTGCTGTTAACTTGTATTTCATAATGTACATGTATTTAACATACAATTTCATTTTGTGTTATACCTACAGTTGTTTATCGAATTCCTCTATATATTTATTATTTCATTTCATTCGCTTATTGGTGTAATCTGTGTTGTATTTATACACATGCTTATATTAATTCTTTTATAATAAATATCGTAAGTCGCCAGCCTGCTTTTAGTTTTCCATCTTTTCATCACTGGTATCTACACACTAGTCAGGGAAGTAATAAATAGTAATAAAAAATAAATAGATTTTTAAAAATACGGGGAGACAATAAAGTAGATATTATGTTTAAAAAAAAGGTAAAGTAAAGGTCACTTCTTATATACCGCACTACAGATGCATCTCAACACAGTTTACAGATCATTTTTTGCCCTGATACAATCTGGGTGTAGACGCTCTCGCCTGCCTGGGGAGGATACAGCCCAGCATGCCGTATGAGGCGCTGAAACTAGCAAACGAACAATATCTTTCTCTGCCTGATCAGGAACTTTACCCCCTGCTTTAACCCCTATGTGATGTATAGGTTAAAGTCTTTTATTCTTATCGGGTTTTGTAACTCTGTTTACCATTGTTTAATAAAATGTTTATTCATCTCGCCCGTTTTTCGCCTTAACCCGAACAATGTAAAAAAAGATGTTTATGACTTAATCCATTGTATACATTGTGCTATTCAATTAAAAAAGAAAATATTTACTTAATATTAGGATCCAAGGAAGTGTATTTTGAACGCAAAGGTTCAAAGATTCTAAAGGCACAATGGTATAATGTGCATATGTACAATGGTTCTAAATGAACATACATGTACATGTAACAACTTTAACAAGTTGTTATCCTAGGGTCCGTAAAGGGTGAATTCTAAAGTGAACAAAATAATTAAATCCCAATTTGTCTGATTCCAATTTGCACACCAATTTATATGTAGTGTTTAAATACCACTCGAAAACTTGCTTTTCAAAATTTTTAGCTAATTTGGTATAGTTTTTTTTTTTTTTTTTTTTTTTTTTTTTTTTTTTTTTTTTGACACGAATCACTACACAAACACACAAACACACAAACACACGAACACACACACACACACACTTACCAGGTCTACCATCTTAAACAGTGCCATACCCAGTTTCACCACCACAGGACCGTCCGGATTGAAGGGCATGGAGATCGTATTGTAGTTTGAGAAGAGATGGGAAAGTAAGCTGGACTCCATGGCAGCGTGGTCTTCATCACCGTGATCGTCTTCCTCCCCATTAACTAATGAAAGGAGGAAAGACCCTTAAAATGTTTTAACAAAAGGTTTGTGACTTACTAGAAGTTTTAGAAAAAGAAAACGAACCAAATGTTTGTCTTGAAGGTGCAATATCTGCGTTTAAAAAGTCCTGAAATGAACAGGACGACATGTGACTGGCCAGTCATTCAGAACCAAGGAGTTACAACTCCTTGTTCAGAACTAAATTATTTAATTAGAAATAGTATAGAACATCACCTCCAAGCGCAGGAACGGACCAAAAAATGTTTTTTTCGAAGAATATCCAATTTGGCAGGGAAATGTAGGAAAAGATACCTTTGATAAAAAGGACTTCTTAAGCTAAATATTGTAAATTGGTTGGCTACTTTACAAATTAAGAATTGCCTAATTTTACGAAACGTTTAGTCGACTACTCCTATAAAGCTTTAGGTCGTAAAGTTAAGACAAGCCTTTATCATGCACAATATATTTTGAAAACCAGCTGTGAGTGTGTGTGTGAGAGAGAGAGAGAGGCCGTACTTTTAAATTACTCATAAAGACATTTACCATTATGCTTTCTTTAAGCATATACTGTTGTATTGATATTGTATGTGAACTGATAGACCTCAATGGTCTCAGATTTTTAAGACTATACTATACTACTATACGACAATACATGTACTTGTCTTTATCTTATACCCAACATTACCCCTACAGTAAAAGTCAGTAAAAGTCTCAGTCTACATGTAACAATGATACTTGACAAATGTCTCATGTACACACGCTGTACACTTACCATTGGAATGAAATACTAACAAACACACAATAAACCACTTCACACAAAATTTCACGTAGTTCTCCATCCTCACGAGCAACCCCAAAACCTTTCCCTGCGGAGATATGAGGACGAATTGGGCCCAAGAACACCCAGTGATGAATTTTCCTCGACTAATACCCAGCAGTGGGTGTTCGCTGTTTTTCAAGTATAAGGTCAAACGTGATTTTCATGTTCGTAAGTTTTGTATCAAAGCAGTGACGCATGAAATGCGTTACCCATGCTGTGCACAGGTGAGTGTCAGCTGAATACCCCGTGGCAGAGAATACCATCTCAGGTGACTCTTTTGTTTGTTTGTAATTTGTAGTTTTTGTTCGTTCTTTGTATTGTTCGCCAAATTCAACGTGAGTTCTTGAATTGGGTTCTTGAGTTCTTAAAAACGGCTGCCCTACTGGTTACACGCAAGCTTTGACACAGGGTTAGCATTGTAACACGTCAGTGAACTAATGTTACTTTTAATGAGGCACTGACTTAATAAACCCACAGAGTATTAGCCCAACTCAAAATGTTTGCTGAACGAGTTGAGATACCACCATGTCTATGAAAATCAAACATGCAAATAAACAGAAGTACATCATGATCGAGAGTGGATCATTATTTTGATAATGTTTTCAAATTTGTAAACCACTGATATCTTGGGTGCATTAAAACGCCAATTTCGCCCATGTTGTCATGTCAAATGCAGATCTATTAACAAGGGAAATGTGAATGTTTGCCGATGAAAGTGCGATTAAATCAATGGTTCTTTTCATGGCTTGGTATAAATGCTACGCAATGTCCTTAAATTTCACTTCTTGAAGTATCCTTATGAAGTTAATCAAATTAATCATATGGAATAAAATGAGTTTGAAATCATTAAAAAAATTGGAAAAGAGCAACTTCTATGTTATTGTTATCAGTGCTGTACAAAAGTATTTATTTATTTCTCTCAGCTGCAGGCATTCTTAAAAGATTAGGTCTATGCATTTATTGACAGTATGAAAAAATAACATTCAACATAAAAGAACGAATTAAAATTCTTTTGAATTTTTTTCTCTTGGTATTGCGTTCAGAAATGTAGTAGTTGAGCTCTGCATATTTTTCAAGCATGTATCCGGTTTTAGACGTCCACCCTTCATTATCGATTGCGTTGGAACCGAATGTACGCAATTCGATATCTAAAAATATTCATTCATTGCGATTAATTCATCATTTTCGTGTGCTTATCTTTTCATTAGATGATACATGTACCAAATAAATGAGCTGGTTAACGATCGGCGTCTCAAGGGTAGGAAATTATCTCAATTATGTTCAGTGTTTGTTTTTATTGATAGTTACAATGCATGGAACTGACAGTGTATATTTATTATGGCGTGCGCTTCTCGTAAAATAGAGGTAAGGCTACTTGGATTATTCATAAGTTAATCACTCAAAATTTATTCCTCTAGTCCTTTATACTGTGGCTGATAAAGCAAAATGCCAAAGTTCATACACAGGGTAAAAATGATGAAAAGGGACAAAAACAGTCGATCCAGTACAAGAACTAAGAGTCGCCATTCTATACAGCGTTTGTCGTGCCGTTTATGGGCTTGTTGACGATCTTCAAATAACACCAACTTTTGAAGGATAAGATTTAATAACCCATTTGTTTGCATCTGTGCTTCCCTGAAGTGTGCCCATGCCATTTGTTCGGCGTCACTATTTGGGGGCTGGTTTTCCAACCAAGTAGGATCGCCTGTAGTGGTTTCTTCTGGCAAGGTTCTCGTTTCGTCTTGCAGATACTTGACTGGCATTGGATGTACCTTTATGAAGACAAAATGATTGTTCAGTCTAACCAAATTTAACGTAACTGTGGACTTCACATTTTGCTTTGACTAAATATGATAGCCGAATGTATCTGTGTCCTTCTAGGCTTTATTCCAATTGGCAAGGCACGGAGAGGGTTGAATAAATTTGTGCCCCCTCCCTTTTTTTAGTCCCTCCAACGATTTGCAAGATTAAAATCGAGTGCCATCGCACAATATTGGCTACTTACCTTGACCGTGTTCTGGGATTTCAAAGTTGATTCTATAATTGCTCTGAGACCAAGTGGTCTGGATAGCCAGTTAAATGCCACCCTCTGTAACCAGGATGGAACTTGTCTGCCGTGAGATCCACTGTACTGTGTGTTCACTATCAACGCCGTCACTGCGGTTGAGGCAGAAATCAGTGCGATGTCACAGAAGAAATAAATGGCTGAAACGATGTTTAATGTTTCATTAACATTTATATTATCGATTTGAGGCAGCTTAATGTCGATATAGCTAAACATTATAACATTTTAAATTTGTTACATGTATTAAAATAAACTTCAAAAATAGGATTTCACCTTTTCCCTTTACATGATCATACGTACTTAAATGTTTATGTGGGTTTAGTTATTTTATACGTATTGTCGCAGAAAAGTGTTGTGGCAGTGTGGTTTTTAGCACACTTTACTTACCAATCAAAGGTATGACGTCAGCCTGCGGTGGCATTAACTCTGCTACCAGGAGCAGGAATACAGTTAGGGCCAAAAGCACAGTTACACTAAGAGACATTTTCTCTCCAGATTCCGGCGGCAAACAAAATGTTAGGAGTGTAACTGAGGCGACACATATGCTCGGTAATATGATGTTAAAGAAATAAAACAAGGGTCTTCGTTTAATGATGACGTAGAATGTGACGTCAGAGAACGGTTCCGAGCAGCAGCTGTAATATTCAATTTTACGCCTGACTGGTATATCTATCAAAGCCCATTCCCCATTGTCAACGTAAGCAGTAGTGTCGCCGGATTCAGTCATGTTGACCAAATCCAGTTCCAAGGCGTGATAGCTCCAAGAACCAAACTTGAGGGTACAGATCTGTTGGTCGTAGGGGAAAAGAGTGGCGTCAAATTTACAGTAACTTCTATAAATAATTGGTGTAAGCCAGGAAACATCACCGTTGGAATACACTTTTGCGTAGATATGGCTCAAATCCCTCTCCTCCTCTCGAACACTACAAAAAAGAATAACGTAAAAAATAACTGTTAAGGGGAGGGACTATTTTCTTCCCCCTCTGTCTCTCTCACTAATGACACAAAGCGGTCTTTAATGACACAAAAAGCATATAGACGATAATACATTTTATTTTAACGCACCAATCAATCAGAGACAATAGAAACAAAACAGTGCCTTACTCGCTGTACAAAACAATATCTGGCGTCCATATGTTGTTGGTTGGAATATCAAGCTCACTGATCCCTGCATAGTCCTCGGGTTTCCACTGCAGCCGTTCATCTCGCCAACGCTATATATCAAATTTTAAATGTAAGTATCATAAACGTATTATAAGAGGGACTTGAAAAATCAATATATAAATACTGAATATTTTAGAAATGCACTTATGTAAATGCGAAATAAAATTTAGTTCTTGATGTATTGAGTTCCTATTTTAAAAGAGGGCAATAGTATAGATTCGGAGAGGGATTGTTTGTCCTTGTATGGGCCATTTCATAAACTGGGTAAAGGGACTTCCCCTTTCTTACACCCATCCCCTTTGAAGTTTTTTCGCCATTGAATATCAGAGTTTATATATTAAAGGAAGAACCTGCTGAAAGAAGCATTTTCCCGAAAATTACAAGAAATTTCTCTTTAACAACAAAGTATGTTATATCCAGAACTGTTTAGATGAAACTTACCAACCTGTTTTTAAATTCTCAAATTCTAATTTCTACCCTCACAAGTCAAATACAGCTCCTTCACAAGAGTGACTTAAAAAGTATAAAATAGAGCTCAAAACGGAATAAAAGATCGCAGTTTTAGATTAGGTACAACTTGGTAATTTTGAAAAGAAAAGGTGTTGTTATTTCAAGGAAAAGTTGATTTTGGTTATTTAAAGATCTAATGCCCATTGAGTGCCTTTGGACATATCCCAGCAGAAAACAACCAGTGACCCCATGACTATCTATTACCCCTCGGGTAGTACTCACCAATCGTCGCCAAATGCTGGCGAAAAGCACTTGGTTTCGTTCGTCCTTTAATAGATAGAAAATAGCGATAAATCTTTTTGTTGATTCAATAAATGTGCTGTCACTGAGGAGCAACATCAATCAAATTTACCAGTATTTTTGTAGAGTTCACGTCAAAACATTATTGGATAATATGTATGATTTTGCAATAAAAACCCGTTTCAAAGCTGATTATAAACAAATTGATTTCTAATTGTTTGAAAACTTGCTTTCCTGTATAAAATGTACTGACCAAATCTATAATCTGGTTTACTGCTATTGCTAATTGCACTGTTATTGGTCCATCATCACTTGAGGGTGGCCTTATGTTGACTCTATAGGTGTGAAATAACTCGGTATAGAGATGGCTGATGTTATTTGTATTAACAAAGGTCCCACCGCATGTTAAAGCTAAAACACAAAACAAAGTGAATCACTCATACATTTGATGGATCTCATTTGAGTGGAGTTACCTACTCACTCGTATCACGACTCACTTCAACATCAACAAGAAAATCAATATCAGCTGATATCATCACAGTTGTATGAAAAAACACAAATCAGAAAAGCCGTTGAAGGCAAAATATTGTGTGAGTATAAAATAATTTCTGATAAATTGCTCGGCATGGATTATTTTGGAAACCAATCCTACCATTGTTATATTGTTCACAAACTCGCGTTTTATTCAGACGTATTTTCCGACCATATGTTGTATGTAGGTGATACTGTTGATAGGAATAAACTTTGATAAGTAAACCTGAATGGAGTTTTATTCTCCCTTTTCTGATTCGTCTTGATACAGTTCTTTTCGCACCTATCAAGTGCCATATAACTACGTAGATTTTCAAAACGTGAAAACTCCTGAGAGGAGCAGGAACGATGTGGTTGTTATCATTAACATTTGTTCGTTGTTTAACCGATTTTACAAAGCTTAGAGCATCTATTTTCAATGACAAGTGCTTTTAAAATTAACTTACCTCCAATAAGTATATAATAGTATAGTGGCATCATTATCAGCAGCAATCGCGTTTTTCTTCTCGTTGATACCATTTTCCCCCAAATAGTAAGCCAGTTCAATAATGTGCACTTGTCTACCTGTCTATTTTATTTGAAAAATCAATCCGTCGACGACAGAGCGTTTAGCAACAAACATCTAAAATGAGCTAGGCTAAAATGTTGCCATAGCTCATGTCGCCATCCAACCGGATGAGGAAAACGAAGCTTTTAATTATCGTCACTTTACACAGGTTGTCACATGATGTAAGGGGTGCAAAGACACGGTTTATAAACACTATGCAAAGTTGATGATTAAATTGCTAGATAACAAACAACATTAAACAAGCAATTTGATGGGCACAACACACATTAATCCATTAACTTTACTAATGGTATATTTGCGGTTCTTGTATTTCATTTGTAAAGGTAACCGATATGAATCAATTTGATGAGATTCGCTTTCTACTGGCTGTATCTGGAGTCCGAGCATCGTATTCCATGAACAACTTAAGCCGAAAGTTGAACTTAAAAGACTGAAAACAGAAGTCTCCTTTGATCCAGGATATGTAGTAGTCTACTTGATTTTATTATTATCATTTTTAGGAAAACTCTTAAGAAAAACTAAAGAGAGCAGAACTGGATACACACGATCTTATGACCATTTACTAGTCAATTAATAAGAGTACAAATGTCCTGAACAGTCTGATTGTGTTGAGTCGATCCAGAAAAGATCATTACGGCCTATCCTGGTTTAACCTTTATGAATTCCTACAGGTTTATTATCTATTAATTTTAGAGCACCAAATTTTTTGTACCAAAGGATCTAGAATGGTTGTTTTAAATATTCTTTTTGAATATCATTTTCATGTTCGTTTAAGTGCATTACAAATAATTAAATTTTTACATGTAACTTTTTATTTAATTCTAATTACCATTTACTCTGTATATTATATTTTGACCATGTACAACTTTAACCTTTGGGCCGCGGTTTACTGAATGGATTATTATTATTATTATTATTATTATTATTATTATTATTATTGCATTTTTTTTACATTTATAAAACAGATGATAATATTAAGAATGGAATAAAACACAAACATTTTCAGTTGGCAGTTCCCTGGTTGGTATATCATTGAACACGAAACTAAAAAGATGTTTGTCTATATTTTTGTGTTTGAAGTATTTAAATAACAATTTATTTATGGTCAATACTAAAGGTCCGCTGACTGAAATCAAAGTGTACATGTGAGAATGATCAAGACAGTATATTAATTACCAACAAAGTTTAACCACCGAACACCTATTTCCTTTATTAAGATAAAAACATAATTGTAATATTCTGTATATTTGAACTTTGCACTGTCAATAGATTTTACCTTCTTAGTAACGGCTGTGTGCAATGCACTCTGATTGGAGTATTGACATCCTTTAGGATCGTTTAGGATGTCAATACTACAGATTTGGTTCCGTTGAGCACCCCGGAACAAGTACAATCCAAACAGGACGGTTTGGTCGATAACACTTTTCATGAGTAGGACAACAAGGAAGTCGGATGTTACAATGTAAGCATACGCAAATTGGTGACATTTATTCAGTTAACAGAAATTCGGGTTCAAATCATTCCATACCACTGTCTGCCATGCTTAACGGGAAGTCTCCTGTATTTTATTTTGACAAAAAAGTTCGGATACAAGACACCAACCATTAATCCAACAGATCCCCACGTACATGTAATTACATTGTGAGCACAAAGAGTTGAAAGCGTTAATTTGGCTGTTTTAACTTAAGTGGGTCCGATGAACCCACAGTAATTTCGCTGTTCTCTCTTTAGAAAATTTAACGTATATTTATAGGCAAAAGGCGTCAAGAAAACCACTTAGGTAAGAGAAACCAAAAATCAATTTCAAGTTAAACGCTTGTGATTGAATGTTATCTTACTTAAAACATCCAATCTACCTTGCTTCCACTTTCTATATAGTGTGGGCTGATAGATACCCGGTAGATGAATTTGAAAAAGGGGTAAATTGGTTCTTTGTTACACGGTTCTGTAAATTTATGTAGAAACATCAATTTATTCAGTGTTTTTGCTTCCGATTCTCCCTAGATCAAAGAGGGCCATCCACTATAGATGTTTTTACTAATATCGGAGATGTGTCCCTTACTGTCATTAAAATTACATTCAATCCTACACACGATTGATCGCCGTGTCAATTCCCATTTTAAAAGCTGAACACATTATCCCAATACACCAGGTGAGAGACTTAGATAATATCTATGCAGGTACCCTTAGCCAACAGGACAAAACAATTTTGCACAGTGTTCGGCAAATGATATGGAGTTTTAATGTTACCTATTATTTTTATCACTTAAAGTCATCTATTCGAGATTTACCCGCTAAGATGAATTTTCCTCGGGAAAGGGGCAACTTTCTCTCACTGACTAATCATTGTTTGTCCCGTCCTTGTATTCGGTTTCGATATTCCATTTTATTTTAAATTTAGTGATTTAGTTCTAAATGACCGGTCAGCCGAAAAAGGTGCCAGACCAGGTACTATACCCCTGCTACAACCCCTACGTGCTGCGTGCGAAATGGGGAAACAGCAGGTACATGTTCCTTTCATAAAGAACTGTTCCCCGGCCATCCAGTCGGCAAAAGCTGGTAGTTAAGATTGGTCGAAGAGCCGAATAAAGAGTCATAAAATGATCTGATCTTCGAATGATTGAATAAATAAAAAATATATATTATGACATTTGTTATTAACGTTAGGTATACAAGGGCCATTAATATCCGGCGTCCCTTAAAAATGTGTGACTTTAATGTTTTATTTTTACCTTAATCTCATTGTTTTACGTTCAACAAAAATATCTACATTATGCAATGATAACAATGGTTTCGCCTTCGTATTTAATATTTTCCGTTTAGGATATCACAGGACATGAATTGCATATACACCAAACTATAAGTCACCTTTAAATTACATCTTATACAAATATATATTCAATTGTTACATATTCACTTTTTGTTTATTACTTAACTTAAACTTTATCATTATATCTTATAATTTTTATCTTATACAAAAAGTGCTATGTTAAAAAATACAGATTTTTTGTTGACGAAATATTAAGGCTACAAAAATCAAGACCAAACGAAATGCTACTGGCACTGTTCACTGTGACATTTTTACAACACTGGACTAGATGTGAGTATGTCAGTGTTACGAAACTGAGGGTCCGTGTAAAAGAAATCCGCCTTCCATTTAGTTATAATGCAATTTCAAAAGGGGGGTTCTTTTTCTGAAAAAGTGGACCTTTTCCCATAAAAAACCTCATGTACCTAGAACAAATTTTACCCAGAGTGGACCTTTTCCCAGCAAAAGGGGCGGTTCTTTCGAACCCCCCGAACCCCCCCCTGGCTACGGGCCTGTAATGATTAGGGTTAGCCTGGCGTAAGTGGGTCGAAATCTTGGACGAGGTTTACTTGTACAAATGAATGGGAAGCGGACTTTCTATCCTGGGGGGGGGGGGGGGGGGGGGACTCTCCGTCAAGTTACACCGGCAATATTCATCAGATTGAAATATGACAGCACGGAGACTCATTTGACGACAATTGTAAAAAATTAATCCACGGAGTACTCATAACTTGGTTGAAAACACAAAAAGAACAACGTTAAAATAAGCGTCATGAGAGCGAATATCATAAGCAACAGTCTATCGATAATGATAGCAACTAAGTGCCACTCTGACTCCACGCCACGAAGCATCCTGTAGTCCGCCGCCGTGGCACCAAGATAGGTTATGTGAGTCAAAATTTGATTTAGGAGATTGTTAGTTTCTTCGATTCCTCCACCGATGTTGTTCGCCATTCCACAGCAAATACCACCGTTTGAGAGAGAGGATGGTGCGCGAATTGGAGAAAGAGTAGGTTGAGGAGAGAGAGTAATGCCGTCTGAGATTTTGGCTAGTATGTCAGATTTCTTTTGGCGCTTCTTTGGTTTCTTTGGGGATTTTTTCTTCGGACTGACATTTCCATTTTCTAGCTGGCAAACTGGATGGACCTGTGTATAAATGAATATATATTCTCGTGTAAGTTCAGTGGTTATTATTTGAGGGAAACATTTATATGAGCATAAGTAGAATGACACATACCAAGACATACAAGAGTCACATTTAATTTCTCATCCATTCTTCAATAAAATTTAACACTTTAATAAGGTAAAGGGTATGACAAAACACTTAGTCTAAGCAACAAGGTCATTCCGAAAACTCCGCTGATGGATTATATGTTTTTCCAGCAGAAACACAACTTTATCGAAACTATGAAACACGACTATCAAAACAGATCAATTTAAATGTAAATTGTTAATGTTACTCGCGCAAATTTTATAATTTTACAGAAATTAAAGGATTTAGGGGTATTTTTGATATAACAAAAACCATATTGCCTATTGGTGTGGATCCCTTAATGGACATAGCATTACTCTTTTGAAACAGAAATCATTGAATGTATAATTTCCTGTTCTCTGGGGAACTTTCAATTATCGCACGCGCACCATCAACTAAGTGCATAGAAACATTTGAACCGTTAATTGTTTCTTCATGATTAAGACACGACCAATTTATCTGAGTAATTGATATTGCCACGTGACTCTGACAATTAGATTAAAAGTGGCCGGAATTGCGAGCTTTTGTCCAGGAGAGTGGAATGATTGTTTTTTTACCTGCATTTTTCTTTTGACTATTTTCGTCATACAGACAATTCTAGCTATCCAATGAAAAGTGAGCTTTCTTAACCAGTTAGGGACGGGTCTCCCGTGGTTACCAGAGTAGTGCAGGTTCATTACAAACACCGTCAGAGCCGTTGACAAGGACAGGAGGGATATGGCGCCCACAAAGTATTGTCCTGAAATTTACATTTATTGTTAAAATCAATAGTGGCAATATCGCTTTGTCTAATTTGACAATCATTCTGGTATAAAAACGTATAATCTAAAATGTAAAAAAAACATACAAAATATAGGCCTACAAAAAAAAAAAAAAAAACAGCTACCAGGCAATGGTATCGCTCAACCGTGTAGGCCTACTGAGAATGAATCATGTTTTTACCTAAAGAGTTGCTACTTTACTGCCACCAGTACTGCTACTACTACTAAACCGTCGGTCAAAAAAAAAATAATAATGATAATAAATAATTGATTCTATATAATTTTCAAACCCATTTATATCACCCATTAACACTGAACTAATGCACAGCTGAACTAATGGATTCCCTAGTAATCATTAATGCAAGAATAACTAATGAAAGGTGTCATTATGAAGTTGTCTATGATAAATCAAAATAATGCTCAATCGCATACATTACACGCCCAGTTACTCAGTGATAATTTGCCAAGAACGGCCATACGATTGCACGCAGCATGGCGTCAGTAATGATGTTTTGAAAAAAGGGGAAACTTGCCTAAACTCTACAACATGGAAGTATAAGCATTAACCCTATATGACTTCCTTTGTAGCAAGTTATCTAGATTCAGTGCAAAAGTGCACACAAATAAATTGGAGACTCATCCATCATCAACTTCTAAAATATGGGGAATTTACATTTTCTGACAATTTCAAGTATTGTACTCAATAAAAATAAAAAGTAAATAATAACAAGGGGCCATATTTACCGATTAGCGGGACAACCTCTGACTGCGGCGGCATGATTTCAGCAATCAACAACATGAAGACGGTCAGAGCAAGTAGAACTGTTATGACCAGAGACACTTTTTCTCCAGACTCTGGAGGCAGGTAGAACGCAACAAGGGCAATAGAAACGATTAGAATACAAGGTAGAACGATGTTGAAAATATAATATAGTGAACGCCTCTTGATGATCACGTAGAATGTGACGTCAGGATAGGGCTCGGGACAGCATCCGTAATATATTTCATGGCGTCGTACTGGAATATCCACCAATTCCCACTCCCCATTGTCAATGAAACTAGACATGTCTCCAGACACCGATCTATTGGTGACATCCAGTTGGAAGCCATGATAACCCCATGAACCAAATTTGAAGGGGCAATTTTGTTGGTCGTATGGAAAGTAAGTGACATCCAGTTTACAGTAACTCTTCAGGATGACTGGGAACAGCCAAAAGACCGTGCCATCTGGATAGATAACGGCCGAATAACGATCCAAGGGCCGCTCCTCCTCTCGAACGCTACCAGTAAAAGAGGACAATTTGGAATTTAATATGAACATCAAGGCTCATTTAATATGATTAAATTTTGAAAGTACCGTATTTACTTTTTTAAAATATCCTAATAGGTTTATAAGTGCAAATGCATGCAATACATTTTGTTTTAAAAATGCAACCTTCCAACGGAAGCATACTTACTCGTTGTATAACGTTAAATCCGGTTTCCATATTTCCGATGTCGGCATACGTATCTCTTTCAAGCCTTGGTATTCACTTTCGTTCCAGTGGAAAAACTCGTCTTTCCATGACTAAAAATACCCAAAAATATCTAGATGACTATCAGAGACAAAGATGGTGTTTTATGTGTCAAAATACAGAAAAATCGAAGGCACAAAATATTCTGTTTAAGGGGATATGATTAAAAAGATATTTATTGTTATAAATATAATCAATTTACAATAACGTCCTGCAATGTATAGAAAGTAGAGACAGAAGGGAGCAGATAAAACTTCCTTTAAAATAAATATACTGTTATCATATGTTTAGCCTTCCGTGCTTTTACATAATGCAGATTGGTGTACTGATCATCAGATGTGATTTTGACATTAAAGTTTATATCAGTTTGAAACGCTAATAATATATATAGCGTATTGAATCTGTCTACATTCTAAGCAAGAAATTCTTCTTACCAGTCTTAGCCAAATACTACTGAGCATAACTTGATTCTTCTCGTCCTGTAGCAAATGATATAATGATGAAGTGAAGGAAATAATAGATATACACTCTTGCCAAAAGTGATGGACTATTTTGCAAATTAGTGCTAAAATCTTTTATCTGTGATAATCGTCACAAAATGCACTTTATAGCTGGCTGAAAAAAATTGACCAATTAACAATTTGTGTTGGGAAAATTGACTTGCAATTGCAAAAACTGGTAACTAACTGGGCCATAAGTGTGCTCGTGGCCTGCCTGCCATTTTGCTGAGATCTGTGATACTGGGAAGACATCTATATAACCCACTATTTTGCATTACTGAAAGATATTTGTCCCCTTTCGTACATTGAAAGTTGTTTATTCGGCGATACAACCGGCTATATAAAAGACCGTATGACAATTATAACAGTGAACATCGGAAAAGTGATAAAATCATTAATTTCCGTAATATTCCATCATTTGAGCAAGAGTGTACATTCCAGCAATCGTTATAACACAGAAAAAGGTGTTGCTTGGCATCTCACTATGTTCTCATTAGGTTTTTACTTTTTTGCAACAGCCTCATTCAGGTTGTGGTAATATACGTGCCATAAATCTTAAAATGACATCTCCGCCAAACACGTAGCGAATAAACATTTAAGGCGAATACAACACATGAATTTTGTATTTCTTGGAAACTGTTTACTAATTTGTGAGCAGTTGACATAAACATACGGAATGTCAATGCTTTGTACTTATTTAGAGAATTTCGTTCACCAAAGCTTAATAGTATAGGTTTGTATCTTGTGAAGGCCAAAAGGTTTTAGCAATACCTTTTATTTTGGTTACAATTTATTTTGGACAGAAGAAATCACTCACAAGATCAATAATCTGGTTCAGAGCAATCCCCACTTTCAGAAGGACGGGCTGAGAAAGATTTGCGACCGGCCGAGAAGTGACGCTGTAATTCTTCAGCATGTCTATTTTAAGTCTGGTTTCAGCTGTCAGCTCATCACATAATGTTGATCCTAAATGTAAACAAATGTTAACATTATCATGGTTATCATTATCAAATCACAAAACCCATGAAATACTTCTAAAAAGTTGTTTTTCAAATGCACTAAGACGACCTGGCAAAAGAAGAAAAAAACTAAACAAAAATGTTTCAGCCCCTCCCCTGACATCTGATTTACATTAACATGTAATTCTAAATACGCGTGTAATTAATTTTAGATATGTTATGCCTATTTTAAACAGGTGAATATCATCAATTAAATTATTGGCGAAAAACCCTACTTAGTAATATAAAATGAAGGATAAGAGCACTGGACAAAACGAAGCAATTAATAACTACTCTTGAGGCTCTGTATTTTTACGATAATGGTTAATGCATCATGGCCCTTAATATATTTTCTGCTTGAGCTGAAGTATTCATGGTTCATGTTTACCAGCGAATCCATTAGTATTTATCATATATTATTATACCAATTACGATATTACCAGTAAAAGCTATCTTTTGAGGGCAGGGAATTGGGCGATACTCGCAGAGAGACCAAGTCAGGGTACAAATAACACATGTAAAGTACAGAACATATGGAGTATAATCAATAAAAGTGATATTTATTTTACTGACATTTTTTCATCTTAAACGAAGTATTTCATTCGTCGCTTATAAAAGGATGATTTCTGTCATTTCTGCCATAATGAAATTTGCTTCAATGAAAATGTGAAAATTGTACATAATATATAGGGGTACGTTTATGTCCAGGTGCTTAATTACCATGATGCACCAAAATAGACCACTTTCAGGGCCGGATTTAAGTCTCTTGGTGCCTTAAACACCGTGCAGTGCCATGGTGCCCCCATAGTGGAACATGTAACTTGGGCCAAGCCTGTTCTGCGCATTAAAAACACCCATTGCTACGTGTATATACTTCTAATATATTCTTTGATTGACATGGTTACATAATAATAATAATAATAATAATAATAATAATAATAATAATAAACGCTAATAACATGATTCTATTCCATCATTTCCATGGCACCTCTCTCTCAACAATAAGTCATTAGTCACAAGAAAGCAAAAAAAGTTATTGCATATAAGAAACATTTTTGAACAAAACTACCAAGAAAAGACAATGCGACTCTACTAGCAGTGGTTCATACAGCCACTACAATGCTGTCATGCATCATCCATTACTGTTAGCCTACATTGCAAGAAAGTTGAACTCCAGTGATCAGAAAGAAACTATCTAGTACTATACCATGAATGTCCATGAGTAATCAGGAAGAAACACTAATTAAAGTTTATTAGAGTGATTGATCATTCCATTAACAGCGCCTCAGACCAGGCTTTAAAGATGTCTTTAATCAGAAACAGTTCTCTTTCTAAATTAATAAGATACAGGGTCCTTTATGATATCCTACAAATATAGCTGTCTCACAAAATCAAATTCAATACACACTAATTATGCCAACGAGTTAAGTCTTCTCTGGGCCATGGCTATTCAGTAAGGGCCGTTGATCCCCATGAGATGTGAAAAGGAACGTTTCAACAGAACAGTTGATGTTCATCACTGAGTAGATTATTCTCAATGCTATTGCAGTGTTTGGAGACATAGCCTGAATTTGGTCTTTGAAGATGATCTCTTTCAATTTATTTCATGATAAATCAATGCTGCAACACGAAGACTCACCAAATATATTGAAAGGATTCAGACAGATTTGATTTGAAAGAAGCTTTTTCGGTCCGTTTCACATACATGACTACACCAGCATTCATTCTAATCAGTGATAATGCATAATTTCATCGCAATTCCCAATGCTTCAAACAGACAATATCAAACTGACAGTATCTCATAATATGACAGATAATATGAATGATTTCATTTAATAATCCATTCCTTTTTCCTAAGCATGCTTAAAAACTGCCTATCGGTAGTTTTTGTGTCGCTTGCGTATTATGTGCAGTATTACTTTACTTTATATTTCCAAATTACGACTTGTAATTGTTTACTTCATTACCATTAGCTCAGCCGGCTAATGATGGCATTTTGCAGGGATCATAAATAAACCAACCAATTAATGGAACAGTCAAAGGCGTCGGTTTTATTTTAGTAGTGGGGTAAATGCAAGGGCGTGAGGGTCCAAGTGGTAAGGCATTTAAAATTAAAAATTGTGGCATGAGCACTGGGAGGCAACAGTTTTGAGGTGGCCTAAGATGCATTCTGAACATTTGAATTGTGATACTTAATAATGGTCCTGAACATTATCAAGTCTCAGAGACACTATAGCTACTGGTTGAGCAAGGGTATCAAGGAATGGGTTGGGGAAGGGGCGGGTGAGGTGCAAATGCCACGGTACTCCACCTCACTCAACCCACCCCTTCTATGTCCGTCTGCTGGATATTAACAGGTAGATTTATTGAGAATGGGGTAAACTGTTTGAAAAGAAAATTATAATTTTCATTGCAAAACATTAACATGGTATGCTTTAGCAAATGTTTTTAAAGCTACAAGCACACCATGTACCCGAATAGACATTAAAAATGTCAGACACGCATTCATTCTACTCACTTTCAGTAAAGATTGATCAAAAAAGGTTTTCAGCAAGGTAAAAATTTCCTCACAAATCCTCACCAGTCTTGATATTAAAAAGTTCAATCTTTCATGTTTTCTTCTTGACGAACATGATCAGATAAACACCACGCTGTCATCGGATCGGATACACAGTAATGTGGTTTTGTGAAATGCAGGTGAGGATGGGCATAAATAACTGCCGGTCTTTATATAGATACCTTCAGGCTAACCACAAACAACACGTACCTAGTGAAAATTAAGTGGAATTTCAAATAATCATATGAAAACCTCGCAAACCCAACGTTTTGTATAAATCAGTTGTGTTCAAAAGCGATTAATCGAAATATTTTTAGAAATGGGCATTTATGAACACGAAATTAAGGCTTCATACCAGCTGGGTATCAAATAAATGAATAATACACAAAGAGCTCGTATCCCTATTGTCTCATGTAGACGTTAAAATCCCCAAGTCGCGACGGTTCTATTAAGCTGTACTTACTAAGCACGAAGTCATATTTATACAACCAAAAGATAAATTCTACTCTTGAGTACATTCTACTCTGAACCCTTTCATTCTCACTTATGTGATACTTCACGACTCTTATGGTTCTGTAACTGTTTTCTTTACTAGTTACTAATAGCATGCTTTAATGTCCCTTGGCAATGCAAGAAAGCTATAGATATTCAATGATATTTAAGTTAACCAGTAATGGACTGACTTATAATGATAAAACACGAAGTTGGCGGTAACAAATTTATTCTATTGTGTTCAAGTCACCCACGCCTGACCCACCTTTAAAATATAACGTTTTTCGGACTGTAGACAAAGATGGGCAAAGATAAACACGAGTTAGATACGAGTCATGTGAGGTTTAATCAAGTTATTGACTATCACGATGGTAATAATATATAAAGCTCCTTCAAAAGCAGTATATTAAGGGGGTGGATTTACGGGAATACAACTTCAGTTATTAGGCCCTATTTTCATAGGAGGAAAGGGGAGCCCAAGACTATCTTACTAAAATATACACAGAAACTCGCAGCACCCTTGGTGACATGTAAGCACTAGCATTCATTTCCTTCTCTTGTGTGAGGGAAGAGAGAATAACATAAAAGACGATGTGGTCTACAGCTTGATTACATGATATCATTGTTAGCTCACTGGGCATAAATATAAATATACGCTGGTACAGTGAATATTAACAGTGAACATGAATAGTGAAAATAAACTTAACACAAATATTGTATACAACAAAGAGTGGGTATGACCGTTGAATAGTTTTCTATACATGCTTGTAGGTATGTGTAACTACAAAGCTGAAGTATTCGGATATAAAACGTCAACTTGCCGGTGTCTCGATCCCAACAGTAACTCATTAGTGTGTATCGCACTGAAGGAGTGGATGGTCATTATTACTAACAACTAACTTTCTTCTGTGAAATCGAATCAATACTCACCTATAAGTAAGAATGAATTATATATGAAGATTAATATCCTCCAGTTCATTTTTTTAACGAGATTTGTCTGACAATCCTCAAAAACGTCAATCCCTGTCTCACTCGGTTATGTTTTATTTACGGTGAAACTAGTATCATGAACTGCGTGGTAGTAGGTGGATACCTTCCTAGGGCAAAGCCGTTTGTGTCCACTTCCGTTGTGACAATCGATTTCTCCTTGAACAGGTACTAGTTGGTATGTTGCTCAACTTCTCGCGACCGTGCTTACGTCTTCATACAATACTTAACATGTGCGTAAGCCTGCAGTTCTATCGTGAGTTTGACCAGCACGTCCTCGCGTTCTCCCTATCACCCGAGCGGCCTGACAAACGGCTACACTGAACCTGTCACACGATTGGGAACACTCAATACATAAAGTTATTACTTCGTGCGGTTTGGTTGACAGCGACGTTAATCTTGGAGCAACTGCGGTTTCCGTGCGACACACAGTCGACCGAGCATTATTGCGGTTTATATTATTTTGAAAAACATTGAAATAAGAAACCTGTCAACCAGAAGCTAAATGTGGTACTGCCTGTTGATCAGTGCTGTCGTTGTGATGGCGCTGTTCGGACTGGACAGCCATGCACAAAAGCATAAGGGACGGAATTTTATGTAAAGATAGATCGACCAAGTGATTGATTACCATTGGAGGCTGTGACTTAAATAGGCATTGTTTACACGATAACTGCATTAAAGGTATCCTATCCGGAATTTCCACACCAAGTCGAGTTTTCCTCGAAAAAAACAAAAAGCAAATTTCTGCTAACCACCAATTCATTCCTTGACCCGTTCCAGCAGTTTGTATTTATATTAATTTCTAATTAAATAATAGATCTCTACATAGCTCTCTAGTCACTTAGATCCCCGTGTCATCCTGTACATTTCAAAAGGAAATATCGACAGCAGGTTCTTTTATATGAGGGGTTTTATATCATTTCAAACGCCTGAGTTAGGACAAATAAGTAGCTTTGTAGAAAAGGCCTGTGTATACATAAAAAATTGACTTTTAGATACTTTCAATCGCGAATAGTACACTCTAAAAGCATAAGAACCGTAAATATTCAGAATTACGCAAGAAGGATCAAATTTTCCAAAGATGGGGATGTATTTAAAACGAAAACGAACAAAAATCAAACATTGCTCTGGAAAATATTTTTCCTTTCTGTTTATCCATAGTCATTAACAGAAAAAATGGAAACGATAAAGTTAAAGATGCGCATTTAGGGAAAAGTATCGAAAACGTGTATGGTGTAATACAGTAATTTAAAAAGTATGATACAGCAATTCGCCCCCTTCGTCTTTAAGTGATTTTCCTATCATTAGCTAATTGCCAAATATAGGACAACTTTGTATATGATACATACATACATATAGCCCCTAGTTACTGGTGAAAGTTGTCATAGGAACCGTTAATCTAGCGTGCATTTATATGACTGTGTACCGCCACACACCCAAAAAATTGATTTACTTAAACGAATCGAACAATAATCTCACAGATTATCATGTAAGTCTGGCAAACCAAAATAAATTTAATGCTACACATTGTAGACCTATTTGACACCAGGGAATTGCCGTTTTATTGGACCGTAGCAATTAGAAGTCCTAGTGATATGACAGATCTAGTTCGGCCATAATCAAGACAAGATCCATGATTTACAGCGAAACGTGAAGTAAAAAATGTGGCAAATGAAGGCAACATTATCGCATTCCGCCCACGCTTCACATGTACCTTGGCCGAAGTGGAAGTAATTGACATAATATAATATTTCATCTAGGGAAGATTTTTAATCTAAAAAGCGATACGGCCCAAGACTGCTGCATTTTATTTATAAGAGTCCATGCAGTTTATGAAAGTAGAGATTAATAAAGGAAAGGGGAAGAAATTAATAAAAAATACCCTAATATTAATTAGCTTATGTTTTACGGGCTGTTGGGGCTAGTATTTCAATGATAATTTTTATCATAGTTTTTGCATATTTTCATGTAAAATAAACAAGAGATTTTGTTTTGATCACAAGTATGTGCATTTTTATATTAAATAATAACTGTAAAAACTAATTTAAAAAAGTTGAATGCATAGGTACATATGCGGCATTTCAAAGTTGAAATATCCAAGATAGTTGGCAAAATGCAAAGTTATTTAATACATCTGAAACACTAAACTGAGGGTCAAGTAGGCCTTACCTGTGCTACTCAGAAAAGTCCGTTCTGATTCAAACATGATTTAGTATAGTATACAGTAGAAACCTTATTAGGGTCTAGTTTATTGTATTCTATGGCGTACATGTTGAAATTTTGTTTTTTAAAAAACTGATAAAATCTTTAAAAATTAATTAACATATTTGGATCGGTTTTTTTAAAATTGTGGACTTGTATGTTATGCCAAATTCGTTCTCTTTGGTTTTTAGGGTCTTTAATTAGTCGATCAAAGTGGGTCTAACGGCATTAAATAGCCCACAGTACGTACCACTAGTCTAGGATTCAACATAACCAAGGAGTTCCAACAAAAAGTCCTTGACATAATGTCATGTTAAATCCTTTTTGTCTACTACCCGGTACATAAACCGTAGGTTCGGTCCCATTTCTCTAGTTGGGTTTAAGGGTGTGAAAAAGTCTACTGCTCAGAAAAAGTACCCTCCCCCACCTCCACCCCTTTTGACGCTGTCATAATACAGGCCTGGAAATGTGCCTTTTATCTGATTTGGCCTGAATAAACGAGGGATTTATCGGCACTGGTGCATGTGGATTTTGCGAACTTGAAGCACGTGCTGCTGTTACTATAAATAGTTAACAAAAATAGGTCAACGCGCAGGTGCCTGTGAGAACACAACATCCGGCGAAGAGGCCAGCTGGGGTTCAGCAACATTTCTTTCTTGAATGGACAGTGTAATTAATCTGTACTGTGATAATACATGTTATTATACAATAATCTAGATTGCACTGATACTGAAACTGCACGATTTTACTTGTTCCAGAAAACTTTTGAGGAAGAAAAAGCCAGCCCCCTGCCAGATGACCTGCCGGCCCCGTTGAGGCATAACAAAACTGGGACGTCTTCTTGTTCACGCCGTTATCGTTAATCAATAATGACAATATGACTTTGAACCTTTGCTATCAAGTAGGAGTACCGGTTCTACAGTCCGGTCACATAACTCATTGGGATGAAGTTATTCTCTTTGGTCTGGCCGTCTTCATGTTGATATGTTACATACACTTTTCCGTTGCCTTGTTCGCATACATTCGAGAAGAGTTTGAGTTTGGTTGAGAGGGGGGCTAAAGCGTTTGAGTGTGTATGTTCTACCCTGGTTTTTCACCTGAGCTTTATTGATATAAGCGTGAGCCACTGGCACAGCACTGTGTCTGGGACCATGGAGGATATTTACTGGGACCAATTCTGTGGGAGTCAAAACCAGTACTCTGCATTTTGGGTAAGTGCTTATTTAGTACACCCTGATTGGGGAGTTTTTTGTGCTTGCTAATTTAAAAGTGAATACTTCGAGAAATCTACTTTCACTTACCGATTAGCTGTTTGAAAATAATTTGAGGACAGTGTATTTGTGCTGACTTGATTACATGTAAACCATACAGTAGATGATTGTACAGTATGTAAGCATTTGCAGAATCAAGCAGTACCAGTAGGTGTGAACAAGCTTAAGGGGATTTAGATTTTATATACCCCAGTATTAAAATAAATAACAACAAAAAATTTAAGTAGTGGAATATAGCATGATCTTCTCTCTTTTGTTTTTCAGAGATACAATCTCACGGTGAACACCAATAATCCAGATTTCACCCAGTGCTTCCAGGACACAGTATTTGTGTGGGTTCCGTGTGGATTCTTATGGCTGTGTTCACTGTTCTACATCCCTTCTCTGAAAGGAAAACCAGTTGTCAACAAGTGTTCTCATGCAGGAAAACTCAATCTTACTAAGCTGGTAAGTGAAAGACACATTTATAAATTCAAACCATTATGCAGTTCTGTTATGTACCTCATAAAGTGTATTTTTGATGGAAACATGAGTCAAAGTAATATAAAAGTAGCTGTTTTTAATTTGATGGCAATTAACATACTTAAATGATAATAATGAAATGATAATAATAATGATTCCTAATAATGGTGTGTTAAAATGTAACACAGAAGTATGCACGTGTAGTTATGCTATTTCATCTTTTTGTTTTGTTTATTTTCAGGTCCTGTCTATCTTGCTATGCTTTGTAGTCTTGATGGATTTTTTGTTTTGTTTATTTTCAGGTCCTGTCTATCTTGCTATGCTTTGTAGTCTTGATGGATTTTTTCAAGACAGTTGGTGAAACATCGTCGCATCCACCACATGTGTACTTCGTAGCACCAAGTATATATTTTATCACATTTGTAAGTTCACCTCCTCAAAAGTTTGACATTGGATTTATATTTGTATGTTGGTGTTTCTGAAATATGTATTCACTTTAAATCTAAGACTTGACAAGACACAACACTATAAAATCCACCTATAAATGCAATGTTTAAGTGTGATTTACATTTTCTCATTAAAAGTAATTGATGTTTTAAGGAGACATAGGGCACATTCAGATTCAGATATCATATCATATCAGTTGGGCAGGTCTAACTCTGTGGGGGGTTCTCTCTAAGTGCAATCAGTGGGGTCAGCTTAATTGTCTGACATACCTCCTCGAGCAGCTAAGGAGTAATTAAGCCAAGCTAACTCAGAAGCTAATAACCTCTTGCAGCACTTTGGCAGGAATACTCCCGCAGA
Organism: Lingula anatina; assembly: GCF_051362555.1. Classification (NCBI taxonomy): domain Eukaryota; kingdom Metazoa; phylum Brachiopoda; class Lingulata; order Lingulida; family Lingulidae; genus Lingula; species Lingula anatina. The sequence goes on from NC_141768.1 coordinate 15,759,210, forward strand.
GTTGGACCAACCCAGCTAGTATGATATTTGAATTTGAATGCTGTCATATATTCGTGGCTATAAGCATTTGTATACTACTCATTTAAAATTGATCATTTACTTTCTCATAAGATTAGATATGATAGTTATGTGATGCTAATATTATCTCAGGCCTTAAAAGAGGTCTTTCAAGTTTCTTTCATCTCCGGCATTTCTCTTTTTAATCTTTTAGGCTTTGTCAGCTTTTCTGATCAGCTATGAATTCAGGAAAGGAATATTGTCATCAGGTGTTTTGTTCTTGTTTTGGTTTCTTTTACTTCTTACTGGAATTGTGTCATTTAGATCCAAGATTATCCAGCTCCAACAAGTGGTATGTTTAATATTTAACCTGCCTTAGTACCAGTGTAAGTAATTCATTAATAAAGTGATCTGAATGTACCCTTTATTGAAGATAGCTTTTTTTATAATTTGGCACACATAACTTAATTAACTTATTAGTAATCTGTGTTAAGAATTATTAATTTGAAAAGTAGCATGAAGATTTAAATTGAATTGACAAAAGCAGAAAAAAAACGAAGGATTTGCTTATTATATTTTGAACCCATTATTTTCAGGAAGGGGTGAGTGTGTTCAGAACGGTGACATTTTTCATCTACTTCACATTTGTTGTCCTGGAGTTTATTCTCCACTTGTGGGCAGACACTTCAGCTCTTCCACATTCCAGATTAATATCTCCAGAGCGACAGCCACTATTGTCTGACAAAAAAACGGACAAAGAAGACTCAAATGAAAATAGAGTATGTTGAATGGCTTTTTTTATTCCATGTTTTGTCATACTAAAAAGGTGGAAATTGAGCTGAATGAAATATGAAAATGAGCATCAAAACTACTTTTTTCTTTAAACATTCTACAAAAATTTACATCTGCTTAACATTTAGGTTAATCAGTCATTGAAAGTTTTTGTAATTAAGGCATCTTTTATATTTATTTTTTTAGAAACCATGTCCTGAACTTAGATCATCATTCCTTATGAGGCTTACATTTGGATGGATAACAAAGTAAGAAAATTATAACAAGATAGTTGCATAATAGATCAACAGTTAACTTGTGGAACTAGTGGGAAAGGTCTTAAGCCTTTCAACACTGCCGTTATGAAGCTGTATACTAGATGTCTATTGAAAATGTGAAAATGGTTCTTTATCCTTGAAAACCCCAATTTTATTGCTGTGTCATGCTATATCTTCAAACAAAAGATATTCTTGTTGTCACTAAAATTTGTTATCAGTATCAAGAACAAGTAGTTCACACATACTCAATCTTTTATGATACTGTCCTAGTTTTTGAACTTGTTTTATGCTTATGGTTTAGGATTGTCAATATTTGAAATGCTACTTGTAATAACTCATTCAAAGGTTCTACAACAAGATAAGCCATTTTCAACTCAATAAAATCACATCTCTTTTAAACATAATTTGAAAGGCTTTGATTAAACTCACGTGCCGGCCAGTAGATAATATATAAAAAGATAGCAGCATGCATAATTTAATCTTTTGATTTCAGACTTGTTATCACAGGCTATAGACGTCCATTGGAATTTAAGGATCTTACCAAGTTATTACCAGAAGAATCTTGTGCTGTGATTGTCCCAAGGTTCATAAGAGAGTGGAATAAAGAAATGATGAAAATACTACGGTAAGTATGATTCTAGGATTATAAATATTAAGTGTCTTTGAAATGTCATTTTTTAAAATGGTGTTTTTTTAAATAAAATGTCTTCTTTAAGTCACATGAGTATTGACTTGTATTACTCTTTATAAATACTTCTTCAAAAGTGTTTTAATTAATGGCAAGTTAATGCGAATGGTATAAGGTCATTCATTGGAAAGTTGCACTTTTTAAATTAAGAAAAGAATTAAATTGAAATGTATGAACATACTTGAATCAGTAAGGACCTTTACAACCTGATTTCCAGAACCCCTGTATACAAATACACTGCCAGTGGAACGTCTCTCAGGATACCAGATGATGATGACGCCACCTATGGTTGGGCAGGAGAACGCACTGAGCCTGTGGCAGGATACTCACAATCTAGTTCAAGCAGTCAACCCAGTCTGACCAAGGCTCTGGTTAGAACATTTGGCGCATATTTTGCATATGGTGGCTTCATGAATCTCATATATACTGTTTTGACATTTGTGAACCCGCTGCTTCTCGAGTAAGTTATTATACCAGTTGAACCCATAGGTTAAGACATTCTTACATTAAAATCACATGTTCAAGAAAGATAAGAATTCTTTTTGTGTTTCTGATAGATAAAACCTTTGTGTTGATGTGAAATTGTTGAAAGGTTTTAATATTAATTTATTGTCGTTGCATTTGTCTGTCCTGAAGTTAAAATTTGTGAGTGTATTGTATAGTCTAGCAGTCTATTAAGTTCTTTTTCAGTTTGGAAAAGATTTTTATTTCAATAATTCTCACTTGTTGTAATTTATTGAACTACATGTCATTTGTCACAAAAGGACGTCAATACCTTTGCTTTTATGTTTATTATGGTGCATGTTGCTTTGGGAGACTATCACTTTTCTTAAAGTGTTCTTGTAATACATTCAGTATGCATTAATTCTTTAGATGTCACTTGGCTTAATTATTAAAAATACTTGGCTTACAGCAATTACTTAGGCTACTGCACTAACATGTTTGCATGAATTTGTGGCACATGTTCATGCTTATCTTTTTTCAGTTCTCTCATTACCTTTATCGAAAGTAATGATCCATTTGTTTGGCGGGGCTACCTCTATGGTGTTTTAATGTTTGTCACGAGCTTGCTTCGTACGTTGATCATGCAACAGTACTGGGACTCATGTTTTCGCACAGGACTCAGGACAAGGTCAGCCATTATAGCTGCAGTCTATAGAAAGGTAGCCCATTTGATATTATAGAAAAACTGAGTACTCTTTAGAAATATTCAATAATAAAATAGCTACAGCAGAAAATATGAAAAGATAAATATATTGTTGATGTCTTATTGTTGTGACCTTCTTGCTGTCCCCAGCTTTGTACCGGGTAGTACATGTAAGAAAGATGGGTTGTAATATTAGGTGAACCACTTAGTCAATCATAATGTTACTGTGTTAGGTATATAAATGTGCTAGTTGTGTCAGCATGTTAGGCATTTGAATGTGTTAGTTGTGCTGGTGTGTTAAATGTGCTTAATGTTGTGTTTTGTTTGCCTCTTTGTTTCATTTCCATGGTCCTTATGCTATATAGCATGTTGCATTGTTCATAAATAGCAAGCACTGTTGTACTTTACTAAAATCTTCAAGTGGCTTGAGATTCTTACTTCCACCCTTGCATTATCAAACTTTCAAAGCAATGCATATATATATATATATATCTCATAAAGCCTATAAAGACTTTTCTACTTGAAAATTTCACCACTTCTCAACCTGCAGTCCCTGAAACTGAGCAATGGAGCCAGAAAGAATACCACAGTAGGTGAGATTGTGAATTTGATGTCCGTGGATGCCCAGAAAATGCAAGATGTCCCAGCATACCTACACATGCTCTGGGTGTCTCCTCTCACCATAGCTATTGCCCTGGTGTTCCTGTGGTATATCCTTGGGCCCTCTTCTCTGGCTGGGTTAGCTGTTATGGTACTGCTTGTACCAGTGAATGGCTTTTTAGCTACCAAGATCAGATTGCTTCAGGTATGTTTGTCATGTAATTCATCTTTAATACAGGCCTTCAGTTGTTATTATTTATTTATTTATTTATTTATTTATTTATTTATTTATTTATTTATTTGTCAATGATAAGGTCATGGGTTCATATTTTATTTAAAGTCTGTCTGCTGTACTGTCTCGGACAAAAGCAACCTTTTTGTGCTTTTATTGAAGTATTTAGTTTTTAACAATTATTCAAAAGAATGATTCAACTTTAGAGAAAATCTTTCATGCAAACATGGTATGAGAAAATTTGGTTTGCTTTTTAGTTGCAATTCAATAATAATTGCAATTTTTCATTTTTAAAATCCAGGTAGCTCAGATGAAGTACAAAGATACAAGACTTAAGATTATGAGTGAAGTATTGAATGGCATGAAGGTGAGTACACTGAATAGAACAATATGATTAATAACATGTAAACTCATTTTTTGTATTGCTTTGCTGAATTTCAAGGCTTGGAATCCTTATAGGGCATATATTTGGTTTCTTATTTCCTCCAAAAGACATGCACATAAGATTTGAAATTGAAAGGATTCTTCAATCTTAAATTATGGAGGAAAGAAGGTTAGGTGAATAGCAAAGACATCCTTCAATACTCCTGTGTATATGTATAGCTGAATTTTCCATTCCTTATTTTCTAGGTGCTCAAAATGTATGCTTGGGAGCCGTCATTTCAGAGAAAAATTGAAGAAATACGTAACAAAGAATTGAAAGTTTTGAAAAAGGCTGCATACCTTAATGCAAGCGCATCTATTAGCTGGTTTTGTGCCCCATACCTGGTAAGAAAAGCTGCCGTGTGCAGTAAGTGGAGTATTGTGACTTACTTTTGATCATTAATGCAACACACGCAATAACACGTGCACGCACACACACACACACACACACACAGACACACACACACACACACACACACACAGAGTTCAAGCTGTTCAAAAATTGGAAAATACTACAGCCTTGAACTGGGCTGTCTGTAGGTTACTATATTGTATGGATTGTATTAGAAAAAAAAACCTCCTAAACTTCACATTCTAAAATATGAAAGATTATCTACTACAATTCAATGAAATTGCATTCACATTAACATGCTATTGCTTATTAGATTTGATTCAAAAGCTCCCATAGCATTCCTTCCATTTCCTCAATATAGTAATATAAGTTCAAAAATGCAAAGTATTTTTCCCAGGATATATGTATATGTATACTGTACTTTGGTGGGGTATATTGAAGAAAAAAAAATATGAGTGTAACTTTGGTGTGTCTTGGTTGTTCCAGGTTGCATTAGCCAGTTTTGCAACTTTTGTCCTGTCCGACCCAGGGAACATTCTGGATGCCAACACCGCATTTGTATCTCTTAACCTGTTTGCCATCTTAAACTATCCTTTGTCCATACTGCCACAGACCATTGTCTTCACTGTCCAGGTAAATTTTTATAATTTTCATTCAAAAATAAGCTGTCAGCTATATTTTTTAAATTTTAACCATAGTTCTACTCTCTCTCTCTCTCTCTCTCTCTCTCTCTCTCTCTCTCTCTCTCTCTCTCTCTCTCTCTCTCTCTCTCTCTCTCTCATTATTTTATATTGTATAATAACGTCTGACAATTGAAATATAAGTTCCTTTTTATTTTTGACACAATGTGACCAGTGTCTTTATGTGTTGTTGCTTTAGCCATCACAATCTGACATAAGTTATATGTTATAATTAATGGCAATTTATTGTAGCTTTTTGTTAAATTGATGCAGAAAAACTTAACTTAATTGTAGGCTGTTGTTTCCGTTGCAAGAATCGGAAGGTTTTTGAAAGAGGATGAAGTGGATCCAAATTCAGTTGAAAGATCAAACATCAGAGGTTTGTTAACAAATATTGCAATCTCCCAATGTGTTTGTCAAGTGTAAATTATCATAGCAGCAGAAATCTACAGTTGCAAAGTACTGAAACCTTTAAATAATTATATGACCTTTGGCCTATGATGCTCTTTTTCTTTATTTATTTTCTAAACAAAGTTACATGAAATTATATTCTTTGTATGTTTGTTAGCACCCTTATCTTGTATGTATTTTTTATTTTTGTATTTTTTTTATTGTTTATTTAAGAGCATGCAGTGTCAGTGGACAATGCCTCATTTGCTTGGGGCAAAAAGGAAGTTCCTATCCTCAGAAAGTGAGTCATATATGTTGATAAGCAACTCTGTCTTTTTAATTTATTAAAAGATTGTATTTATTGCTGAGAACATATTTGTAAAAATATTCAACACTGTTTAATATGATGATTCCTAAGAATATTGTCAGTTTGCTTACTCAAAACAGACAGCAAATCTATTTGAGTCTTTGTATTTTCTGAAGTACAATTAGTAGTGGGATTTGGGTATCCCTAGTTATATATTCATATTTTGTAATAATTAAGATGTTTGGATAAAATGGATATTGTAATATACATATGGATACTGATTAAACTACTGTCCATGTTCCAGTATTGATATTCACGTAGACCCTGGCAGCCTGGTGGCTGTGGTAGGACAGGTGGGAAGTGGGAAGTCCTCGCTCATAGAAGCTATCATGGGAGAAATGGACAGGCTTCAGGGCACTGTTAATGTGAAGGTAATATTATTCAAAATAATGATACTTGGACAAGTCAAGGTGTTTTTGGTTAAGAATGATGGCTCTATTTTCTCCACACAATAAAATGAGGCAGGGACATATCATGTAATAAAATTAATTTGTTGAATTTTTTAGATAATATTTTAAAAATTAAGTTTTTTTTATTCATTTGATATATTCTTTAGTCTAAAGTGATTGTACCTTACCAAAGCTGCTTTGATGAATTTGGTTAAGACAGAGTTTATACATCACATGTGTTTTACTATGTATACCCCAGGGTTCAGTGGCATATGTGGCTCAGCAAGCCTGGATTCAGAACCAGACAGTTAAAAATAACATCCTATTTGGAAAAAAGTTAAATGAAACACTGTATAAAAAATGTCTCAGCAGCTGTGCCCTAGAACCTGACCTGAAAATTTTACCAGGAGGGGATCAGACAGAGATTGGAGAGAAGGTTAGATTGATTTGATAAACTTGTAAAAAGTATATTCATTCATATTGTATTTTTTTTTTTAATTTTGGCACAGATTTTTTAAAACTTCTTTTAAATTTGCAATTTTTTATTTTTCTTATTTCTATTTTTTTTTCAAATTTTAGTTAGTTGCAGTTAAAGACTCATACACTTTCTCTCCTCATCTTTGTAACTGTTAATATTTCCAGGGTATCAACTTGAGTGGAGGTCAGAAACAGCGTGTCAGTGTGGCCAGAGCTGTTTACCAGGACTGTGATGTCTACCTTCTAGACGACCCTCTCAGTGCTGTGGACAGCCATGTTGGCAAGCACATCTTTAATGAAGTGATAGGACCTCAGGGAATGCTGAAATCTAAGGTAGACATATTGTCAGTTTTCTTTTTTTTTTTCTTTTTTTGCTCGCTTGGTTCTATATTTTACTGCTGCTATTGAGAAGAGCTGTGATACTTGTTTATCGCTCTTTAGACGTTATGTTGAATAGAGATGCATGTGTGGTTTAAATTTGAATTATTGATATTGTGTGCAGTATATTATAATATATTCAGAATTAAACCTCCAATTGAAAAGTTGACCTGGAGGTCACCTGCACTTATTTAATTTGTGCATTATCATCTTTGAACGTAGAGCAGACTAGCCCCATGGAATTCAATATTATGTTCATATGACACTTCAGACCAGAATACTATGCACCAACAGTATTAGCTGCCTGCCTAAAGTGGACAAAATCATAGTACTGTCTAGTGGAGAGATCTCCGAGATTGGTACATATCAAGAATTGCTGAGTCATAATGGCGCCTTTTCTGAGTTCATTAAGACTTATCTTAATGCAGAAGAAGAATCATCGGAAAGTGAAGATGATGAAGAAAGTGAGTTTTTAATTTGACATTAGTTTGACATTAGAAAAGGTAAAATCTACTATATTTACAAGATATAATGCTATTTATTAAAGTCACAAAGGCACAAATCTTTAGGCCAGTATATTTTATTTATGGTCATTTCATAGTATTATGAGCCTCTCCAAGTTTTAATTTTCTAGAGCTAATGATGTATAAGTTTTTATGTACAGACACAGATGTGTCTGTACATATAGCCATCATCTGCGTCTGTCGTCGCCGTCGGTGCCGTCGTCGCCGTGCACTTTTACCGATAACACGATAAGTGGAAAACCATTTTACCTTTTGACTTGAAACTTGCAGAACTGATGAATATTCATAATACGCAGGTCAAGTTCGAAAATCAGCATGATCGGGTCACTTTTATGGAATTTATGCTGTTTTTTCACTTTTTTCAGCATATATGCAGCACCGATAACACGATAAGTGGAAAACCATTTTACCTTTTGACTTGAAACTTACAGAACTGATGAATATTCATAATACGCAGGTCAAGTTCGAAAATCAGCATGATCGGGTCACTTTTAGGGTATTTATGCTGTTTGTTCACTTTTTTCAGCATATATGCAGCACCGATAACACGATAAGTGGAAAACCATTTTACCTTTTGACTTGAAACTTACAGAACTGATGAATATTCATAATATGCAGGTCAAGTTCGAAAATCAGCATGCTTGGGCCATTTTTAGGGAATTTATGCTTTTTTTTCACTATTTTCAATATAAATACAACACTGATAACACAATATAAGAAAAACGGATTGGCCAATTGTAATTATACTCACAGGAGTGGTCAATCTTACTAAAACGCAGGTTGAGTTCGAAAATCAGCATAATCGGGCCATTATTTTAGAAGTTATACTGTTTTTCACATTTCCTCAGATTCAATTATTAGGCATGTTAACAGTCTCATTATTTAACTAATAAGATGCCTAAAAGTGTTTGTTTGATATTTCCTGCATCTTTACAACATTGTTAGTTGATTATGTAAAAAACATGGTAAACTTGTTATCATGTATTGTGTAATAAAGTGTCAAAAATGGAAATAAACTCATATCATTGCAGTTTGTCAGATTCAATCATCCACTATGTTCAGAATCTCAGAATGGAGGAAATTGGACATTTAACACTGTTCTATTGATACTTTTCCCATCTCATCAATTTTCTTAGTTGGTCATGTAAAATGGCAGTAAAATGTTTATTTTGTTTTATGTTAAAAAAGTGTTAAAAATGGAAATAAACCCATTTCAGAACAGTGCTGTCTTGTTTACATTTTGGCATTTTCAAGGCGTGACTTTGAAGTTCCATGGGCCTGAAGACCTTGCTAGTCACATTTTCTGAATATCTGTGAAACAAATATTTTATAATTAAAAATTGATGGTCATTAAGCTGTTAAACATTATGTAATATTGCATCAAAATTTGAAGAAACCCCTATTTTGGGCACTGCTTCCATGATGACCATTTAAGGAAAATCATGTCACTTACTGTTCTCAAACTTACAGGAAAGAAACATGGGACTAAAATACAGCTTCAGTAGGCAATGCAGTCTGTTTGGTATTTTTATTTATTTATTTATTTATTTATTTTTTTTTGGCAGTTAAACAGTTTTTTGTGAAAATTTAATTTTTCACATATTGGCATTTTCAAGGTGTGACTTTAAAGTTCCATGATCTTGAAGACTTTTGCTTGTCACATTTTCTGAATGTCCATGTTACTAATATTTTATTAATAACATTTGATTGTCATTATGCTGTTAAACATTATGTAATGTTGCATCAAAATTTGAAGAAACCCCTATTTTGGGCACTGCTCCTATGATGACCATTTAAGGGAAATCATGTCACTTACTGTTCTCAAACTTACAGGAAAGAAACATGGGTCTAACATACAGCTTCAATAGGCAACGCAGTCTGTTTGGTAAATTTTTCTGGCAATTTAACAGTTTTTTGTGAAAATTTAATTTTTCACTTATTTGCATCTTTATTTTCTGTTCTTTGTCTGTACATTTGACAGCTTTGCTGCCTTGTTTGAACATTGGATATTACTGATAATAATAATAATAATAATAATTTTTTAAAGATATGTTTTGGGTTCTTTTTTAAAACCATCTTTTGACACTATTTGGCACAAACTGAGTAGTATGTTTCATGCATTTCACTTGAGCCGATCTCATAGAAATCTTTTCTAGGTTTAGTAGTAGCAAGTAACGTTTACCATCAAAAAAAACTTTTTTTGATAAAAAAATAACTTGTTCATTGTCATGGTTTGAATTATTAAAAAATAACTTTAATTTTTACTTTAAAGTAATAATTTTCATTTTAATGATTGGATAATTTGAAGATAAATGTGCTTTATATGAATGTTGAATGATATTACAGCATATGGCTCTGTTTGTACTGTTTTAGCTAGTGAAATGAAGGCTCAGCTAAGGCGCCAGATATCCATCCTGTCAGGAGAAGAGAGTGGTGGAGATAGTGAATTAGAACGAGGAAAATCGCCTTTCACCTCATCAGGACGAAAAAAGAGGTAAGGGAGCAATGAATTGAAAGGGTAGACTAGGTTTGTTATTTGTGTGAATGACATATGTAACTTTATTCTTTTTATCTTATTTTTTTCTCCTTTTCAAACCAAAAATTTTTAATTTATTTTAATGCATAAAGAGCAAAAATGGCTTCTCTGCTTCTGTATATTTTTTATTCTTTAAGTAAAATGTAACCTGCATAATCCATATATCCATTAGCAACTTTAGGTGAATTTATAATGTTTGTGGCCAAAAATTCACATGTTATTATTCTCTACATCAGCAGGGCCAGGACCACATCAAGGAGTAAATCTGTAGAGGAGTCTCTTCACATTAAGAGGGAATCCAAAGTAGGAGTGAAACTAATTCAGGATGAATTTGCAGAAACTGGAACTGTGAGTACCATTCATTCACAACAGTCTTCACTATTTTGTAATGCTGTGGATAATGCACTATTTGTATGCAATTTTTTTTTTTTTTTTTTTTTTTTTTTTTGAAAAAGTAACTATGTGGAATCAGTGTCTGACAGAGACTACTGTATGCTATTTTATCTAACAGAACAAATCAGTAACACCTAAAGCATGTTGCATACTAATTAAAATGGACAGTGTACTAGAACTGTGTTTAAACAGTCGTGTAGTTAAAATAAAGCAGTAGGCAGGATCACAGAGGAATTGTCTTAGGGGGAATATTGTAAGACCTACTGTACAATATTTTGTATTTTTATATAATTGATAAGGACGTATTATTAGCTGATAAATCACCATTGAAACTGATTTTTCTCATCATCTTTTCCCAGGTGAGCTTTGCTGTAATTGTTGCCTACATGAAGGCTCTGGGCATGGTGGCATTCTTCACCACTGTGTTCAGTTACATAGGATTTGTGGGTTGCATGATTGGCTCCAATATATGGCTAAACATATGGAGTAATGACCAAGTCATTAACAATACTCAGGATAGGGCTCTGACTGACCTAAGACTGGGGGTGTATGGAGCATTAGGTGGAGGACAAGGTAGGTTGAACAAATCCCAGGTACACGAACACATAGGTAGAAGGGGTGAGGGCAAAAGCAGTTTCAGTAAAACCAACAAAAAGAATACCGGGTACTCCCAGTGTAGTTAAAGATTCAAAAAGTCATATGATGTTTAGGATTATCACATTCTCCTCTTGAATGGAACCCTGATGAAAGGGAGCCTTGTTGGGTCTATGATGATTGAATCCCACAATCTCGTATATATTCAAAAGACAATGAAACAGCCGTGCAGATTCTGCACCACTTAATTTTTTTCCAGCTTTGTTTGTCCTGATCGAGTCTCTATCCATTGCCACTGGTTGTATATGTGCCTCTGATATCCTCCACAGTGGAATACTCAAGTGTATTATGAAGACACCCATGGCTTTCTTTGATACCACACCTCTAGGTAGGTATGACCTCCAAATTTGACAAAGTGTGTTGTGTGCCCATGAATTTGGTAAGCCCGTCACACAAATCCTTTATAAGAATCAACTGCTTGGCTGAGTTAAGATACAATATACTCCATCTAGTCAGGAACTCAAAGTATTTGTAATCTGAAATGTTTTATAAAGGCATAATCAAGTGTGACAAGATGTGATTTTTTTCTATAGCCACATGGCAGAATGACTTTGGTTAAGCAATCAGATAAGTCATAGTTTTTCCATTTGTGTTTAGGTCGGATTGTGAATCGTTTCTCCAAGGACATGGACACAGTGGACATTACTATTCCAATGACCATGAGGATATTCCTGGCCACTCTGGCCAGTGTCATCTCAACTCTGGTGGTCATCACTTACAGTACACCTTTGTTCATAGTGGTCATCGTACCACTGGGAATATTGTACTATTTTGTGCAGGTAGGGTTTTTGTATATATACATATATATATATATAAATATGTTTGTAGTTTTTAAATTTTGGTTTCTTTGATGGTTTGAGAAATTTATTTTTCTTTGACCAATATTTTCAAGTGATCTTAAAGACTTCCCTCTTCATATCATTTTGACTTTGATAATTAAAAATTTTAGCCACTTTGTAAATCCAACATATTAGTACTGTATAATTTCTAAGATATTAAAGATTTTCATTTTAGCTCTACCTTATGATCGAAGCTGTCCCATTTATTTTATAATTATTATCTGTGCATATATCTGATATTGATAACAATAAATGTATGACAAAGATGTGTATGTTTTAATATTGTTAATATGTTGCAGAGGTTTTATGTTGCAACAGTTAGACAACTGCAAAGAATTGATTCACTTAAGAGGTCCCCTATATATTCCCACTTTGGTGAGACAATAGTTGGAGCAAGCTCTATCAGAGCCTTCAGACAGCAGGAGAGATTTATACAGACCACGGACAGAATGGTGGATGAAAACCAGATGGCATGGTTCCCATATATCACTTCTAATAGGTAAGAAAAAGTCACACACAGCAAGGTCAGGGTAAGAGGAGGTTGCTCCAGAAGGCTGGTGGTGCTCTTATTCACCTGATCTTGTTCAGTATGACTTTTCTTTTTCCCAAGCTCAAGGCGGTAATCAAGGGGATCCATTTGATGGTGAGGAATGTACTCCAACAGGGCTAAAAATTACTTTTTTATAGGTAAAATCAACAGAAAGTCCCTAAAGTAAAAACCTCAAACCCCTTTTGCAGTACTTTGTTCAAGTGTTATTATGACATTAAAGGCATGTTTGTAGCTGTCCAGGTGCCTGAGAAAATCATGAAACCGAAAATGATGTTTTTGAGACACATATTTGACACATATTGATTGCATTGTTTAATGTTCAATCCGTGGGGGTTTTTTTTAATGTTTGTTTGTTTGTTTGTTTGTTTGTTTGTTTTGCATATAGAATGATGTTTGAAAAACCGAAGAGTGCACACATATGTGCTTCAGTGCAGGAGAGTAATTTTGGACGAGGATGTTTGAAGCAAGTTAAACTCTTTTCACCTGATCTCTTTCCCTGTAGGTGGCTGGGGGTTGGCTTGGAGACCATTGGTTCATTTATAGTGTTGTTTGCATCTCTATTTGCTGTTATTGCCAGAGAGAGTGATGCAGGGATCACATCAGGGGAAGTGGGCCTCTCTGTGTCTTTTGCTCTACAGGTAAGCACTCTACTCCTTGTCCTCAGAGTTTAAGACTATCTTCAGATAGTTGATAATTTAAGTATTTGGCAGTATTTGTGTGGAAAATATATATAAAACTCTCTACAACCTCACCTGTTTTGCTAGTTTAAAAGTCTTTATTTTCAGATACATCAATTATCATTTATCTTTGTGATCAACTTGGAAAGGGAAAATCTGCAGAACACCCACATAATTTCCATTTGTCAAGTACCAAAAAGAAAAGAAAAAAAATTCAGTATTGCACTAGTCTCTCCACAAATTTAATTTAAAAAGCATTATTTTACACATGTACATCCCCCTACAGGTGACAGCCTCCCTGAACTACATGGTGAGGATGAGCTGTGACTTTGAGACCCAAATTGTGGCAGTAGAGAGGATAAAGGAGTACTCTGAACTGGACAGTGAGGTGGGTCATCTGGTTTACTATCATTTGAAATATAATTTTTTCTGTTTCTGAAGTCTGTCCTGAAAATGTACAGTTGAATGTGTTGTATTACAGGCCCCCTGGGACCTTAACCACAACCGCCCACCCCCTGAGTGGCCCCAGCAGGGTAAAGTGGTGTTCAACCAGTTCAGTTTGAGGTACAGGCCTGGTCTGGACCTGGTGCTTAGGGATATTAATTGTGAGGTGCATCCCGGAGAAAAGGTATGCTTAACTCTGTGTGTGTGTGTGTGTGTGTGTGTGTGCGTGCGTGCGTGCGTGCTTTTACATTTTTAATCCAATTTTAATGTTTACATTTCCAACAATAACCTCAATTAATTTTATCATTATTTATACAAAAAAATAAATTGTTCATTGATTGAATACATCATTTAAAAATATTTCAGTTTTTTAATTTAAAGTGAAAAAAAGCAGAAAGTTAATACAGTATCGCATGGTGCTACCAGTTGTTTTTGCTAAACCTGTTATTACAGGTAGGAATAGTTGGCCGCACAGGAGCTGGCAAGTCTTCCCTAACCCTGGCATTGTTCAGAATAATTGAGGCTGCTGCAGGGAGCATTGTGATAGATGGGATCAACATTGCTGACCTGGGATTGCATCAGTTGAGACAGAAAGTCACAATCATTCCACAGGTAGACTGTATTTAAATCTTATATGCTCACAGAAGGATTGCAACTAATAACCCTCGACATTTGCACCATTGCTATAATTTGGAATTATTTTTGTATTTTGTAAGTTGCTTATTTCAAACCAATATGTTAAGGAATCATTTAAACCAGAAAGATAGATAGATAGATCTACCCATTATTTCCATCTTATTGCACACTTATCCTTTCATTTAAATGATAAATGGTTTATAACTGAAACTTTTTGCGAAAACATTATATGTAATTTTTTGCAACAAGGGATATTTGTTTTATATTGGCATGTGGTATAGTTTGTTGCATAGACAGACCTTTAATGTTGTTATGTCCACTTCAGGACCCAGTATTGTTCTCAGGCACCTTAAGAATGAACCTTGACCCATTTGACCAGTACACTGATAATGATATATGGAATGCGCTGGAGCATTCTCATTTAAAGGGTTATGTCAGCTCTCTGCCACAATTACTGGAACATGAGTGTACTGAAGGGGGAGAAAATTTAAGGTATCTTATTAATTTAATTTAATACAGGTCTAGAGAAAAAGGGAAGTATGCAAGAGTGAGTACTGGCTTAGCTGTGTAGAAATAGCTTATATTGGGATGGCATTTCAGTGGTTTGTGTACAGGATTTTTGTATACCCCCCTCTTTTTCTGTATATTTTAATTTCCAATCTGACTCAACATTTGAATTTGTCCAAAAAATTTCATATTTTTACATGTCATAAACAACTATGTCTAAAACAACTCTGAAATTGTTTTTGTTGTACATAGTATAAATGCTTAGTATATTTAAAGCTCAACAAAGGTAGAAGACATTTGGATGAAAGAATTGCAATGTTCATTCTCTAATTGCAGTGTTGGCCAAAGGCAGCTAGTGTGCTTGGGCAGAGCTCTGCTGAGAAAGACCAAGATCCTTGTTTTAGATGAAGCCACCGCTGCTGTTGACATGGAAACAGATGATCTAATCCAATCCACAATAAGAACAGAATTCAAGGAGTGCACAGTCCTCACCATTGCTCACAGACTTAATACAATCATGGATTATGATAGGTACATATTAAAATATGAGCTTTAAAGACTTAAAACCATCATGGAATGGGTCACTGTTGAATAACGAAATTTACGAGGGATTTTAAAGTGATGTTTATCAGAGGCACTGGGCAAAAGGCAGTATGTAAGAGAGGTTCCTTTTACTTCAGACACTTGTATCCCTTTGTAGGTCTGTTTTTTATGACACAATCTTATCATTCAAATTTTTTTCTTCTTGAACTTTATCTTATTGACAGACTGTTGAATTGTTTTTCAGAGTGTTAGTTTTGGATGGTGGTGCCCTGAAGGAGTATGACACACCCAGTGCTCTTCTGATGAACAAGAAGTCTATGTTTTATGGTATGGCCAGGGATGCTGGCCTGGTTTAAGTGGAAGACAGCTTTTATGTTGAGATTGAGCCACTCACAGAACAAATTAACTGATATGAGCTTTGCTCACTTTTCTGAACTTTATGATCCATTTTCTTCATAAAGATAAAACATTGTTGTAGGAAACATGTTCAATCAGGTTCATTTGAATCCTTTGAGTATATAATCTAGTTGTATTTCTGAAGTAATGTTCTCAGTTTAAATTGGAAAGTTAATCTTTCATGTTTGAAATGTTTTTATTTTATGCCCATTAATAATGTGCAATGCTAATTTTTTCAAGGATATATTGTGAATATTCGATGATTGAGTAAAAGCAATCCCTTTCAGTTCCTTCATGTACAGGACAAGTTTAATCAAGATATGTCTTTATCTATCAGTATTGTGTCTTATAATTGTGATGTGCTTATTGCAGCAACTCCTTTTTTAACTCCAATTATTCTTATTTGATGTATCATACATGAGTCATTTGATGTAAATGGGTTCAGCATGTTTTTATTGACTGTTATTTGATTTGATATACTTTTTAAAAACCATTAAATGCTAATTTATGTATGTTTTTAAATCACGTTGATAGTTAAAATTGTTATGTTTGTTTATTATTATTATTATTTAATAGTACATGCCACAGTATTTCAAATCATGTTAAGAAAGTTCTAAAAGCCTTTATTATGGTCCATACAGAAAAAATACCCCTCAGAAACAGTATTGTGTGCTAAGCCTTTAAGTTTCAATCTTTGATTACAATTGTAAGTGTCAAGGTTCTAAATTTCCCCATTGTCAGTTATGGGATGAAGGATTTCTACATTTATCAACAACGAATATATGTCAAAGTGCAATTAATATATATTAGATATTTTCTGAATTAAAGATGAAACATTTGATCAAAACTGGCATTTTGTTACTGAAGTTATCACAGAAGCATTCCGCGCACCCTATTCAAGAGAGCCTCAGTTCCAACAAGACCTTGACCTTGCATATATTTCTCCTGGCACATCAATGGTACTGTCTGATGCGTCATGGCCAGAGTAAAACAAGAACTGGCAAAGTACTTCCTCATGTCAGTGTCCATACATTTTTCCAAGAAACGTCTCAGTTCAAAAATGTGGCTGTATGGGGCATCCCATGTAATGAATGCGTCATCTATAAGATAGAATAGACTTGCTGGTCGAGGGAGGGTCAAGTGCTTTGGAATCGTCGCCATATCTTCCTCTGAAATATGTAGGGTTATAGAAGTTTTAAACTTTTAAATCATTATTTTGTTTATCTTATTTGGTTTTTTTAATTTTCAAAATTGGGATATGATAGGATAGTTTATAAAAGTTACAAAATTTTTCATGAAAGAATGATTACAGACAATCCCCAATCGTTAACTTAAACTGTAGGCCCTACGACATTGCATGATTGTTTTGTCAGAATGGATGACTAGTCTATGTGCTCGTAATTGTTTTTTACATTAACTTTTCATCTCCATATATTATGACACCTACCGCTAGGCAACTTCTCATATAAATAAAGTGCAGGGTGCAACAAGTTTGACAAGTGAGCAGTGGCTGGATCTCCTAATGCTCTATCTGTTCTGAACACGTCGGCAGCTGGCCCGGAGAAGTTTGCTCCATACTCAAGAACCACCACAAGAAGACGGTCAGCGGTCTTGCCGGTCACTTCGGTTAGTTTATGCAGAGATTTGATTGGGTATTCTTCCAAGTATTCAAATTCTTTGCCACCACTAAAATGAAAAAAGTTTTCCGGGTATTCATGGTTTATTTTGCAGGATAATATTTTCCAAGCATCGACAGCAGAGATGTAGGCCCTAAACCTACCTTTCCTACCAATTTTATTGGTGCAATTACCTTATAAACATTTTTTTTCAAAATGCTACGATTAACAAGTAGGTTAGTAGTCTATCAATTTACCAAATCTATATTCTCTAGAACTAAAAGTTAACAATTCCAGAAGCAAATCAATTGAAAAGTACTTACTTCTTAAGTAAAATAACGTCTCCAAGAACTTGAAACATTTGGTATATTCCAGAGGCTTCATTAATCCTCTTCAGTATCCTATCCAAAAGTTCTGTGATGGGTGCTTTTATAGACGGCCACTCAACACCATGGTTGCGGTGCTCTAGATAGTGGTACAGCGTTCTGGCTGGAAACAATGAATATTTAAAATATAGAAAAATATTACCCCACAGCCCATGTTGGTTAGTTTTTACCGTAAGTGTTTAAATTTATTAGGCCCTAAAAGTTAATCTGCCTCACCTGTGTATCTGAATCCATGTATAAAGCCTCCAGCTGACTTCCTGAAGTCCACAGAGTGCGCGTTGGTGCCGGCAAAAAACAGACCAGGGATGTTCGTGGACTCGTATGTGCTATCTGTGTTTGGATACTTCTTCTTACGCCCTCTTCCCATTTCTGGGATGGTCGAACTTAAAAAAAGTTTTACAATCTTTTCACAAGAGTGCACATATATACTGTACAAGAGTGTTTGCCATCTGCTCCATTATAATTTTATCTCATCAACTGATGCATCAATATAGCTACTTATGTTTTTACATTTAAAGGGCTAGTATTGACTCAAAATTGTAGTTGGCATGATACTGGACAATGTTATGTTTTGAACTCGGTGAGTTGAATTATATATATATATATATATATATATATATATATATATATATATATATATATATATATAACGTAGAAAGCATTAAGTATTGAGATGATTTCAGATATTTAATTCATATGCTTCTTTGAAAAACACTAAACGGCTTCATACGGTGATAACATTTACGTGTTTAAAACTAATCACAACTTACTTGTGAAAAGGGTTTTTATCAAAAGTCCAACCAGTACATCGGACCACCGTATCGAAAACCCCTTTATGAATGAAGTTATCACTCTGGAATCCTGTATGTTTATCTCTTAATTCAAGACGAATTTTCCCGTCTGGTTGTTTTAGAAGGTTTACTTCTTCTGCAGGAGCTTCAATTATGGCATCCAGAGCTTTCAACTGATATGTGTCCAGCAGTCCATTGTTCACAGCTCTAAGAGAAAATAAGAAATCTAATGCTGGACTATTATGTAATGCAGCGATGATCCAACGTTGTTATCGATATTCATGATATATTCAACAGGGAACGATCCAAATCACACCATCAGATGAATCAGAACATTTGCTCTCTCTAATACACAAGCTGTTTGGATTGTTCAAACAGTGTATAGATTTCTTTGATTTCTTGAATAAAATCAATTTAAATTAGTTACTATAAAGGTTGCATTTATCATAAAAATAGCAAATATTTTGCTGTATACAGATGATTATTGTGTGGCGAAAATATTCAAGAAAGTATGTGAAAACAAATGTGAACAGTCTCATCTAAAGCGTACCTGATGTCGATGTTTCCTCCTGAGCTTTTATATTTAAATTTATCATGATTTATGAAGATCTTGATTATTTAATGAAACAGGAATAGAACAGAAAAAAATGTACTTTCAATAGGAAAAGTGTATTCGCCGCAAAAATCTGCTATTGAATACCTTTGAATAACTTAATTAAAAAAGAATTGTGATTCATTCCCGACATTTCAGAAACAAATACCAACATCAGGTAGCTATATTTGAGGGATTCGTTGTTTCAAGGTCTGAATAGAAAAGGTAAGTAGCTTTGCAGAATATTTCGACATAAAAATATGACATAGAGAATTTGAAAACGGGTAGTATATACCTTTGATTATTTAATAACTCAAGTTAATAGAAAATATGGTTGTCCAATCTTAAAATTGGTTGTCCAATCTTGAATTGGTGGCCTTATGTCCCACACGGGACGAAGAGGAATGATGATGATGATGAATCTTGAAATTACGAGCGCTATATTTTAGTGGCAATTTCAAAACTAATTAGTTAAAAGTGGATGACAAAATTGGCATGATAAAATCTGTTTTTAAAAAGGATCTTATGTAAAAAATAAAAATTACCCTCACCTGAGGTCACCAACATAGTGAGTGGACCAAGACAACCTAATTCGTGAGCGTCCCAACATGAAAATATTATTGGTTACTCCATAGATCCTTTCAGCAACTTCAAAGGCAGAATTGCCGCGACCTAAAGTTAAATACTCATCATGTAGATGGGGATATCATCAAGATACTTTATTTTTTTACGGAACTATAAGCTTGTTTAATAAGATAATTAATCATATAATTTGCATGATTTCGGTGTCCTTTCGTAATACTGCAATCAGATTTACTTCTCACTTAAATCGTTTTATCATAACTTCCGTTACCCGCAATAATGTTAGAATCCTGCACTGAGAGACTGATTTGGTGACAAAAAGTTAATAGCAGCAACAAAGGTAACAATAAGAATTAAAATTGAAGCTGGAAGGCCGTTTTTAATTCTAAACAAATAACTTACTTCTTTTCCTACACTGCCATCAACTTTTAAAAAGCAGAAGCGCAATAAGAACAATACTGTTTGGCCGTACTCACCAAGAATAAGAACCGACTTCCCTTCGAAATCGTCTGGATCCACCGACACGTCTTCGTAGCCGACTGCTAGTTCATATCCTGGAAACTTGGGGACGTTCGCTTTCTGCATACCCGTTGCCATGATCAAATTCCTGCAATTTGGTATTGATGTGGTATTCAAATAACT
Source organism: Lingula anatina (assembly GCF_051362555.1). NCBI lineage: Eukaryota > Metazoa > Brachiopoda > Lingulata > Lingulida > Lingulidae > Lingula > Lingula anatina. Next base: position 15,779,687 of record NC_141768.1, read on the forward strand.
CTAAACAATATATATATATATTTGCTAAAAGATCATTCATGTTTTATGTCCACATATGCACCATTCCCTTACTAAATCTCTGAACAACGCACTACCCAACTACTAGAAGTTTATAATGAAGAAATTCAGCAGCATCTTTGTAAATAAGATCATCAGATTAAAGGTTTACTGTTTCGCAAACATAAAATTCATGGAATCTTTTAAACTGATATAAAGTTGGAAATGACACCTTAGGAGAGAGTATTAACTTACTTGCAACTGTATGCATTCCCGCGCTGATCCTCCATAGAAAACAACCCCGTGTCACTGTGTTTCCTGATATTGTGGACATCCACATTATACTGAACATTGATTCCCAGTTTCCTCTGATAGTCACCCAAGTACTTTACCAACACCTCTCTGTGTGGGAACATCACTTTGGAATAATGGCGCACCTGTAAGCTCTCGTCGTGGCTGATGAGCGAGTTCCAGTCGTGGCGAAGGTTATATTCCTTGTTAGATCTCCCCGTGTTTCTTTTGTTGAGGCTTATCACCATGTCGTGCCGAGGATATTTCGTAAAAAATGAACCTGTTTTAAAATAAAGGCATGCTTAACTTAAAAACTAAACGCTAATAAGTATAAACGAATGACAACCGATTACTCAGAGTTTTTTGTTTGTTTGTTTATTTGTTTGTTTTAATTTCAGGGGTCCTGTAAACATCTTTACTTTGTGTGTTTCTTAAAGTTAGGCAAAAGGAATCGGGATTCGATTTTATAAACACTGCATTCAGATGTATGTCAAAACAAAACTAGAAAAGCACTCTGAGAGCGCAGACCTCCGCGAGGACAGCAATTTTTTATTATTATTGATTATTGATCCGGATCACCACCAAAAACTAATCATTTCTTCCTTGGCCCACTTCCTGAAAAGTTCCTGAAAATTTCATCAAAACCGGTCCATAACTTTTTGAGTTATGTTGATGACAAACAAACAAACACATAGACAAACAGGGGAGAAAACATAACCTCCATGACGGAGGTAAAAATTCATCCATCCCTAACATCATTTTCACATGTCTACAAACCGTTTGCTGGGGGAGGGGGGGGTATGACCTTCTGAAAGTTTTTGAAAATTATAAAAATAATAAATGATTATCCAAATTGCTGTCAAAGGTCACCATTTTTCGCTTTTCACCTTATATTCATTGAAAGGAGGGATGTACTCTTTGTAGACATGGGAAAATGATGATAAAAATGAATGACCTCTAAAGGATTCGCTATCATAGGAAACTGATAAAGGACCAAAGGACGTAAGTACCATTCCAATGTGGTTTTATAAGCAGCATCATAAGTGCAAACTGAAACCGAGTGTTTCATAACTTTTCGAATTATACTCTGTTTGTCGTAATGGATACGCCTCACCATCCCTTCAGACTTGTCAAAAATATACAATATCAGAAATCTGCCGAGAAATTATGTCCTCATATTTCTCCTGGTGTATACATATACACATACATGTATCAAAACGTTTATCATCAATGTAACCCCTGGACCTTGTAGCAGACAAACAGTGTAATTAAATAACAATGGGGACCGCTGGTCACAGCTGATGATGAATAGCAAGCGGTAATGGTAGTCACGGTAACGGACCAGGGTCAGGTGACATAATAACTCCTATACGTATGAAAAGACATATCCATTTAAACACAGTAATCAGAAACAAAATAGGCGGTCACCGCGATTACACTCTACCAGGACCACTAACAAGATTTTTCGCTTGATATTTAGGCCTACATTTATTTCTATGGCTAATTCTGTGCACATCTCTGTTCTGTGCAGCGATTTTTTTTTTTTTTTTTTGCACACATTCATCTGGTATTTGGTAGAGAAAACACAGCAATAATGATAATAATAATGAATGTCTAAAACATTCACTTATTTTCACAATTCCCCGCTGAAATGCTCTCACATTGCTTCTTACATGTATTTTGAAGAGAAAACTAAAGCTTTTAAACATGAACTAGAAGGTTCGACGTTGCGTGAAAAAAACTTTTTATTAGTCCAAGATTATAAGAACTGTTTTTTTTTTCGTTAAAAATGGTACAAAATATCCAATTCAAGTGGATATACGGGTCGAGCAACAGTTTGTGAATAGTAGAAAATTACTTTTTTCTCTAGGAAAACTCAGCTTGGCACGAAAATCGAGTATAATGCCCCATTCCTATAGAGACCATTGGTCATCGTTGACAGATCCAACTCTGCAGAGACTCTCACAGACTGCAATCAGTCTCCTGGCGTTAAGTAAAATACATAAAAAAACTGCTTAATGTACGGGTACGTTAGAAATAATTGGATGTGAGTCATTCAGTTAAGCTGATTACATTCAGCGAGAGTCTCTGCAGAGTCAGATTTTGGTTGATCTAAGCAGACCGTTGGCGTCTATGGGAATGGGGTCTAAAATACCCATAAAAAATAAAGCACCACGAACGCAAATGATACGGGAAAACAGTAGGAATCCACAATAATAAAAATCCACTATAAGATACATCGTTTTACATAATTTACCTGATACATTATTTCTTTCAAAGATGACATAATCTCTGTTGCTGGTCTGGAGGAAATATCCAAGTTGTAGACCACCAGGCCCAGCTCCTACAATACAGTACTCATGGTAGTTTTGACTGGACCCAGACACAAGGCACAGCAAAACTAACAGCACACACTTGGAGAGAAACCCTGGGATGTTTGTTGACATCTTCTCTACTTCTTTATTGTTGGATAGAGAAAAAATAAAAAAAAGTTATTGAAGTATATTCGATCTATGATTTAAAAAACTAGCTTTATTTAATTATGAAATAATTAAAGAGTAAACATTTTGCGTTTCAGACCAAATCTTGTTTCTCTTCGTGTACTAGTACTGTACTAGCAAAATACACAATAGTGGTTCTTCAATAAACGTTATTCTTTCAGATGTAATTCTCTTACCTTTTAATGTTAATGCGTCTACTTACTTGTCAACGGCTCGAAAGGTTTCCCGTGTTAGTAATGATAACCGGTTAAACGCGGACCCTTATATATACGTGTACGTTGTCACTCACTGGTTTGCATATGAACAATATTGGGCGGGGTTATTCTCAAAACACAGTGGGGTCGCACATAAGTCAAACTTGCGAACACAGGCTCGCCGACAATGATGATACCTTACGGACATTACTTAATTGAGGTTTCCTCTCATTTATAGGCCCACTGCTTAAAATTAGATCCATTCAGAAACCTCTTAGCTTAAGGCACACATTGTTATGGCTGAACATTTAATTTTGTTGAAAATTTGGACCTCTTTTCTTAATCACAAAAGTTTACCATGTCTAAAACCTATCCACAGAATTACGATCCATAGACCCTTTTTAGCTCTGTTTTCTAGTTTTTGAGTAACTCTCGTAACGAAAATTGGGACTAGGGGATTTTTCTCGTGATGGTAAAAAATGAGAAATTCAAAACTCGAAAAACGGGTTTATAGACAGTAATTTTCTCAGTGGTTTTGGACAGGGCATGCCTTGGTGATAATGGGGATATTCAATTCTGCACATTGTATGCCTGCAATTTTAACTTCTTTCGTTCAAAAGCTGACCACCAGAAAATGATACGTGAGCTCTGCAAAAGTGGTAGTTCAAATCAGGACTGTAGCAAAGTGGACCGGAAGGATGAACAGTCATTAAAGATCTTCAATTTAATTTGCATTTGGGATGTGGCTCAGATGTTGGCATTGAAAATTACTTCAAAGATATGTTACACTTGTAATCCACCTCCCTCCGCGTCTTTGCAGTTTCACTTTAAAATACATTTGTTGGTGTAATTCTCATTTTCTATATTAAAACATCCTATTCGTTTCAATATAAATATAGTAATTGACGAACTGTGTGCCCATTTAAGAAAAAAAATTCGAAAGCGTCAGTAAACCCATTGAACATAACAGACATATTTTTAATCACACAAATAAAACCACCTGTGTAATGTTGCCTCAAAGATTTAATATAAGATCTCGCTGAACGCTCACAAGATATCAAGGTACACCTCCTTTTGAGGTATCATTATAAAGGCGTTGCAGCGTTGCGTAAGAGGCTAATAACTGTAGCCTCTCTGGTCAGATACCTGGTCTAGTTTTAAATGCCAATCTTTTTTAATTAAAGGCAGTTGGAAACCTTCCAAGAGATACGTCAAAGACAAACGACAGAGATGGAAGCGTGTCAGCCATTGGACCAAGTCATACGACCGAAGCAGTTAGTAGTTTGGAAGACGGTCAGGTGCAAAATGAGCTTTAGTGACAGCTGAGGGCAGGCCCAGGGTCCCAGGAGATATTAAGATTATCAATTTCACAACGCAGAATTAGAAAGGAAGAAAAAAAAAAAACAGACCGGCTTCCGGAACACACTTGCAAAAATCCATCCCCGATCAACTTCATGCTAGAGCATACTTTCACTTCTTTTAGTTTTGAACATTTTTTTTTTTTTTTTTTGCAAATGGACACAATTTTGCCATAAATCTTTCTATTGAAAAACAAAGGTGGTTCAGTAGTCAAGGTCCATTAATCTGAAGATTCATTATTCCTTAGACTCAATAGTTCGCAGCTAACATAGAATGCACTGTTTTACCAGTTCTTGTCTGTCTTGATGTGCCAGCATAACCACAATTGAGTGAAACAGCAAAACAATATTTTATTTCGAATGAAAGATATAGCTGCCAGTGTCACTTAATAGCGTGTCAGTTTTTATTTTATACTTAACTACTGATCAGGTAATAAAAAGATGCAGTAAACATTCAGTTTGTATTACGATCTTATCGCACATGATGCTGTGTACGCTCTCAGATTTCTAAGGTGTGGCAGTGTTATCCAGATAACGTTTATTACGACGTGTCGGTTGTGCCAAGAACATTGTGGTAGAGGAAACACTAGATGGTGGTGGTGCTCCATCTGCTTTATCCCCAACTAGCACATCCAGCACAAAAGACACAATCGGTGCTATTCAAAATCATTATTAGGAAAGGTTTTCACCTTGCCTATTATGCATTATTTAAGGGTTCTCTCTGAATAAATAACCTTAAACAGTCATCAAGTTCACCAACCTTAACCACTATTTCTAATTATAATAAGATTTAAATCAATCAATCACCTCATCTGAATAAAATGATAGATGTACTGAATATCATGAAATTGGTTTTACTTTTGTACTTGTATAAAAAATACAAGTACTGAGTAAAATATTAAAGTAGTTTTCATCTGAATACTGGATTGGCTTTGACAAGTGTGTGTGTGTGTGTGTGTGTATGCATGTGCATGTTTATGCACACAAACATGATCATAGTGCCACAAATAAGTTCATACATAATAAAAGAAAAAATATATGAACCACTGTGTAGTAGCAGCAGAATCCTTCTAAAACCTCTTCACAATACATCATTGGATTCTGCAATCTAACTTTTAAATACATATTGATAGTTTAACAACCTTTACAAAAAATCATGCATGTAGACTGCTATGAAATATAAACAATGTTATCAGCATATATACTAAATGCCAAGCCAAAGGCAATTTTTTTGGTGTTTTTTTCCTTCCAAGCAGAATCGTCTCTTCTTTTAGCTGCATATAAAAATAGAGCTTTCTTATATCACATTGATCTCATTGCACAAAAAGAGACAGATGAGTCAAACTTCACAGAGCTGCACAACCATTTCTGTTCAACTATCTGCAGCATCTTTCTGTATATTTATCATAAAAATGCTTATAGTACAATAAGCCTTAATCAAAATAAACTTACAATATGTAATTAAAATAGCTGTCCAAATTTGAATTACCTTAACAGCATTACTAATTCTTTGGAAAAGTCAAATTGTTATTATTAATGGGTTTCATCTTAATATAAACAATGCATGTTAGACCTTTTTAAAGCAACAATAAATATATATTTGGAGAGAGAATCAAAAACTCAAATGCATGTTAGACCTTTTTAAAGCAACAATAAATATATATTTGGAGAGAGAATCAAAAACTCAAAAAAGAATACATGGATTGTAATTCTGTGAACAATTGTAGACATTGAAAATTTCCAGTAATATTACATTAATTGTCTATAAAGGTCTGCTCATTGTTGGCCTTTAAAGGAAAAGCTCAAACAAAATTTCTTATTTATACCATTTTCAAAACTATCTGTGTAGAATTCACAAGCTGGCCCTGACAAAGCTCTGTCTAAAGTAAAGAAACCTCAGCTGCACAAAGAAAAATACAAATCACAGAACAAAAAATTGCATCAAGATTCCATTTAGGAATCCTTTGAATGATACATTTCTATATTTTAACTTATCTTTGGTATTTTTTTTATTTTCATTTACATTTAGGAACAGGCATACTGCTAGTTCCAAGTGTGGGAATTAACCAAAATTAAAATGATGGGCTTTTGGTACCAAATGTACAGTTTCCCAAACACAAGTTAATAAGTCTATCTGCTATATAGGCCTGGTCACACAGACAAAAAGATGAATTGAGGTTGGATGAATTGAGGTTACAAATTTTCTTGGGATTTGGGCCTTCATTGTCATCCAAAACAGAATTGACCAAAAATGATACATTTTCCACAATAGTGTGCTGATAAGAACAGTATGAATTTCAAACAAATTAATAAATTATTGTTTGTGTGTCACAAATAAAAGCAGATGTCATTGCAGATGTTCACAAATCATATGCAACAGAAATTTTGGGCAGCTCAAATATCTAGGGAACAGAAAAAGTGTCTCTGCGGATAATTGTGGACATGTGCAGATGCTGACCGAATGATACAAGCATGTATCACGAATATTGCAGATGTTTAGCAGATATCAACCAATTTTGTTCGCAATTCATGCGAAATTCATCCTTAATGCCAGTGAGACCGGGTCTTATGAAAATGAAAAATATAATAATTTTTACCAATGTAAGATCAATTTTTAGAAAAATATTTTACTTGTAAATTCTTCAGTTATTTGCCTACAGCAAAAATTATGCCCTTTTTTCCAGATCATATTCCAGCTGTTATAACAATGATGCTATGCGTGCTCTGAGCAAGAGAGCCTCAGTTCCAACAAGACCTTGACCTTGCATATATTTCTCCTGGCACATCAATGGTACTGTCTGATGTGTCATGGCCAGAGTAAAACAAGAACTGGCAAAGTACTTCCTCATGTCAGTACCAATACATCTTTCTAAGAACTGTCGCAACGGCAGAATGTGACTGAGGGGTGCATCCCATGTGGTTAGAAAATCCTCAACAATATGGTGTAAATGAACAGGTTTTGGCAATGTCTTACTTCCCTTTTTCTTCATATCTTTTTCTGAAATAGTTTTTAAAATATGTAATTGAGAGTTGATGTTTCATGTAGTTTTATTTCTATTTAAAAAAAAACCAAGTGAAGTAAAAGTGGGCAAAAAACATCTGAAAAGGGATGTTTTCCAAGGCAATGCAAGACGCCTATACAAACATACACAGGGATATCTTAAATTCATGGGGATCTAAATAAGTTGCATTGGAATCCCTTGAAACTAAAACCCTTTTCACACAAAGTGGTATTCTCTATCAATACAGCCTGACTGGTACACTGTGAGAGATCTGTATATGTAATTATACTGCAGGGGTTTATACTTGCTTTCACAATGTTTCCTGCTGTTTGAGCAGAAGTTGGCTTTGCAAGGGGTCCAGTTAGGTGACTCTCTTACTTTACAGCCAGACTATTAAGTTACCAATCTTTCAGTGTATACCAATACAGGCTGTGTTGTATAAGGATGGGGCTCCATATGAAAAGGGCCACATAATGACTTTAGGTTCGAGTACACATCTTGCTACTGATTTCACTCAAAGTTGATAGTTTTCAGGCAAAATCTTGACTGACTGACAAAAAAAAATGCATTGGGACCACCAACATCTCTTGGCAATCAGAAGCATTAGTTTAACAGAAACCCTGAAAAACTAAATAAACAGGTTGCAGAAATATCTTCAGGCAACAGATCTATCACCCTGTCTTTTAAGACTCCCACACAAAACTTTTGTGCAATGATATAAAACTTTCACAACAGTGCTAATGGTTAATATGGTTCAAACAAAAGATTGACAGCACTTGAAATACCAACCTGTGGGTAAAGTTTCATAATAATAAAACACAGGATGAAGAAAGTTGGACTGATGTGCATCAGAGGGCTCTCCTGTAGCTCTGTTCAACCTGAACACATCATTACCAGGACCGGAGAAGTTAGCACCATACTCCAAAACTACAACAATTATCTTCTCTGCTGTTTTGCCAGTTATTTCATGAAATTTTGGAAGGGACATGATTGGAAACTCTTCCAAGTATTCAAATTCTCTGCCATTACTGAAAAGGAAAAAAGTTACCTGCTCATACCTATTGGTACTTACACCCCCTCCCCCCCCCAAAAAAAAGAAAAGTGAACACATTACTCATCTTGTAAAAATTTGAATCAGTCTCAATAAAAGATATCTGAACACACTGTATGGAAAATAACATGTAAAATTAATGTAGAAAGCAACCATATCATAATGATTACACACAAAATGATATGAGCATAATATCAAATTCATACTTGAAAATCACATACTTTTTTAACAGTATAACATCTCCCAGAACTTGAAACATTTGGTATATTCCAGAGGCTTCATTAATCCTCTTCAGTATCCTATCCAAAAGTTCTGTGATGGGTGCTTTTATAGACGGCCACTCAACACCATGGTTGCGGTGCTCTAGATAATTGTACAGTGTCCTTGCTGGAAAATAAATAGCTCGTCAAGCTTTTAACATTTAGAACATTAACAATTAACATTATATTGTAGTGATGGTGGTGATTATCTACAGAAAAAAAAAAAACAAAAACTGTTTATCATCAAAGGTGCAAATGCTGGTAGGTTCAAGGGATTCAAATGAACTGCCCTTTTTGGGTGAAAAGATCCCTTCTGAATCAGAATTTGATAAAGGATCTGCTGAATATGCACATGCCCTTTAAAATTGCAAGCTGTTGGTCTTTTTTCTCACCTGTGTATCTGAATCCATGTATAAAGCCTCCAGCTGACTTCCTGAAGTCCACAGAGTGAGAGTTGGTGCCAGCAAAAAACAGACCAGGGATGTTGGTGGACTCATAAGTTGGGAGAGTTTTTGGAAATTTCTTACGTCGTCCTTGACCTCTTTCAGGTTTAGTGGAACTTTGAAAACATAAAGATATTATTATACAATTTTATCTATAGTTTCATTTTGTCAATACTACAGCACAAGATAAGCACATTTTCTTCTGTCATAGCTGAATTCTTTAGGCAACATAACATTTAGAAAGATATAGGGACAAAAAAAAATGATACAAAATACTCCATAAAAAGAATTTTTATTGAGCTTTCCATTTTCTCCCTTAATGCTCCATATCATTTTCATCTTTTTTATACTGCCATGCATGGTGTTAAAATAAGTGCTAGTTTTTTCTTTTTTCACTCTTAATTTCTTCCACCCAAAATCAATCATACCAATAATCTCTAACAAATAAAATCCTGCATGTGGGATCTTTAACTTAGGTTTTATTTTTAAAACTGATGTTTGAAAGATGTCATATTACTAAAGACATATAATTGATAATAAATATCATTTCATTTTACATCTCTAACAAAGTCATATCTTAGACTCCGTTCACATGAAAAATCTATTTTCTAAAAATCTATTTTCTATTCACGGTATCTTGTGATCACTCCGAGCGCAGCCGAGAATTAATTACAGCTTTGGAAGTAACTGGCTCGCGCTGCCAGTAATTACGCCGCAGGGTATTCAGGGCACAGACCGTGATCACAAGATACCGTAAACAGAAAATAGATATTTAGAAAATAGATTTTGCATGTGAACGGTCCCTTAAACACTTACTTATGAAACACCTCATCATCAAATTTCCAACCAGTGCACCTTATCACCACATCATATTCATCTCTCATAGCAAAGTTATCAAACAGATTTTCATCCATATCTCCAGCAGAAAAAACAAGTTTAATTTTCCCCTGCTTGGTTTTCACTAAAGCAGCTTCTTCTATAGGAGCTTCCAGGACAGCATCCAGGGATTTCAGTTGGTAGGTATCTAACAGTCCGTTATTCACTGCCCTGTAGGTGGGATCATTTCACATTATAACTTTCATATCAAGTTTTAGGAATACATAGTGGTTAGGGGAGTAAATCATAAGTTACTCCAGCACTGTCGGTAAATATATAAACAAGGCAGCAAAGATGCCAAATGTACAGGCAAAAAAAATAAATAAATGAATAAAATAATAATATTAATAATAAATAAAAAAATAAATAATAATAATTATAATAATGCACAAAAAAGGTTATTTTGTCAATTTTGATGCAATATTACATAATGTTTAACAGTAAAATCAACAAGTTGCAAAAAAAGTCCCTATGCCATACATGTACCATCAGTCATAGTTGTGGGTGCAGTTAACTTGCCTTAAATCTCCTACATAGTGTGTAGCCCATGACAGCCTCACTCTGGATCGTGCAATCATGTGGATCACGTTGGTGGCACCATAGATCCTGTCAGCTACTTCAAAGGCAGAATTGCCACGACCTAAAAAAAAATTGTATTTGTTTGAAATCTGAGATCAAAGATATATTTCGCATTTCAGCACACCAGTATATTTCACATACGTATTTGTAGGTATCGGTTATAACTCAACCAGATCTTTGTTTCCTAGTCCAAATTATGAATTTTGGCCCAATATCAATCCAATTTTTTAATTTCAAAATTGAAGCTTGAACATGGTCACTGTTTTTTGTTAACAATAAAGATAACCAAGTAGTGACATGCTGTAAGCACAGAAAAAAAATAGACCAAAATGTTTTGGAGCAAAACTTGCTGCATCCTCCACAAACAACATCAATTTCTGGTTGTGTGGCCACTTTAGATAGCTTTAATCTTGTATTCTTTTTGAGGCATCACTGGTGTTGTTTCTTGCTCTTCTATGTTTATTATTTTTTATCAATCAATATATTGAAACCTACCAATAATCAACACACTTTTCCCCTCAAAATCATCTGGGTTGGTTGAGACGTCATTATATCCAATTGTATACTCAACTCCTCTAAATTGTGGAACATGCTCTTTCTGCATACCTGTGGCCATTATTACATTTCTGCAAAAGGAAAAAGTGCACACCTGTATCCAAACCTAAAAGTGAATTATACTTTAAAGTGGACTACATTTAAACCATAATCATATAATACAGTATAGTACTAAAATCTGATTTTTACAGTATGAACATATAATTTTTATAAAAAGGGTTTGACATACATGTTTGAATTATGAAGGGAAAGGGAGAAAGGTAAAGCATATAAAAAGACATGTTCTCTACTTAAACCCCAATCAGATAATATATATGTAGAGATGCTACAGGGTATGTGATTAGGTGATAAATGCTTTATACTGTTTTGTGCTCTTTCTCTCAGTATATACAGATGTCAAATAACACACTGCCACCCTCTCCAGTTATATGCCTTGAACACCTCTCGATGATGCCTGATCTGTGCTGGCATATATCGCTCGGGTGACAGTTTTATCTCACACAAAGAATACTTAATGGTAATCGTTGTTCAGTAAATGGATTCCTATCATTTGCTTTAATTGAGCCAAAGATGGGTGTTCATTTTTCATTAAGTATCATTTCATGCAAAATAATGGGTTTTTTTACAATTACTTCAACAAGGTAAATGAGGTTACCAATCATGCTATACTTTTCACTTGGGTCTTCTCAGTCATTCCGTCCAAATTCACTTGGCCATGAATGATATATAATTTTCCACATGGACAAAACACGAAAGACATATAATATGAAAATGCTAAATGAGAATTTTTGGTTCACCGATTCCCTGGGCAGAGTGAACATTATATTACAAAAGACACCTGCACGGACAGCTGGACCTGATAATCTTTTTATCAATTCATATTGCATTAGGTTTTGCATTACAAGTTTTGTAGAAATGGTTATTCCTGTTTTATAGTGTAGATGGCAAAAATAAAATGATGACGTATATAATTCTTTATTGAAATGCATGTGGAATAGGACTGACCCCTTATTAAATATCCTGTATCACATTGACTTTATTTTAAATTTCAACAGTGTGGAATGAAAAAGATCAACAGGTTCATTACAACTGAATCAAACTTCAATATCTTCATATGCCTTTTGTTGAGTTTGAGTATGATAGTCTATGAGGCCTGTTCCTGAAAAAGTCTATGTATAATGACGTTCTTCGGCTAACCACAAGCCATAAGTCAGGATTCATAGTACCCTGGGCACTGTAACCAATTACCTAGATACATGACTTAATCTCACTGATAATATAGAAAATTCTAATTGTTAGATATTGTGTTTGTGAAGGGTAATAATAGATACATAACAAGCCAGCAAAGTGTATATGACCAACACAAGGGTGAAACATAAAAAATAATAATCCACTTCATTTTTTTTTACTTGGGTAGCATTCTACTTCCATGAATGATCACAGTTTCTTTAAAGCAGACAAAAAATGGGCTAAAATATATTTTTTCATTCTTGCTCAATATGACCAAAAAAAGTCAATATACATCAGGCCCATAGCCAGCAATTTCAAAGGGGAGAGGGGGGTTCTTTTTCTGAAAAAGTAACCTTTTACCATGAAACCTTCGTGCACTTTCATAAATTTTTACCCAGAGCAGACTTTTCCCTGCAAAAGGGATGGTTTGTTCAACCCCCCTGTACATGAAATGGTTCTTAGACTACTGTCTAATTATTCAAGCTGATTTTCCAGTACAGAAGAACTGCTGTATGCACAAGGTTTCATTATTAGTTCACTACCACTATTTAAATAGTATATTTATCAGAAGAAAGAAATAAATGAAATTGAAAATGAAATTACTTGACAAACATTCAATGATCTATCACATACAGTGGTGTGCATTAGGAGCTGAGCAAGAATTATTCTACTTAGGTACAAAAAAAGTCAAGATTATAATAGACCACCCTTTATCTCTGGGGCTCTAAAAGGAAAACCCTGCCAGTCAGATTCTCAGTTTCTTGAAATATGAACTTCGGAATCTTTTCACATGGTTAAAAATATCTAACAATTAGAGCATTCAGACCATCAAACAATCAGAACACCTTTATTATCAGCTCCATAATAAGATTGGAGTATCAGAAGCTGCATGTAACATGGAGGTTCATACATTATGAAATCATATATAAATCATCAAAGGCAGCTGGTGACAATGTACATTATAGTTACATATGCTGTGCATTATTAAGTAATAATGTACAACATGAAATGTAAATCCTTCAACAATAAAGCAATTTCATGCAACTTTGCTGCATGCACACTATTCAAATTCAATCAGTTTGGGACACCCTTAAAAGATACTCCATTCTTTTCAACTTGAAGTTTGAATGTTTTATCAATTCCATCCAAAAATTATCCAAAAATTTATTATGAAAACTGACTGAGACCTTGTTTGCACCACCTCCTCCAAAGAATTATTTATGTGCATCTGATAAATATGAAATCTCTATAAAGACACATTTTAGTTATCAGTCTTTCAGATTACTATTTTGACTGCCATGACAAGAAGATTGGTGTAAATTTTCATTTGAAATAGACATAGATAAAAGCAGCCTTGATTGGCCAAGTATTAATCAATCCATATGCTTGTCAGCTGTATATTCAAAAGAAAATTTTCAAATTACTTTCTTCAAGTGTTACTAATTTTTTAAACCAAAATGTTACATGTTCTGTCACAGCATCCCACCTAACCACAGAGTGACAATGAGTTCCAAGATATTTTCTATGTTGATTTGTAACAATATTATTTGTTATTAGCAAGTCTTACACAAGTATGCGGTATACTATTTGCATGATAATACATGTACATCTGCAGCAGGTATCTACTGTAGTTATTGAGTTCCCACAAATGAAATGCTACACATAAAATAAAGTTCAAAGAACTTACAAATTTTGTAGGAATTTAGCTATGAACTTATGAAGTGATACTTGCCCAGCAACTAACTTTTTTGATATTATTATTCACATCCTTAAAAGTTTCAAACCTCTATGTCCATAACTAAACACAACATAAACCGATAATTTATAACAAAGAAATCTAATAAAATCCATATCTCACATTACACTCACACAGTTCATGAAAAAAAGATAAGATGTATACTGTTTCACAAGCATGAAAATTCATGGAATTATTCAAATTCATGTTAAATGGAAAAGGGCATCTTAGAAAAAAAAAACTTACTTGCAACTGTACGAATTCCCACGCTGATCCTCCATAGAAAACAACCCTGTGTCATTGTGTTTCCTGATATTGTGAACATCTGCATTATACTGAACATTGATTCCCAGTTTCCTCTGATAGTCATCCAAGTACTTTATCAACACGTCTCTGTGTGGGAACATCACTTTGGAATAATGGCGCACCTGTAAGCTTTCATCGTGACTGATGAGAGAGTTCCAGTCGTGACGAAGATTGAATTCTTTGTTGGTTTTCCCGGTGTTTCTTTTGTTTATGCTGATTAACATGTCATGACGAGGATATTTTGTGAAAAAGGAACCTAAAACAGGATAAAATTCATCACACTTACCCCTTTTATTCAATACTCAAAAAAGGATAAAATTTTACTAGACTTTTTGTGCACTTCCAGACAAATTTCTGTATGCTTATTTTGCTACAAAATTTCAACTTGAAAAAAGTTGATATACTACATAATCTGATATCTGAAATATAACACCTTTAAATGCAGATAGTAAAGAGTCTTACATATGAAGCATGCAGGTAGATGAGTGACCATAAGAACATGAAAAAAATAGATACAAAATTGCATTTTCTGACAATCAATTATATTTCAGGAAAATCCACCTTATGGAAACTGTTCCAGGAAATATATTGTTATTTTGTGAAAAAAAGGTGAATGGCTTAATGAAGTAATTAATCAAAACAGGTTATTTCAAGAATGTAAAAAAGATCTATTTGTTAAAAATTGATATGATTTTATCTTTATGATATATTGATGAAAAAACTACAACAAGATGTCAGCTTTATCAAATGACAGCTTTTACAAAGAAAAATCCAATAAATAGCACACCTTTTTTACATGCTTTCAAAAAACATTCAAATGATCAGACCAACCCACATTCAACAACTGAGTGGGCAAAGTGGCAATTTATTGCAAATTATCTACAATTTTATCAAAATAATTACACAGTGTTGTTTTTTTCCACTGCATATGATATTTTTTTGTTCTCAATGACAAAACATACATTTCTGCCTTATGGCAAAGTTACAATGGTTTTGTGATTTCTTGTCAAGGTATTTACCTCCCCTTCAAGCATTTAACTCATTTTATCTCATGTTTTCTTTCCTATCTCAGACATGGAAAGTATATCATTAAAAAAGATGTATGCCAAGAAAAGAAAATAATAACAGGTCTTGAAGCAAAGCTGTCTTCACCATTATGATCATCCATTAGGGTAGGTCTATTGGATTATAGCTATAGTATAGCTAAGGTATTTCTTTTATCACCACTGCCAGGCTTTATCTTCTCCTTCTGACATTTTGAATGCAAAAATTCTTTAAATAACACTGATAAGCACTAGACTACTATATAAAATGTTTGCCTAATGCTTGAGATAATTTACACTGGATAAAGACAATGGAAAATTTTTTTCGATTAGCAAAATATTCTCAGCAGTCAATAATACACAATACTGTACTTTTGCAAAAATCCAAAAGTGCTGCACTATTTGCTAATTAATTTGTTTACTTGACTATGTATAGATACAATAACTGACCTGATACATTATTTCTTTCAAAGATGACATAATCTCTGTTGCTGGTCTTGAGGAAATATCCAAGTTGTAGACCACCAGGCCCAGCTCCTACAATACAGTACTCATGGAAGCTTTGACTGGACCCAGACACAAGGCACAGCAAAACTAACAGCACACACTTGGAGAGAAAACCCGAGGTGTTTGTCAACATCTTTTCTTTTCCTGAAAGTACAAAACCAGATCATTTCAAAATGTTCAAATTATGAGCACATGAGCTATGTAATTTTGACTTGGGAACCTGGCAAGGTATTTACATGTGCTTATAAAATGTGGCATCCTAGCCTAGATACATTTGACCACTAAAATGGGTTTTGGAAACAACACAAAACTAATATAATTTTTTGGCCAAAATATAGGAAAACTTTCTGACTTTTTAAAGTATGGGTTATAAAATTTTTCTTTTTCCTAATTTTTTTTTACATATTTACCCTTTTTTTTTTTTGCCAAAATGTCAATAGGCATTCCACTATCAACAGGTACAAAAAAGAAAAAAAAATACAAGGTGACATGTAGTAGACTGACAAATTGCACACCTGGAAAGGCAGATGCCGGTTAATCTTCATTTTTTCATATCCAGAACACAACTATGACTTGTGCTAGATGGTGGAACACAATTATAGAAAGCTCCTCAATTAAATGTAGAATATGGTAAAGTCTTGAAAATTTCGTCGTTCTTGAAAATTTCGTCGGCAGACGTAGGTATTGACAATAGCCCATCTACAATATAGTAGGCAACAGGATATGTTTCCCGTAATCTCACAAAATCTCATTTCAAACAGCTTTCTCCTTTAGTTGTTGAAACTAGTTAAAATTGATGAAAATAAATGTTCTAAAAATTACAGATTGATTCTAGCATGCACATTTTAAAGTTTATTCACCATGAATAAAGTAAATTGATCTCCCAACAAAATTTCAATCGTCTAGTGATCTGTAACAATTGCTGTAGCTGTCTGCCAGTTCAAAATATTTATCAACTGTTCTTCAGTAGAAGCCAACTAACCCTCATAACCCATTACTAAATATCATTTGTTACTACATACAGTATGTATCTGATACTACTAGTAATGATACACGTATTGGTATTCAATTGGCTTCTTTTAATGAACATCTTTTCAACATATGGAGTAAGAGAGATGATAAACTGTATATTTTCTACTGGGGTATGTGTTTTGACACACGTATTTCACTTAACAGCCTTTTTCTAATCACACTTCCTGGTAGGAATTTTTATCAACATCATATTTATTTCTGAACCATAAACCCGACTAAAAAAAATATTTTTTTATCTCTGCAAACTGCCATAACAGAGTAATGATAACAAAACTTCTGCGTCTTATCGTCTATTTTCCCCCTTTTTTGTGAAATTTAACCAAAACTTGCTGACCTAGCACAGAAAAATATTCTTGTTAATTTACATCCGTGTGAGAGCCAGATACTCAAAGTTTAAAATGTTTCCGTCAAAATGTTGTTTACTTATTAAAAACTACATAAATGTCACATGATTCTACCCCTTCTCATCGTGCGTCAGTTTGGTGATACTTAAACTGGTTGGCGATAAAGTGACGGAGGCACAAAGCTGTTTTATAACAGACGCAAACTTACCAAGTATAATAGCAGCTTATCCGCAAGACCTCCTCTCACGCACTGTTGTGCTGAGCTCGTAAATTTGACCTTTGGTGACACGTTATGCCCAAACGCGCGTTAATCGTCATAACTATGAGATGAAAACAAAATAAATGATATATTTTGATTGCCTCATTTATTTAAGTTAATGGCTTAAAATTACTAGTTTACATTACATCTTTATTTATCAATGCATTTTTCTATGCAAAACCACATTATTAAGCTATAGATAGATAGAATCTTACTGAATTTTTACTTGCTTCAGTGGAGCAGGTGTGGGTTAACGAGTGAGCACTTAGGTACATGACATAAAGGAAAACAACCAGTATCAGCGGCAGTAAACCGTTAAAATGGAAGCATTTTGCGGTTCTCCGTTTTGGGTGAGTTAAATATGATATAAATTCAATACAAACTAATATATATATAACAGTGAAATAGGATAGAATGCATAAAAATGTAGCTCGCAAGCTAGGAGGTGCGTGATTTATGGGCTTAATACTGACCGCGATTAACACAGTGTATTGTCTAGGTACTTTGTCCTACTAGTATTGTGATTAACTGACCACGTGCACACTACTTAAAATAGATCATACGGTTATGTGACCTACACAAACAATGTTGTAATGCAAAATATAAAGTTCCCAGACGTTGTGTTATAAAGTACTAGTACGTATATAGTCCTCTGTAAAATAATGTAGGCTTAATAATTCATTATATATATGCTTAGCATCTTAGTTGGTAAAATGACAAAGGTGTTGGCTGCTTAAATAATGTCATCAGAATTTTGTCAAAGTTGAGTTAAAACCTTGGTTATTTGAAGCACCCCATATAACCTCTCTAACCCATGTTGAGAGTCAGGCTGTGATATTATGCAAGTCATTGAGTTTGGCTACTTCAGACATAGGGTGTACATGTACTGGAACGTATGCCATTGTCTTGATACCTTAAACAAAGTGGGTTAACAAAGAATGCATTGTGTCATATATTAGTTTTCGACTATAAGGAGAAGAGAGTGCATGTTCTAGATAAATGGAAGTGTTTATTATTGTGGCATCAACATTGAATTTCATACAATATTTTTGTTTTATCATATGGATGTTGAAATGGCAATATCATAGTTGTAGACTTGGGATAATACACAACACAAACTTGTTGTAAATTATGACCATATGTTGAGAAAAATAGTTTTCAAGACCTGATTGTTGTTGTTGTTTTTTTTTTTTTTTTTTTTCCTCAAGAATGTCAAATTATCAATACTAGTAACATGATTAGTACCAATTTAGACCAATTACACAATCATTTATGAGTTATTTTCCAAATCGTAGTGGTATGCATAAGTCTTATTGAATGATTTTTTTTATGTGGCCTATGCATACACTAATGATCATTCAGAATTTTGCTGCTTGCTAAACTCCTTCTTTCATAAAAGTTTTTGTATGCACTAGTTACAGCACTAGTTCAAGAGTGTAATGATGAGGTTACACTGAGTGCTTGTAACTGACTTATCCTATAGCTGGCGCTTGGTACGATATGTTAATTGTAATTGTAGATCACTTGAAATGCATTGACACACAGGCCTCGTGTAAGGAAAATGCAAGTAAAAATATCCTTTTGTTGGCAGTTCTGGCCGTAGGATAAATATATATTACTGTATGTTTGAGAACAGTACCCAAACCCTATCTATAATATAACTAGCATGTAGGGTTCTGTTGCTTATTATCATCAAACATAATAAAGCTGTTCATGAAATTACTAGTATGCATATTTTCTGACAGTCTTCCCACTTGCCTTTTTTTATCCATCCTTAATCTTTGACCATCTTCCGACAGAAAAATTAGATGCCCGTCAGTGTAAACTTGAAAAAGTCTGACCGTAGACTCAGAAGATGGCCTCAATCTGCCCCTGATATCAGAATTCATTGACAATTGACATTTATAAATTACTTAGTACAAGGAAAAAGTTGGTTTTAACTGAATTTGATTAAATTTTATGTAAAATTACAGATAAAAAAAATAAACAGTTTAATATTTGACAACAGTTACTGTCTTACTTTACAAATAGTTAAATATATTCATTCAGCAAACAATCATTTACAAAGACAGGCCAAGTGAATGAAGGCAAAATATTTTATGCATACGTACATGGCCAGTACGGGTAGTGAGTACAGAGAGGAAATGGTAATGTTATCAAGTTAAACTTGATTAGCAGATAAGGAGTGTAAATTGTCAAGATATGTGTAATATATATGCATTCATGGTGTCACAGGGTTTGGTGTGAAGATGCTAATGAAATGGCAAGCCTCTTAAAATATATTGGATAGCTAATAAAATTGAGTTAAACTCTTTCGCTACAAAGTGAACGTTCTGAATTCTTTCTCCATTCAAGGAGAAGATATAAGTCTATTATCTTCAGAATAAAAAAAAATGACTAGTAAAGATAAACGTTTCCTAAATCAGCATTACAAACGCATGGAAAATATCAGAGATTGTGTAGTTATTACACAACGATGCCAAGGTCATAACAAAATGCCAGATATTTTGGTAGTTCATTTGGGTATTTTCAGTTCACAGTATATGTGCAGAGGATGTTTGCTCAAAATAAAGCTGCCTGATACCGTAAGGTCATTTTGAACAAAACTCTGCAAACAACTTGTGAAATAAGATGAAAATGGACCCGTGTTTACTTAAGTGCTAATGGCACTCTTGGCAGTGTTTGGATCTCGTGTTTAGTGTTAAACTCTGCAGAGTGCAAAAATCTAGGTTAAGTCTGCTGTTGAAAATGCATTTGGTTCATAGAGCTGTGCCAGATTTTTTTTCCAAAGTTGCATGTTTACTTAGATCACCTTTTTAAAGTCAATATGTGAAATATCTACGTATATTCAGTAAATGAAATGTATACACAACTGAGTATCAGTTTGACATGGGGCAGAACAAAAATAAAAAAAGTGCTAGGTTGAACTTTGTAGATCACTGTAGTTTACCATACTGTCTATTAAAATTTAAAAAAAAGAGTATACAGATAAAATTATTTTTATCCCCAGGACAACAACCTTACATTCAACACAGATGACCCAGACTTGACCAGTTGTTTCCAGAACACAGTTCTTATCTGGATACCATGTTTTTTCCTGGTTGTGACCTCCGTCTTCAGCGTGTATTCACTGCTGCACAGTCAAAAGAGCTTTATTCCTTGGACCTGGCTGAACATCACAAAAACGGTAAGAAAATAAACATTTTTATTTCAAGTATGTGATATCTGTTTTGGTATTGGTTAGAAATCAAAAAGATTAAATGCAGTTTCCAGTTTCGTAGATTAGTTTAACATTATTAAAAAGCATTAAAATGCTTGACTAGTAATAACAAAGTGGGAACTAAGTAAGGCTGACATAGAAGAGGGAACTTGATTTCAATAGAATGTGAATAATTTTACATGTTGTAATGGATCACATTCACACGTCTTTAGATGTTTCACAGAGATGTGAATTGTAGGTGTAAACAATCTGAATTATTGCTGAAAATTTGATTAAAGGATTTATCTCTCAAATATTTTTTCCTGATAATTGTTAGGTCTTGGGATGTATTCTAGCAGTCTTGGCATTTGCAGACTTGTGCAATGCCATACATATAAGTTCAACAGAGGGAGCTTATGGTGTAACTATAGTTTCACCAGGGATGGTCTTCCTAGCCATGGTGTGTATAACTATCACCAATTTTTTACATGAACTTAATACTCCATAAATTAATCATGATAGTTCAGGAATGATACATGAATTCAAAAATGTTGAAATATTTGATAACAAATAATATTAGACCTGAAAATATAATATATAAGTTATGTACACTATTTATAATGAAGTTTCACTAAGATAGTTAGTCTGATATAGAATTGCTGCACTTGCAGGTATGGGCTATTGCTTACCACCAGATTGAAAGGAAAAAAGGAGTTCAGTCATCAGGCATACTCTTCATATACTGGCTTCTGTGGGTTGCAGTCGATATCTTCATATGCAGATCAAAGGTCAAATTTCATTTACTTATGGTAAGTTAATTTTTTATTCAAACTATTAAATGGTTCAAATATGGACATTGCTGTGGGTCATGCATGAGTAGACTTGAAATAATTTAATTGAATCAGACTGATATAGTCAATGTCTATATTACCTGGTGCAGCATGTAGATATCTTAGTTATGTATATAACTTAATGATTTATTTCCTAATGTATTTGAATTATTTCATTATTGGATTTATTTGTTATCATATCACAGAAGTCGGTAGACATGTCTACATGTTATTGGTAGAGGTAAAATGCCAAATAAATCCAAAATTTTAATTAAGTCATTCAAATAAAAAAAAAGGACGTGTTGTAAAATATATAACTGTGATACAGACACCAGTGGTTGTTACTATGAGATAATTTGCAAGAACATTTTGAAACTTTTCCAGGGAGAACCAGAGGACATGTTTACATTTGTGACCTTCTTCCTTCATTTTGCTCTGGTTGTTGCCCAGCTGATTCTGTCGGTGCTTGTTGACAAACCCCCCGTCTTCTCTGAAGTAGGAGACCAGGTTGGTATATAAATGGATTTGATTATTATTGTCTAAAGGTTTATTGTTTTTAACTTGTCCCATCAGATTAACATGAAGTTTATAAAAAGAAGTACAAGGGTTTTGGACATGAGATGTTCAGTCAGTTTCCATCTTTGTATGATGTAATTATAGGTCCTTGAAGCAAATTTTTTCCAGTTTTCATAACAATAATATTTTATGATATACATCACCTGTTTAAGTATCAAGTCCATGTAAAGTATTAGTTATTCTTCCTAAGTTTACTGTCTGCTAACTTTGATGATACTCTGACCTACTTTATTCTTCTCCAGAAGCGGTGTCCAGAGGAAACTTGTTCTTTCTTGTCTAGAATTACATTTTGGTGGTTTACTAGGTAAGGAGATTATAGATAAGAATAAGATATTATAGTTATTTTTAGCAATTAACCATAAAATACCCCCAAAACTCTATTATTTCAGACAACAGAATATTGAGACAGTTGATAATCTTGAATAAGTATTAGTTATTCACAAAAGCAGTTGAATGGATCTCTCAGCTAATATGCATTTTTCGAAGTAGTCTAATTTGTCTCTCGTTTATTGAATTTATTTAACTTTTTTTTTTTAGATTTTGTGAACAGTAGGAGATACAGACCCAATTTGCTGAATATTATATTCTTAAGTTTAATTCTTTTAGAATTCATGCTGTGCACATTGAAATTTTATCTTTTATTTCAGTATGGTAATCCAGGGATATAGGAAGGCCCTGGAAAGAAAAGATCTATGGCCTTTAAATACATCAGATGCATCTAGAACTGTAGTGCCTAAATTCTACAAGCACTGGAATGCAGAACTGAGGAAAAAAGAAAAGTAGGTTTTAGTGGTGGAATATGCATTCATTGCACACTGAGTGTTGTGCTATTTATTTCAAGAGCAAATCAGAAAACCAAAAAACTGTCTCCTACTCGGGGTTCAATTGAACCTTGCACTTGAATAAGAGGGTATCATGTCTAATTAAGTAACTTAGTTCTAAACAAATCATGCTTTACCATGTGTTCCTGACATGTTGGAAAGAGCATTTACAATACTTTTATATGAGGGGTTATATCGTTTGTAAGGTCTGAATTGGGAAAGATGAGATGTTTAGATCTAAGGGTATAACTTGAGTACATTTTTAGATGTGTGTATTATATCTTCGACAAAAGGTTTATTTTCCTTCTTTTTAAAAAGGTTATAAAACCATGCTTCTTGATAGCTGTCTGCATTTTTGTGATGGACATAACAAAACCTCATCACTGAATATTTTTGTCATTTTACAGGTGTTTGGCAAAATCAGGATGTCCAAAAAATGGTGATATTCCTTTAAAGCGTCAAGATGGTGACGATTCCAAATATGTTGAGGTGGATGTTCATCCCAAGTACTACCCTTCCCTGTTCAAGGCACTGTGCAAGACATTTGGACTGGCATTTGCTGGCTCAGCCTTCTTCAAATTTATCCATGACATAATGCTTTTCATTAGCCCACAGTTGCTGAAGTAAGTTAGAAACTGTATTGTTTGTTGGCTGCGTTAGACAGCAATTCTACATTTTACTATGTTAGGACTTATTAACATAACTGCTGTATGACATAAACCATCAGACAGACAGACAGACAGACATGCACGCACACTCATGCACGCACACACAGTTATAATTATTTTAGGGACAGAACGTATCAGTGCAAATAAACATCTCATTGAAGTATATTTTCTGAATATTTCTATTATTGCTTAAATTGTAATCAGTTATAAGGACCTTGTTTTTTTTTTACACACACTGCTTTCATTAACATACTAGGTTATTAATCAAATTCACGAGGGATAAAGAGGATTACCTGTGGAAAGGTTTTGTGTATGCTGGGTTGATGTTTGTGTGTGCTTTGGTGCAGTCCTTGATTCTCCATCAGTACTTCCATGTGTGCATGGTGGTGGGCATGAGACTGAGAACAGCTGTAGTAGCTGCAGTATACAGAAAGGTAATTAAAAAGAGCAATATTAACTTTGGTTCAGACTTATAGTTCAATCTTTATTTGTGTCCTTCTACATTCCCTGTTTCCTCACAATTAAAAAAAGCATAGAAGATCCACAGTTTGTTCTACACTGATCAGAGAGAGTACTTGTCATATGTCATATTTATTCACTGTTTGATCATAACATTTTATGTTTTATTGAAAAGGCTCTTGTACTGACCAGTGCTGCAAGGCGTCAATCTACTGTAGGAGAAATCGTTAATCTGATGTCCGTAGATGCCCAGCGTTTTGTAGACCTGACCACTTACCTGAACATGCTGTGGTCTGCACCGTTCCAAATCTCAGTGTCTCTCTACTTTCTGTGGCAGACCCTGGGGCCTTCAGTGCTGGCAGGACTGGGGGTCATGGTGCTGCTGGTACCCATTAATGCCTTCATGGCCACCAAGACCAGGAGCCTACAAGTAAGATGTTTTCCAGGCGTACTTATGTTTGGATGATGTGTCTATAAGCTTTATCAGGGGGGTTAAATTAGTGGGTTAGAATTATATTTATGTAATTTGAAAATTCTTTGCTTATTTATAATTAACCAAACTGAAAAGAATTTGTTGTTGAAAATCTTGATGTGAAAGACTCTGAAATATATTAGTTCAGGGTGCTTGTTCAAAACATGCTTCTCTGATTTAAGGTGAAGCAGATGAAGCACAAGGACACACGTATCAAGCTGATGAATGAAGTTCTTAATGGAATCAAGGTTAGTTGGAGTCTGAAAAACCCTTAATTTGTTTTAATTTACAGCTTATAAAGCATACACTTACACACTTATACTTGAATGACAAAAATGTACACAAGTAGACATTATATCTACAATCACAATGTCATGTGCAATGTTATTAAATACATGCAAGACAGAAATGAAACAACTCGGATTGTTATTAGAATAACTTGAAGTTACATCCTTTCAAACACAACAAATCAAGATTAAAACACCCAAATCCTACTCAAAGTGTCAACAAAATTTTATTGACAAGTTTCAGGATTCTTTTCCCTTAGATTTTAAGTTTTGTTGCAATTCACAGAAATAATATTAGAATATGCTTCAATTGCCACTGGTGGTTTGGTATGTCTGGTGATGACAACCGCACCATGTTTTATCCAGGTGTTGAAGCTATATGCCTGGGAGATATCATTCAGAGACCAGATTCTGGGTATTCGAGACAAGGAGCTGAGGGTGTTGAAGCAGGCAGCCTACCTCAATGCTGGGACATCTTTTACCTGGACATGTGCTCCTTTTCTTGTGAGAATTGCATAAGCTCAATCTAGATCTTTTTGTCAAATACAGTATTTGTAAAAAAATTACATTTAATGATTGGGCATGAAATATAACACTAGTGTCAAAAACATTTCTTAAGCCTGAATAATTTCATTTTTGAACATAAATGTATGATATTAAGTCCAGTTCTGACATTCAGATATCCTTGGCTGTATTTTTTCTGTTCTTTCCGTCCTTATTTTATAAGCATTTGCATTCCTTGCATTCCTAGAAAGATTGCTATGAATATTTTTCAGGTCTCATTGACCACATTTGCTGTGTATGTCCTGTCTTCCCCGTACAACATCTTGACTGCAGAGAAAGCCTTTGTGTCTCTCTCCCTTTTCAACATTCTCAGGTTCCCCCTGGCCATGTTACCCATGTTGATTTCTAATATCGTACAGGTGAGTGATAGAATTGGATTCACTTGATTTTGAATTTTACTATTATTATAATATTTTTATTATACATCTTATACATAATTTCATGTCAATGTTTTCATTTTTTATAATTGGTATAAAATTTCAGAATTATTTACCTAATCTTCACAGTAACTGTTGTAGCCTGCTTTTGCTGTATGCCTTCAAATATCTTCTCTGTAATGGATACCTGATATTAAACCTTGTTTTTTTTTGTTTTGTTTTGTTTTTATAGGCCAGTGTATCTGTGAAACGTGTGACCAAGTTTCTAAATCATGATGAGTTAGACGTTAGTTGCATTGATAGAAAGGAAATGCCTGGTTTGTATTATTTTATAATTATATAATAAGCATAGAATAAGATGTAATATCCGTGAATTTTTTGGTCTGATAAAACTCAACATCGACATAATATTGTTCAGTTATGTAATCCATGGTTTTTGATCAAAGGAGTAAATGAAAGTAGTAAAAGAGTAAAGGAAATATATCAACAATCAGATGACAAACAAAATGACTGCTGACAGTGATGTTATCTTTTAGAACAATGATATTTGAGTTTTGAATAATATCGTTAAACAATAATTATGGATTTCCATTTCAGTCATACTCTTGTTTCACAGTCAACAATTATATATTATTTTCCAGACAAAGCCATTGTAATGGACAAAGGCACATTTTCATGGGACAAGGAGGAAACTCCAACATTATGCAGGTGAGTTTTTTGTGATATAATTGAACATGACAGTGATTATGATATGATTTGCATTAAACTTACACAGTGTTAAGAGTGAAATCAAAAAATATCATTCCTTTTATTTTTGTATGAACATTTTTTAAAAGGTTACAAACATTTAAAAAGTTACATTTGATTTCAGCATCAACCTTGATGTTGACCGTGGTCAGTTGGTGGCAGTAGTGGGCAGTGTGGGCACTGGGAAATCTTCACTTCTTTCAGCTCTGTTAGGAGATATGGCCAAGGTTGAAGGGACAGTTAAAGTTTCAGTAAGTTCATTAAGTAGGACAAACAAATGTACAGTAGTTATGCAAACAAAAAGAATATTATTTCATATTTCTACTATTATTTACTTTTCTCAGGACTTTTACTAAACATGCCTTACAGTATTTTATCAAAGGGAAAAAATGAGGTCTTACTGAAAGATAAAATCTAAACTTTTGGTTTGTTGCAGGGTTCAGTAGCTTATGTCCCACAGCAGGCTTGGATACAGAACTGTTCTCTCCGTGACAACATCTTATTCAGCAAGCCCCTGGTGGAGTGTGATTACTACAAGGCCCTCAGAGCCTGTGCTCTGGACAGAGACCTGGAGGTCCTGCCCAGTGCTGACATGACAGAGATTGGAGAAAAGGTAAGCCCAAATCATACCGGGTGGAAACCAACTTTTCATTGTATTGAAAAGAGGAGGCAGAATAGTTTGTGATGATATTGAGATTTTGGTTCCATCAGTTTTAAAGATCAGAACAGTTGTCTTTTGCTTTAATATTTTCAATTAGCATAGATTTTATATAATGTTCATGTTAGTTGAGAGAAATTCTGCTATAAATATCTTTTCTATATTCAGGGTATCAACTTGAGTGGTGGTCAGAAGCAGCGTGTGAGTTTGGCCAGAGCTGTGTACTCCAATGCAGATATCTACCTCTTGGATGACCCTCTTAGTGCAGTGGATGCACATGTTGGCAAACACATCTTTCAGAATGTCATTGGGCCAGAAGGAGTGCTGAAAAACAAGGTATATAAAACCAAGTTTGTCTAGCTCTCTAGCACAGGAAGGTCACAGACAGCAGACATTGTGCTGGTATTAACCTGATAGTGCTTCTTTATATTGAGTAGTACAAAATTTTTCTCACATTTAAAGTAGAAGTATATAACAATTTGTTTAATAGATTAGAAAAAGAAAATATTGAATTTATTTGATAAATGGTGAGACTTTTAAAAGCTGATGGTGGAGATCACTTTTAAGATAAGGACCTGTATGAGTTGCGAACAAGAAAGGAAAAATTGACTGCTACCAGACTGTGTTTTTCAGACCAGAATTCTTGTGACTCATGGCATTGGGTTCCTCCCTAAAGTGGACACCATTGTTGTGTTAGCAAACGGCAGTGTATCTGAGTGTGGAACATTCAATCAATTAATGGACCATCAAGGAGCTTTTTCAGAATTCTTGAAGAATTACCTCTTGGAGGAGGAGATCGAGGGAGAGCTGGAGGAAATGGACGATGATGGTCAGTGGCCTTTAGATTTTCAGGACTTTTTGAAAATTGGTGAACAAGGTTTTTGAATAACCTAGCAAAAGCATACAAAACTATTGTTATAATGGAGGAAAATCAGTGGGACTAAAACCTTTGTGTTGAATTTAATGGTTGCATATTACCCTAGATTCTGTAGAAAAAAAACTATAGTTTTCACTGCTTGATTCTAGTCGAGGACAATACCAGTTGTAACTTAAAAGACCAAGGCTACAGCAGTAACATGTACACTTTGATCTTTTTGGGCAACTAAGATTGGTTTATTGCTTTGAGTTGAAATTTACAGATTCCCGATTAACATTTGTGGATCTTTTCTTTTCAGTTCGCAGTGAGCGTGAGGAAATAATGTCACATATTACTGAGCTGTATGGAGAGAGAGAACTACAGAAGTAAATATTATTGGCAGTAGCTAAATTTCATTGTTTTTTTTTATGTACAGACACAGATGTGTCTGTACATATAGCCATCATCTGCGTCTGTCGTCGTCGCCATCGTCGCCGTCGTCGTCGCCGTGCACTTTTACCGATAACACGATAAGTGGAAAACCATTTTACCTTTTGACTTGAAACTTGCAGAACTGATGAATATTCATAATACGCAGGTCAAGTTCGAAAATCAGCATGATCGGGTCACTTTTAGGGAATTTATGCTGTTTTTTCACTTTTTTCAGCATATATGCAGCACCGATAACATGATAAGTGGAAAACCATTTTACCTTTTGACTTGAAACTTACAGAACTGATGAATATTCATAATACGCAGGTCAAGTTCGAAAATCAGCATGATCAGGTCACTTTTAGGGAATTTATGCTGTTTTTTCACTTTTTTCAGCATATATGCAGCACCGATAACACGATAAGTGGAAAACCATTTTACCTTTTGACTTGAAACTTACAGAACTGATTAATATTCATAATACGCAGGTCAAGTTCGAAAATCAGCATGATTGGGCCATTTTTAGGGAATTTATGCTGTTTTTTCACTATTTTCAATATAAATACAACACTGATAACACAATATAAGAAAAACGGATTGGCCAATTGTAATTATACTCACAGGAGTGGTCAATCTTACTAAAACGCAGGTTGAGTTCGAAAATCAGCATAATCGGGCCATTATTTTAGAAGTTATACTGTTTTTCACATTTCCTCAGATTCAATTATTAGGCATGTTAACAGTCTCATTATTTAACTAATAAGATGCCTAAAAGTGTTTGTTTGATATTTCCTGCATCTTTACAACATTGTTAGTTGATTATGTAAAAAACATGGTAAACTTGTTATCATGTATTGTGTAACAAAGTGTCAAAAATGGAAATAAACTCATATCATTGCAGTTTGTCAGATTCAATCATCCACTATGTTCAGAATCTCAGAATGGAGGAAATTGGACATTTAACACTGTTCTATTGATACTTTTCCCATCTCATCAATTTTCTTAGTTGGTCATATAAAATGGCAGTAAAATGTTTATTTTGTTTTATGTTAAAAAAGTGTTAAAAATGGAAATAAACCCATTTCAGAACAGTGCTGTCTTGTTTACATTTTGGCATTTTCAAGGCGTGACTTTGAAGTTCCATGGGCCTGAAGACCTTTGATAGTCACATTTTCTGAATATCTGTGATACTAATATTTTATAATTAAAAATTGATGGTCATTAAACTGTTAAACATTATGTAATATTGCATCAAAATTTGAAGAAACCCCTATTTTGGGCACTGCTTCCATGATGACCATTTAAGGAAAATCATGTCACTTACTGTTCTCAAACTTACAGGAAAGAAACATGGGACTAAAATACAGCTTCAGTAGGCAATGCAGTCTGTTTGGTATTTTTATTTATTTATTTATTTATTTTTTTGGCAGTTTAACAGTTTTTTGTGAAAATTTAATTTTTCACATATTGGCATTTTCAAGGTGTGACTTTAAAGTTCCATGATCTTGAAGACTTTTGCTTGTCACATTTTCTGTGACACCATGTTACTAATATTTTATTAATAACATTTGATTGTCATTATGCTGTTAAACATTATGAAATGTTGCATCAAAATTTGAAGAAACCCCTATTTTGGGCACTGCTCCTATGATGACCATTTAAGGGAAATCATGTCACTTACTGTTCTCAAACTTACAGGAAAGAAACATGGGTCTAACATACAGCTTCAATTGGCAACACAGTCTGTTTGGTAAATTTTTCTGGCAATTTAACAGTTTTTTGTGAAAATTTAATTTTTCACTTATTTGCATCTTTATTTTCTGTTCTTTGTCTGTACATTTGACAGCTTTGCTGCCTTGTTTCAGCTTGATAGGAGCTTTTTAGAAATGAAGAAGTGTACATAATTAGATATTTTTCTTTGTGATTTTCATTAATGCAGAATTTTGGAAATCAATAAACAACAATTAGTAAATTAAAGGGATAATAACTCTTCATATGAGATCTATATTTCACAATAAGAACATTGTGAATAACTCAAAGAAATATAATATATTCTGTTTTACCACAAAACCGGCAGTTATAGCTATTAGTCTGATATCTGAGCTTGTCTTTAAACGACGTAACCTCCATTGATGGCTATACTCTGTTAAAATCTCTTAAGAGATTTTAACAAAAAACCAAACTTTTTAGAAAAAAACCAGGGACTAACTTTGAATGTAAAAATGGATTCATTAACCATTGGTAAGTATGAGAAAATTGTTGGTCACTCCAGGAAAATTCATTTTTTGGCCGAAACGAAGAGTTATTATCACTTTAAGTAATTTTAAAACATTTAAACTGAAAGTTGTATCTTAACATGCTTTCCCAGAAAAGGAGTTTAACTGAGTCATGTTTAGTATATGTGAGTATTTTTTTATTCACAGGACCAAGAGTGAGCTAAAAGCCAGCAAAACATCACTAAATAAGACAGACACAGCAGAAGCAAGGGAATTTTCATCAAAGACAAGTTTACATTCAAGTAAGTCCAATTGAAAAAATCTATTTTATAAAATGTTTAAATACTTCCGTAATTAGTTCCTTATTTTATCAGCCATATTACCAGCATTTTATCACATTTTGCTGCCAAAATTTTGGGTATGTTTTCTTAAACTTTTTACAGTTTACAAATTAACATGAGTATTTTCAACTTGATTTAGCATTTTGCTCAAAAACAGAAGTGAATATCTCAAAACTGTCAGTGGAATGCTCTGTTGCTCCTTATTTGCTTACTCTTTTGTGTGACAAGTATTTTGTTAAGCTGCTTTGTATTTTCTGCCATGATTTACCAATTAGCCATTAAATCCCCATATGGATCAGGCAACACAATATTCCCTATTACAGAATTTATCTGCTAGTAATAAATTCCTTCAAGTTAACAGGTGATACTTGTATTATAGATCCCAGAGAAAGAGTCTCTTCAGTGTCCAGTAGGAAGAGAGAGAGGGTGTCTTCAGTGGGCAGCAGGAAGAAAGGGGACCTGGATGAGGGGGATATCCCACTGGAGGTGGAAGATTACGCTGCCCTGAAACGCCAGGTGTCACAGTATGATGAAGGAGTGTGTACACCGCCTCCTGCCCTCAGGAAGAAACAAGTGGAGGCAGAAAAACTAATTAAAGCAGAGACAGCAGAGACTGGCAGTGTGAGATATCTGTCCTCATATCTATTCATTATTAACGAGGATGTTTCATAAGTAAACAGTCTGACGATTTTCATTAGAGAGTTTCCGGTGCAGGTGGGATACGACGGCTAGATTGTTACGTATGTGCAAATGTATCTAGTAACGCGCTACTCTTTTCTCGTTCCGGTAAAGTTCCAGAATGCTGGCGCTTCCCGCCCCGCTCATTCCAATATAATTAACAATATACGGCCCCTTAGCCATGTATTTCCAAGGTGAAGATTCTTTTTTATGAAAAAGGAGACAAATATTACCCAAAAGAGCAATTTTTCCCGACAAATATGGCGGTTAGTAAGATCAACCCCCGACTACGTGCCTGATAAACCAAAATTAGCGCCTCCTCTCTCTTAAAAAGTCGAAATTTGCATGAACATACACTTGAACTATGGTAAAAAAAGTATATAAGGCATATAAATTAGCAAACATAACCTTTAATAACTATTTTCAATAATCTTCCTCACTGGCTAGATAGGAGCGCTTGTATTCCGCAGACTAGATTGGACGACGGTATATGAATGCGGTGAACGTCACAAGTGCGCACAAACCGATGACGTATTAATCTAGCCGGCATATCTCACCGGCAACGGAAACTCTCTATTAGTGTAATTGGTGATTTGATAATTTTGATACAAAGTATTTTACGATTGAACTAAATTGATTTTTTTTTGTATGCTTGAATATTTTTCCTCATTTCCAGGTGAAGCTTTCTGTGTTTATAATCTACATGAAAGCTATAGGGCTTTGGGTAACACTGGCTGTTGTATTTCTCTATATCCTCAACAATGCAGCTGCCATATACTCCAATGTATGGCTCAGTGAGTGGAGTAATGATGAGGCCATTAATGGAACAACTGATACAGCCCAGAGAGATCTACGGTTGGGTGTCTATGGAGCTTTAGGTCTTGCTCAAGGTATGGTTTGTGTTTTTTCAAGATAAGACTTGTTTTTAGTAAAGGACTATTGGTTTGGAATGATTCAGTTAACAATTTTTAAAAATTAAGAAAAAAGAAATTAATGTCAGGCATCTTGATTGATGCAGGGTTTGTAATCTGCAATAGTCCTTTTCCAAATTTTATATTTTGTCTCAGCAGTATAATGTTTAAGTTGTTCATATTTAGATAACAAGCCAAACGTAGCTTGTATGAAATGTAATAATGATATTCCTCCTGTTGTGGCGCTGTGACCCCATCAACTGGCTGTGAGTTAATGAACTGATTCAAAATACTTACATACTGATAGATGTGTGAAGAGGTGTTGCCTTCACCCAGAGCATGACTACCTCAGATTGCTTAATTTTTTTATTTTTTATTTTTTTTTTGGCTTGACTGCCGTAATTTTTCTTATGGAAGATGTAGTCACCAATCCCACCACTAGGAGGTGCAGTCAGAGCATTAAAATGAAATTCATTGTTCGAGTAACTTTTTGAATATTTATTTCCTGTTGATGAGGAATGGTTATTCATTAAATATTTAGTCAAGAGCTTTGTTTTATATAATTTGTCATATATAATGATATATTACTGATAATTTGTCATCATCAGTAATATATCATCAGTAATATATAATGATATATTACTGATGATGACATATGATTCTAGTTATAATCAGTATGAACAATTTTCTTGCATAATTCGGGTTTTGGAATTCCTTTTACAGGTTTTAATCGGTAGATAGTTCTGCTTTTAGTAAAATTTAAAAAATGGAGATGTGCAGTTCCACGCAAAAGGTGACAACTTGGTTGGAAGCTTGAACTGTCATAGAATATCATTTCAGGTTTTCTAGAGATAGCCAGTGCTTTCTCTATGGCAATGGGAGGTTTAAAGGCTTCCAGACATTGGCACGCCAAACTGGCAGATAATCTCCTTCATGTACCAATGATATTTTATGATAGCACACCCGTGGGTAGACTGTTAAATAGGTTCTCTGGGGACATGAACACTATAGACCAAGTCATGCCTTTTACTGTGAGATCCATGCTCAATACTATCATCATAACCTGTGGGACCTTTGCTGTGATAGGATCTACAACTCCCACTGTAATAACTGTGATACCTGCACTAGCTGTGATATATTTCTTTGTACAGGTACTTGATGTTTACCAAAGTACTTTCCTTAAGCTTTCTTTTAATGTTCTGTCAAAGCTAAACAGGAAGACTGGGTAAAGGGGACCCCATGATCAGTGTTTATTTGCAATTGGCTTATTTAAAAAATGGGACGTTGTCTGGGAGCAAGGGGATGGTATTAGAGAAGTTTGCAATGGGATGTTTGAACCTGCATGTAAGTTTCCTTTAGATGGGTACTGACATTGAACATCAGTATGGTATCTGCGCTTCAATTGACAATTTATTTGGGGAGTTCTTTTGCAGGCATTTTTTTTCTATTTAAGTCAGAATTATGACATTTGAAAGTGAACTAGTATGAATCCCATTAAAAATGTTTTTGATTAAATTTTAGGATGTCATATGATGATAATAATAAGACACTGTTTCATGTTCTCATTTTTCCTGTTTCTTGCAGCTGTTTTGACCCTCATCTCTTCAGTAGGGCTAGCTTTTGGTTGTATTTTTGCCTCTTCACGCCTTCACACAGAACTGTTAGCCGGGGTAGTCGGGGCACCTCTTGTCTTCTTTGAAACAACACCTCTAGGCCGTATTGTTAACCGGTTTAGCAAGGACATTGACACCATTGATATTACCATTCCTGACAAAATTGAAGATCTTCTTTTTGTTGGGTTTGAAGTTTTGGCCATTCTGGTAGTTGTAACATTCAGTACACATCCGCTGTTCCTTGCTGCCATCCTACCACTTGCCATCTTATATTTCTTTGTACAGGTAAATCTATAGGCAGTACTGCTGTAGTGGCGTATTGCATGAACTTGCCTATATGCTTTCATGATGCCTGGTGTTTTTTTTTTTTTTAATGACAATAACACCCATACAGACAATACTGTTCTGAGCTATCTGTTTAGTTTAGAAAATGGGGAAACCTAGACTCATTTTATTTTAAAATGGTGTTTGGAAGTAGCTTCAGGGTCTCTTCCACTATTACTCTTCTTATCTGTCTAATAATTCCACATTTCCATCTTCTTAGTACATTGCAGCTTGATAGCTTTTTTGTTGCTTTAATGTTCATGCTTGATTGTGTGTGTTTTGTTTTATTTTATTTTTTACTTGTTAGCAAAACTGGCCCATCTAGACAATATATGGCATGATAAGAATGCATTACTACAGCACTGATATATATATATATATATATATATATATATATATATATATATATATATATATATATATATATATATATATATATATATTTTTTTTTTTTTTTTTTTTACTGCATGGTGTATTTTTGCTCATTCTTATTTCTTTGTTTGTATTGCAAAATAGGTTTTATTTCATTGCACACTGCACACTCTGGCAGCTTGGGCATGAAGTATTATCACTAACCAACCTGCATGCAATAATACCTTTTGTAAGGGGAGATTTTTTTTTTCCATTCAATACAGGATTGGTATTGATGTGTGCGTCTTTCCTGGCAGCCTTGGGTATGGTCTGGGCATCACAGTTCCTACACCATGGAATGATGACAAATATATTGCATTGCCCACAGTCATTCTTTGACACAACCCCCCTTGGGAGAGTCACTAACCGTTTCTCCAAGGATATTGACATCATAGACATCATCATTCCCCGCAGTGTGACAGCGTGGATATCAACTGTTCTTAATTCAATCGCCAGTGTCATTGTCATCAGTTACAGCACACCTATATTTTTGAGTATTGTTGTACCTGTGGCAGTCTTATATTACCTGGTCCAGGTATATTCAGTTATGATATTATTAAACTACAGGTGCTTAATCCTTACTTGATATAGCGGTGTGTGTATGCATCACATAATCTAACTGAGTGCTTGTCCCTCAAATTTATCAAAAAGGGCCTTTGTTAAGTGTGAGCTAGTTCTTCACATATTGTAGGGTGCTTAAACTCGCATCATAAGGTGGGGTGCTAAATCTTTATATTTGTTTATTTGGTTTTCTCTTCCCCACCTTATGAAGTGGGCAGCCTAATTCTCACTTTATAAACCAGAGTGCTTGTAATCATCATTTTGCTTTGATATGTATCTGCAAGAGTTTGAAGTGTTTTTGAATTATGGTATTAATTTCCTGCCCCCTAGATCTCTAGTATCTCATAGTTGACCCTGCAGGTACTTGTGTTGTAGCTGCCATGTAGAAAATATTTTTTTTTATTTCCTTCAGGCGTGTTTGTGCTCATGTCTTCCTTTGCCCTCTCCCTTGGTGCGATCCATGCCTCAGGAATACTACACACAAACTGCTTAAACAATGTTCTCAAATCATCAATGGGGTTCTTTGACCAAACACCCATGGGAAGAATCCTTAACAGATTCTCCAAAGATGTTGACACGGTGGATGTCAACTTGAAAGACAAACTGAGAGCTTGGCTTGGTTGTTCATTCTCTGTGCTCAGCACCATGCTTGTGATAAGCATTAGCACGCCATTGTTTTTGACAGTTATTTTTCCTCTGGGATTATTTTATTTTTTTATACAGGTAAAAACTTGCAAAGTATCACATAGAAGTGTGATTGTATGTGCATGTTTGTTATGATAGATGTTGTGTCTTAGTGATCTTTTCAGTTGGTATAGGTTTTTTTTTGTTCTTAACACTGTGTTGTGGGAAAGTTCTAAAACACATTTGAACAGTCTGTTTAGATTTTAAAAGAGGTGCACTTTGTAAAACTTTATTAAAAACTCATACTGAAAATTTTACCACCCATGCCTTAATATTTATACGAACAGTCTTAGATTTTGCATGCAATCTAACAAACAGCCCCAGTTTACTGTACTGTACTGCCTAAAGGGATTTCTTAAATAATTTTCACAGCAGTATCATGCATGAAAATGTGGTGTGCCTGCCAGTTGTATGTAACAAGGTTGGAGTTGTATATGTTTGGTTTGGGTCAAACTTGGGTATGTTGTACATGTTACGGGTGTGTTTTCCTTGCGCTCTGTAAATCCTGAGGAACAAAACAGGGAAAAATTACATTGGTTCTCAGGGATTTTACCACCTGTTTTCCACTTATGTTCAGGAAGCAGGATAATAGAAAAAAAGCACAAATATGTGATTGGTGCACTAGATGTGTCATGATTTAATGTAACTGATGGCTTAAGTCTAGTTTATCAAATGTGTCATATCAGGTATGTTTGGTAAGAGGAGATGGTATGGATGTTTAATGTCTCTGGTTATTCTCTCTCAGTCTAGCATGATATATGTAACACTTGGTTAAAGTGGGGTTTGATTAGAATGAAAAGAATGAATGAATGAAGGTTTTTAGTCATCTAGTAGAATTAAGATGAGAATTATTTATTACCCTGATACTGAAACCTTCATTAGCAAATGACCAATTTTTGTGGTCTTAACCTGGGACCTTTCCCTAGGTAAATGACCTTGATGGACTGGTCACTTAACATATGTTATACGGCTAGGAATAGTCTCTAGTGCCATGTCATGGCAACGTCAGTAACGGTATGACAATAGGTCATGACTATAAGTTTATAATTCTATGACATGCCCACCAAGTTGACTTGTGGTACTGCCAAGTTTGAAGGTATGAAATTGTATATCACACTGACATATTTCTACTGTAACCAATATCTGTAGTGAAAAACTCAAGGAGGAGGAAGTTTGGCAGGCAATACATTAAGGTGTTTAAGAAGAGCCACTCTTTTATATTACTAGCTATTGGTTCATTTGTGAACTTTACTTTCTCTTCAAGCATATAGGCCTGCCTAACTGCTACTCATGATTTTGAGCATTACAAATATACCACGTCTAACAACCTACCAATATCCCTCTCAACCATGCAGATATATTTTGTGCCTCACCATACCCAAACATATATATATATATATATATATACACACATACACACACACACACACGCACACGCACACACGTTTTGATCTGAAATCAAATTTTAATATAGGAGCTACCTTAATTGCATTCTGGTTTCCGTGTATCCTTTTCATGATATATTGAATCATGGGCCAAAGGTGTATTCCTCTCACCATCTTAGTTTCAATCACCGCCCAATTGAATTTTACTCTTGACAGAGTAATACTTTAATTATATCATGATGATTGTTGCATTCATGTGGAAAACAGTTATATTAACTCAGATGTACCAGTTTTTGCCCCTTTATCCTGAAAATAAATATGATAGTGTGTAGGTATATATAAGGATGCTCTAACAGAAAAAAATGCTGTGCACAGTAATTGATTACAGGTGTTGAACTGTTTCTAGGCAAAAACGCTCCAAGTCTCCTAGGCTGTGGAGGCCCAAATTTTTGAGTGCCAAAACAAAATATATCTGTATGGTCATATAGAAAGTCAGCATGTCAAAATGGCACTACAACTGTCAAATTGTTTTGAAATAGTGATATAGCTGTCAGGTAGTTAGGCAGGCCTGGTATAGATCTAACTACATTTAAGTCTTTCTAATTTAAGAATTGTAATACTTCAAACTTTTTCCCCTCACTTATTGCCTTCATTTGCTCTGTAGGTTTACTTGTGTACTTGGGATCCTATTGTCTGGCCAGGGGCAGCATTAAAGCATGTACACTCCTGCATTTTGGCTTCTTAGATAACATCCTGAAGCTTCCTAGTATCTTCTTTGACCGAACGCCTTTGGGGAGAATCATGAATCGATTTTCCAAGGACATAGATACAATAGATGTTGTTCTGGTGGAAAAAATACGCATCTGTCTAGTCTGTGTGCTCAGTGTACTCAGCACCATACTGGTTATTAGCTACAGCACACCACTGTTCTTAGTGGTTTTTCTTCCTCTTGGAGTATTCTATACATTTATACAGGTAATGGAGGTTTGATTTTATTTCTTTTTGATACAGTTTTGGGTTTACTGTTGAAAACTACTACATTTAACTTGTAACACAAGATTGAGGATTTTTCTGTTTAAAATTCATGAGAAAGGTTTTGAATGAAATGTTAAAAATATAGGTGGAATGTAAGGGAGGGAAAGATATAATTACCTTCTTGTTCAGCATTCTCTGTTACCGATTAAATGAAGAGTCAGATTTGCTACAGCTCTGAATATAACCAAGTAACATGAAAAAATATTATGTTCAATTGACTCTACAAATTCTTACCAGATGGCCAAAAAAGATATTCTTTAATTATGTCTGAAATTTTAAAAAGGATTCAGTTAAAGTAAAGCTATGAAGAAATCCAGTGCCTGATATCTCTCTCTTGTGATTATTCAGTTACATGTAGTTAAGTCATTTAATTCGTATGACTATAAATAATGATTATCGCATGTGCATGCGGGGAAAATGGTAAGAAAAGTTTGTGGAAGGATTAGAAAGATTAAATGAAAAGTTTGCCTGTTTGCAGGCTGTTATGCTTGTTAAGTTTTAAAACTGCTCTTCCTTTAATTACATTTATTTCAATAGTGATGCAGGTTTTCAGTTTCTTTTTTGTGAAAATTATGTAACATAATCATTGAAATGGTTTATGTTTTTGGCTCCCA
Source organism: Lingula anatina (assembly GCF_051362555.1). Lineage (NCBI taxonomy): Eukaryota > Metazoa > Brachiopoda > Lingulata > Lingulida > Lingulidae > Lingula > Lingula anatina. The sequence goes on from NC_141768.1 coordinate 15,818,969, forward strand.
TTTTTCTTGATAGAAGCTTAATGCACAGTGACTTTTTGGTCCCTATTGAGCACAGTCATTTTTTGCTGAACTGTCTTCCCTGATTTGATCATGGGATTTAGCCTTTCTAATGGAATCCCATGGCACTCCTTTTCCCCTCTCCATAAGCTGGAGATACTGTTTTATTCATCACACTATGTCATCCCAATTATGGTAGGCTTCCTTACCATCTTGTTCAATAAGATACCTTCACCTTCCTAAGAGTGTGCGTGTGCACATGCGTGTGTGCATGCATGTGAATGTGTTACTAGACTAAGTATGCTATTCCTGGGGTATTGTTGATACTTGGCATGCACTTCAGTGTGGTTTAGTGCCTACCAAATGGTGCATCTGACAAAAACTGTCACAGAGGCTTTGAAAAGAGGGCTGTTAATCAAATCAATTCGCAAAAAACATACCTGTTCATTAAATTTGTCGTTGTGTCATAATGGCAGTGTTAAAGTGAGTGTGACTGTATATATGATGACGAATGAAGATGTGGCCCAAACCAAACATGATTATCTACCTATTTCAGTGTTCTGTTAAAATGGTACAAAATCTAAACAATATCATATTTTCAAATTTATTTCTTTAAAGATGCATGCATTGAAATAGCTGTAGAGTCATATTCACCCTTATTTAATAATCAAAGCTATTTGCATGTTATATTTAAATCTTTGCTTCAAAATGTTTATGATTCCCATCTGGCTTCTCAGCATGAGTTAGATATTCTGCCATATCCTTTGTTTTAATTATTCAAAATCACTCAAAGAGGGGTGGCCACGGGACTGGTCAAAATACACCCAAGCAATAATTTGATATAGTTGAATTTGCTGCAGTATTGTCTGTACATTGATTGACGGTGCTGTACAGTTTTCTTTATGTACAGACAGATAGTATCTGTGCATAAAGTCCCATGTGTCTGTCGTCACTGTAAGTGTTGTCAGTGTTGCTGTGCACTTTCAGGGATAACACAATAAGTGGAAAACCATTTATTTCAACCTTTTGTCTTCAAACTTACAGAACTGATGGATATTCATAAAATACAGGTCAAGGGTCCAGTTAGTAAATCAATTGGGCTTTTTTATTAAAGTATATTTTGAAAATGAAATGCTAAATATCGCCCAAATCTGTGCTCTTATATGTCTGTACTTTGAACAGCTTTGCTGCTTGTTTCTTGGTAGTATTTGTATGATATTCTTTGTTTGGTAAAAGCTGCATTTTTAAGTTATATCTTTGCATTTGCTTTACTAAAATTGCTTTATGTGTATGTAAGAGAGCATGATGTTCTTGGAACTTTTCCAAAACTTTTCTGAGAATTTTTTTTCTGTGACAGTTTAACCAGATTATTAATGAGTTGGTGCATTCAAGTCCTGTTTATACAAGTAGACTGACTCCAAATTAAGATATGACTTCAGTGAAAGCATGTCACAGGACCAACATATCCAGTGATGTAGCTCAGGTGGTATATCCATTGGTTACTTTCACTTGCACATGTGGTAAATTATGTCCAGAAGACTGCCTCAAATTATATCTAAAAAATTAGAGATCAGACCAGATCTATCCTAAACATCCTGGAGTTAAGTGAAGGAAGTACTTGTATAAACTTGACTTTTTGTACCCAAACTTGCATGCGTGGTTTCCATAGTTTGTGGATATAGGACTTTTGAGTTGCTGTTTTGTTTTCTAGCTTGGTTTGTAGCATTTTGTTGGCCTTCTAGACATACTTGGTAACTATTGTGCATGCAGCCCTGTTTGAAGTTTTCACGTTCTGTCCCACTAACAGGTAACCTTGCACATTAATTAAAGTCTTAGTAGATTTAGTTATTCACTCAATGTTTTTGACCCATTAGAATTTCCCAGGCATGAATTTGAATAACAAAATGTTGGCTGCCACTCCAAAATACAAAGATTTGTTTGCTTGAAATTGTGAAATACACACAAATATCCAAAATCTTGGATTATTTGAATTTCTTACTGTAGTTCCCTTGAACTTGTGGGCACTAGGTGATTGGTCGGCCAATGGTCTTTGTATTTTGGGGTTTGTCAGTCTTCCTGTTTAGTTTTGGTTGCAGAAATAAAAATATAATTGTTTTGTCATGTTAAGTTATTTTACTGATAAAAAGATTAAGCTTTGAAATTTTCAATAATATTATTATTATTATTCAGTTTTCAAATACAGTTTTATTTGTTCATTCTAATTGTATACTTGGCAGTATAATATACCATGACGATGAGAAGAGGGTGATATTTTAATATTAATACATTTCTTGTAGAGATTTTATGTTGCCACTTCAAGGCAATTGAAGCGGTTAGAGTCTGTGACCCGCTCTCCTATATACTCGCATTTTGGAGAGAGTATAACTGGAGCTAGCATTATCCGAGCCTATGGACAAACAGAGAGGTTTATTCTCCAGTCAGAAGAGAAAGTGGATGAAAACCAAATCTCATATTATCCTAATATTGTATCTAACAGGTTTGTTGGATTTTACTTTTATTTTCATTATTTATTCATCTTTAATGATCAAGTATTTTTTTTCAAGAGAATTCCATTTTTATTATATAGGCTAGGAAGTGATGAAAAAGCTTTACCAAGGATGATGTATGTTGCACTTTCAATAAATAATGTGCAATGGCCATTTTGCTCACATCTTCAAATCACCTTTATCATCGTTATCATGTTCGTCTTCACTCCTTTACTTTTTATAGATGGTTAGCCATTCGCCTGGAGTTCATTGGGAACTGCATAGTGCTGTTTGCTGCTCTGTTTGCTGTCATAGGCAGAGACTCTTTGAGTGCTGGAATTGTTGGCCTCTCGGTTACCTATGCATTAAATGTAAGTATAGACTTTATTTCACAAATCCTCTTTTCTAAGTTAATGTGTCTCATGCCAATTCTAATTTATGTAATTTTTATGTTGAAGTTTTAGCTGTTGTTTGAAAAGCAAACCTGGCAGTTATAGGTTTCTTCTTGTTTTCAATTTCCTTGATTGCGTTAGGATAATTTTACCAATATTTGACAACTTTTGCAATTCTTTCCATCCTTGTTATTTCAGATAACTCAAACGTTAAACTGGATGGTGCGTATGACCAGTGAACTGGAAGCTAATATTGTGGCTGTGGAGAGAGTCAAGGAGTACTCTGAAACACCTACTGAGGTACATTGCCTGGCATATACTCTGAGTAAAAAGGAGAACATAATGCCATTTTGGCTGTATCTTGTATTTTAATACAATGGTAGAATTTGTTAAGGCTTGTGTTAATTGCTCACTGTATTAAAAATGAAATGAAAATTCAAGTAGTTACATATTTTAAAAGTACCTTTTTGTGGATTTAGATTAATCAATGGTAGAACCATTGGTTTGCATTACTTGAATTTTTTCTTCCTTTTTTTTTTTGGGGGGGGGGGAGGGGGCGGGCGGTAAATTGAAAAAATTTGGTAATCTTTCGAGCTTCTTTAAAGATGGAAGTTTCACAGAGGGGCCAGCCATCGCAAAAAAGAGTATTGATACAAGATTTTTATGTACAGACACAGATGTGTCTGTACATATTGCCATCACCTGCGTCTGTCGTCGCCGTCGCCGTCGCCGATCATGTCGCCGTCGCCGTCGCCGTGCACTTTCAGCGT